>NC_086342.1:29440557-29751728 GCF_032445375.1 Bacillus rossius redtenbacheri
CAATAAAACATGAACATTTCTGTTCCGTTTACATGTACATAAATAATTTGACAGCGAAGTGTTCAGCCAAGAAGTGTCCTCGGTTCCGTCAGTAATGCTCGGACGAAGAGAGAGCCAGCCGGGGTGAGGCAACCCTGGGCCAGCTAATGCGGTGTTAATGACTTGCGCAGACATCTTCGCGCGAGCTAACGGAATAGCTTCGCCTTTCAAGAGTGCGAATACGGTATGAGGAGACCGCCCAAGAGCGCAGCACACTCGCGGCTGGAGAACAGTAATTGTTTGTAAATGTTTCTAACTCGACCTTTCACAATAAAAAAATTCTCTAACCTGCATTTTTTTTCCTGTCACACACGAAGCCCACGTCTTGCAAAGTATAGTTTACGATTATGTTCTTCAGAGTAAACATTAACGATTTGTCCTGTCCTTTAAATATTACTCTTTATGCAAAGGTAATGGTATATGAATCTAAACATTACACTCGTTATGCATAATCATGATTTAAGGTCTGGCTACTTCAAGCTTTTACAAAGTGCTATATCTTAAAAATTTTCCGAGAATTCTTTATGTGCACTGAGAAATTATAGAAGCTTCACTTCTATAGGCGCGTTATGAAAACTACCATGACAGTGAATTTTTACGATGCGCGCACATTATGAAACGAGATTTTCACAATGAAAAAAAAAAACAAAAACAAACTACATACAAAAAAATCCCTTTCGGCACATTTTACAGGCGTAGGTAGATTTAGCAGTACCTTTTTCTTCTGGAAATATTTTTTTGTAAAAAATTCTGGAACATTTTAAGAATTTAATGTACATAACATCTTTATGTTCTCCAATATTACAAAATTATCGATTAAATATTTTCTCATTTTCCGTGCTGCGAAAATATTATAAATATTTTTAACTCAATGCATCCAGCATTGAATAACTTAGACAAATTACATATTATGACAACTAAAGAAATTATACAATTTATTTTAACCTTCAAAAACTATTCTTCATCCCTTGCGCTAATAACATGGTCGTATAAAAATTTACTTTGCACGAAGTTTGAAATAAATTGAAATGAATTTGATACTAAGAAAGTTCTGAATTTTTTTTTAAATTTCAACCCCTATTTTTACAGGAATAATGCGTTTAACCAATTTTTTAAATAAATTTTAGGATTCATACAATAAATTATATCGAATTTGATAGCATATTTTCAAACCTTGTTATTTTCACCCCTTGCAGTAATAGTTGGTTAGATAATAATTTATTTTAACAAATGTTTTAGAACTACTGCATGAAACTATTTAAACCAAACTTTCATGAATCATTCAAATTTTAAAATTCAATGTCCGATGCATGTCATCATTCATGATGTTTTTTAAATGTTGACATTTTTGGTGTTGGTATTTTTTTCAATTTTGCATTTAATTATAATATTTTATGATTACTTTCGTTCAAAAAATGTCTAATCAAAATGATAAAAAAGGGGTTTGCATTATTTATTTTTCTTACTTCTTAAAACTGGCCTGAATATAACTTGAAAGTTATAAAATCTGTATGGCTCACGTAAAGATTTTAACAAGATTTCTCCAAAATCTAAACAGACGAGACTCATGACAATTTAAAAAAAAATTAAAATTTAACAGAAGCTATTTTTTTCCGAGCTGACAGTCATTTTATAAAATTGTATTATTTACTTTTAATATCGATATAACTACTGAAAAAAACTTGTGAGTACATAAGAACGCTTTGTTACAAAATATGAATATAAACAGTTACAACAATATTACTGTGTAGAATAAGAAAAAATAGAGGTATCTGAAGTGAAAATTGCTTTATTAATTTATATGCATAACACTTAACTAAAGGTTTCGATAAAAAGTACTTCTGTAATTGATTTGTGGTGGCTTGGGCTCCCCCTCCCACTTATTTTTCTTTCCCGTGTCGTTTTCCTTTAGCCGACGCCTTGGTGCGTGGCGCTTGACGCCTGTGGGGTAGGCCACACACAAGCCGCTGATGACCCCCGTTGAGTAGGCCACACGCAAGCCAAGGGTGACGCCTGTGGTGTAGGCCACACACAAGCCGCTGATGATCCCCCATGGAGTAGGCCACATGCAAGCCAAGGGTGACGCCTGTGGTGTAGGCCACACACAAGCCGCTGATGATCCCCCATGGAGTAGGCCACACGCAAGCCAAGGGTGACGCCTGTGGTGTAGGCCACACACAAGCCGCTGATGATCCCCCATGGAGTAGGCCACATGCAAGCCAAGGGTGACGCCTGTGGTGTAGGCCACACACAAGCCGCTGATGACCCCCGTTGAGTAGGCCACACGCAAGCCAAGGGTGACGCCTGTGGTGTAGGCCACACACAAGCCGCTGATGATCCCCCATGGAGTAGGCCACATGCAAGCCAAGGGTGACGCCTGTGGTGTAGGCCACACACAAGCCGCTGATGATCCCCCATGGAGTAGGCCACACGCAAGCCAAGGGTGACGCCTGTGGTGTAGGCCACACACAAGCCGCTGATGATCCCCCATGGAGTAGGCCACACGCAAGCCAAGGGTGACGCCTGTGGTGTAGGCCACACACAAGCCGCTGATGATCGCCCATGGAGTAGGCCACATGCAAGCCAAGGGTGACGCCTGTGGTGTAGGCCACACACAAGCCGCTGATGATCCCCCATGGAGTAGGCCACACGCAAGCCAAGGGTGACGCCTGTGGTGTAGGCCACACACAAGCCGCTGATGACCCCCATGGAGTAGGCCACACGCAAGCCAAGGGTGACGACGCCTGTGGAGTAGGCATCTTAAGTTGCGTCAACGGAAGCATGCCATTGCTGGCCTGTGTGTAGCTGCTGCCATGGATTGGAATGATGAAACAGGCATCCCCCTTAGAATATAATAGGGCGTTTTTGATTTTCACCTTGTGTGTGTGTGTCTTCGACATTGTCCGAATTGTCACTGAAACCGCTGAAGTATTTAATATAAAAAATCTGACCAACGCTCTTGGAAAAAAAAACTATCTTTATCTTAATTTACTGTGACTATGTGGTATTTATGAGAAAGAATATACTTACTGTTTAAAGTGGCAACATCATTAAAAAAATATATATATATGCTAACCAAATATATAACATTACTAAGTTAGTCTTGTAGTAACTTTAAATTTTAATTTGTAACGTCGGTTAAGGGACAATTATGTGTATTCAGTTGGTAGATAAGAAACGATAACGAAAGGAAATATACCAGAAGGTTTTGGTTAAGTCAGAGGTTGTCACGATTGTTTGTTGAATTATTTGTAACGGAAGTTAAACGTTTAGAGTGGAAACTGTAGCGGTAGATAAGGCAATTTGGGGCAGAATTATAGTATGTGTCTTGATATGTGGTGGTCGTTGGGTTTATCAAGTCGAACGAAGTAGTATAGTTTGGCCGGAACTGGCACAGGGTTCAGGGTGAGGTGCGAGGAGCCGAGCCACATCTCTGACGTCACGTCCATCTCTGACGTCACGGCGACCATCTTGGATGGTTGTGACCTTGACCTTTGACCTTGACCCCGGTGGTCATTTTGGATCCGCTATCTTGGATCCGCCATCTTGGATGACATCATTTTGTTTTCTCGAAAATTCTGGCATTGTGTTTTCCGTCATTTTGAATCATGATGACACCGTTGCAATTATCGTTACGGTCGCCATCTTTAACTTTTTTATTTATTATCCGATTTTAATGAAATTTTTTTTAAAAATTATAAAAAAATTCAATTAAAAAAATTTAATTAAAAATATTTAAAAAACAAACATTTACGACACGGAGTTCGGAGTCCTCGGTTCGAACCCGGTTAGGGAAAAAAAATTAAAAAATGACGACCGATCCTTCCCCTGTGATGGCTACTGGCAGACTGACTCCCACCACTTTTTTTCAAAGAATATATATCGTCACCTAGTATGACGTCATGTACGCCATCTTGTCTTTGTTTGCTGGTAGCCATCATTACGTTATCGTTGGCTAAAGTGCGCTGATGACATGTTAGTTTAATTCTTACCTGCTAGAGTGCAGTAATAATTTATTGCATTGACACCCGCCATCTAGTCATTTGGCCGCCATTTTGTAAATCCGTAATTATTTAGCTAGAAATTCGGGAAAAGTTCCAAAATTCATTAAATAAATCACTCATTAATTTGCAAATTGATTCGATGGATTCCTGTCCTCGGTTCGATACCCGATCGATGCAATAACGTTTAATTTTATGTAAAAAATAATAATTTCAATAAACCATGTTCAACATTCGTAAAGAGACTTTAAATCCTCTACTACCATCATCCAATCAGACATCAAGACCACCATATTGGAAATTCGTAATTTTAATGCTAGAGATTCGGGAAAAAGTTCAAAATTCATTAAATAAATTTGTAATCTATATACTGATTGAATAGATCGACTAAGGTCCTTGGTTCGATCCCTGGCCGATAAAAAACAACTTTAATATTTTAAAAAAGTACCACTAAATTAGCAGGTTTGAGAAAATAAAAAACACTGCAAGTTCTTTTAAAAAAACTTTTATTACATACATTCTACACTACTACAAGTACAAAAAAAATACACAGTCAAAGTAATAAAGTTTTGTGAGTAGTATGTGAATGGGGTTCCGAGATCAGGATGCAGGATGTGGTGCCGGTGCCGGTGTCCGCCATCTTGGTTTGTGACGTCACGGCGGCAAAAATTCCTCAAAATTCCTCAAAAATGACTCAAAATGACTCAAATTTCCCGTTTTCGAGGGAAAAATTCCCGTTTCGAGGAAAAATTAGGATTTCAAAAAACCACAAATGTCTTTTGCCTTAGAAAGAACACAAATTCCTAAAATAGGCTTAAGCATCCTTAACTCAAGCCTCAGTTAAGCCATTTCAAGGAATAAGGATACCATGAACGCCATCTTGAATTATGACGTCATCGTTGTAAATTCCGTTACGGCCGCCATCTTTACATTTATTATCCGATTTTAATGAAAAAAAAATTTAAAATTCATAAAACAAATTAAATAATAAAATTTTTAATAAAATATTTAAAAAAACAAACATTTACGACACGGAGCTCGGAGTCTTCGGTTCGAACCCGACGAGTGCAAAAAAAATAAAAATGGCGACCGATCCTTCCCCCGCGGTGGCTGCAGGCATACTGACTCCCACCACTTTTTATCATCATCTAGTATGACGTCATGGCCGCCATCTTGTCTTCGATGCTGGAAGCCATCATCATTGTATCGTCGGCTAGAGTGCGCCGATGACATGTTAGTTTAATTCGTATCCGCTAGAGTGCAGTAATCATTTATTACTGTGACATCCGCCATCTTGTCATTTGGCCACCATCTTGAAAATCCGTAATTATTTAGCTAGAAATTCGGGAAAAGTTCCAAAATTCATTAAATAAATCACTCATTAATTTACATATTGATTCGATCGATTCCCGTCCTCGGTTCGATACCCGATCGTTGCAATAATGTTTAATCTTATGTAAAAAAAATAATTTAAATAAACCATGTTCAACATTCGTAAAGAGACTCTAAATTCTCTACGACCACCAACCTATCAGACATCAAGACCACCATATTGGAAATGCGTAATTTTAATGCTAGAGATCCGGGAAAAAGTTCAGAAATCATTAAATAAATTTCCGATCAATATACTGATTAATAAGATCGACTAAGGTCCTTGGTACGATCTAGGATGATGCAAAAAAAATTAAATATAACATCAATTTAACATAATAGTAACAGGTTAGAGGAATTAAACACCGCAAGTTCTTTTACAAACATAATATTTATTACATAATTTCTATTCTACTACAGGATCACTTACGAAATCCAGCATTCTTATAATCATTTAGTTCCGCAGCGGTGTGAAATGACTAATTCTTAGCTCCAATCGGTTTATACTAGACAGAGTCCAGCCAGAACCTTTACAGACATAGTCCACCTCTTCTTGACAGAGTTTCTGGATACCGTTTTTAACAGTTTGCTTCACATCGTTAGAACTGTAAATTACTGCAGCCGATGTCTTGAATGCACACTTCTTCACTTCGTCATCGAACGGATATGGCTTTCCATATATACAGTCCAACCACAAGTTATATTTCAAAGGTCCGTTTGTTGCTACATCATCAGTAAGCTGATTGATTATCTTCTGTCTGATATCGTCAAGAAAATTACAAATGTCCTTCGACTCACCGAACGTATTTAGATAATAGTAGTCTTTCAACGTTCCACGAAATGCAGACTGCGCCAAGTAGAAGCCATTATCGTTCACTTGTAATGCTCCGAACACAGTCTTAGGTTTAGTTCCATGTTCAGACGTCATAACAATCGGTTGCTGGGCATCTGTTTTTTTGGTTGTACGCTTTCGTGTCTCCAATCTAAAGCGAGGAGTCGAAATGTCGGCAGGTAGTTCAGCAGTAGGAGCACAGACTCCACCTTTACATTTTTTCGCATGATGTCGCAAACTGTCAATTCGAGTAAACCATTTAAGGCACTCATCACATCGAAACTTCATGCGAGAAGGATTCTTCGCGCATTTTCTCCGCTCATGTCTTCGTGCATCATGGGAAAATGCGAACGACGTATCACAGTAGCTGCAAGGATACCGTGGTGATGAAGACGATCCTTTCAGACCCGATCCAGATACAGGCGTTGCAACAGTAGTACCATTTCCAGGCATTCTCTTATGCACATCGATGCATCGTTGTTGCGCCGAAACCTTTACTTTCTGCCGCACAGCAGGACCTTTGCATGCCTTCATGTGCGTTTTCATATTATCATTTCTGGCAAACTGCTTATGACATTTCTCACAAACAAACATTTTACGATATAGGTTCTTGGCACATTCGCTCCTCTCGTGTCGCCGAGCATTGCTGTTGTTTGAGAAAATCTTGTCACAGTAACAGCACCGATGTTCGCTAGTTGTCAAATCAGCATCCATTGAAGTCTCCATCGAGGTCGTATCGTCGATCGTCGTGGTTTCCTGCACATCCAGCTCAGTAGTCATTAAGCTATCTTCTGCTGGTGGTATCACATCTGTTGAAATCTCCTCCAATGTTGACGTCGTCGTCGTTGCCAACGGGATCTGCTCCACCATCGTCGACGCTGACGTCAAGGTTCCCGTAGACGATGGTACAACGTCCATCGAGTTCGGCGTTAAAGTCGGTAAATATGCCATCGAGTTCTCAAGAACTGGTAATTACGCGACTTATGCACCAGATGAAATAATCTAGGTGATCCTTACACCGTCGACGACAGTAACAAACTGAGCGACCTGCTGTCTAGGACTCGCTTATATACATGCACCGGATGGAATAATACGCAAGTCAAATCAAAAACCATTTACTATAATACCAGAGTCAAAACAACATTAAAAATAGAAGGACCATCAACGTAAAGGCAGCACATTTGGAAGCACCGACAACGTAAAGACAGCACATTTGGAAGCACCGACAACGTAAAGGCAGCACATTTGGAAGCACCGGCAACGAAAAGGCAGCACATTTGGAAGCACCGACAACGAAAAGGCAGCACATTTGGAAGCACCGACAACGAAAAGGCAGCACATCTGGAAGCACCGACAACGTAAAGGCAACACATTTGGAAGCACCGCCAACGAAAAGGCAGCACATTTTGGATGCACCATCGAATAAGGAAGCACCGACAACGAAAAGGCAGCACATTTGGAAGCACCGACAACGAAAAGGCAGCACATTTGGAAGCACCGTCATCGAAAAAAGGCAGCACATTTGGAAGCACCGACTACGAAAAGGCAGCACATTTGGAAGCACCGACAACGAAAAAGTAGCACATTTGGCAGCATCGACAACGAAAAGGCAGCACATTTGGAAAAACCGACTACGAAAAGGCAGCACATTTGGCAGCACCGACAACGAAAAGGCAGCACATTTGGAAGCACCGACTACGAAAAGGCAGCACATTTGGAAGCACCGACAACGAAAAGGCAGCACATTTGGAAGCACCGACAACGAAAAGGCAGCACATGTGGAAGCACCATCATCGAAAAGGCAGCACATTTGGAAGCTCCATCACCAAAAAAAAAAAGGCAAAAAGGAAGCACAAGTTACGAGATCTAAGTCTTAGTTAGAAATCAGAATACAAGAAATAAAAAACATTAAATTCTTATAATTTAAATTATTTATTTTATTGCTTTACATTATACAAATGCAAGTAAAACAAGCCATTATTGTATGTAGCCAGCATTCCTCAGTTCCTTGAGTATGAAGGATATTTCTTTGATGCACGAATAGTTTCCTGCACAAAGCGAACCATGTAGAGGTCTTAGCCGGTCAACCAATATGTTTGGATCTTTCCATGATGTGTAATCATTCTCTTCTACCACCATCTTCCTTGTACCTTTATAATAAATATTATGATCTCTGGTGTCTTCCGTTTTACCACCAACCTCAGGGTAACTTTCATGTTTGAGACGGTGATCATCACAAGCTTGATCAGATTTATTTAATATATCACGTCGTTTCCACCGTTTCGGTTTCAGGATACCACCACCACATTCTTCGATCTTGGCAGCTTTAGGTGCTTCATCATAGTCTATGTCTTTGTCAACAGTCTCAGAGTCACTGTAACAATCACCGTAGAAGGAACCGTCTTCACCCAATTTACCGTAATAATTCGATGTTGATGATGTTGAAGTGTCTTCATCGTCTTCTTGCTTCCTTTTTAGGAATCCATCATTTTTACAAAGTAGGAAAGATCTACTTGAATTCGGCCGGAACATATTCTCACTTTTCACGTTAAAGATTCTTCCATTGTCTTCATTCTTCCGTAAATCATCAACCTCCTTCAATTTAAGTTCTTTGTCGAGATCGGAAGAGCCAAGAAAATTATTATCGTAATGCAGATCACTCTTCCTTAGGCTATTAGATTCATCGTTGTCCTCTAGCTTGTACGCAGGCTTGGCGCTACAAGTTCTGCCATGTCTCTTTAGGCTCTCTCTCCGCGTAAACTACTTGCTACATCGAACACAACTTATCATATTGCGCAGTGGATTTTTAACACAGTCATTCTTCTCGTGTTGTCTTTTATTCTTTCTCAAGATAAACTCTTTACTGCAAAACTTACACCTATGTTCTTTCGATACAGCGTCAGATCCCAAATCGGAATTCATATTAGTTACTGAGACTAATACCAGATACCAATTGAGTGTTTTAAATTAGATCCAACACTTAAATAGAAATTATTTCATATTTCATCAGCGAGAATTAATATATCTCATGCAAAAGTACTTTATGCACGTAGTTCTGCTTTTCAACAACAGATGTCACCACATGTTGCTTGTAGGTAAATAATATTTATTTATTTTATGTGGGATGCGGGATGCTCACTAACGATCGCAAAAGAAGGATGGCTTCGCTAGACTCCAAGGAAAAGGAAGTTCGTCTTGCATGTTGGTGCTCCACAGATGTCTCATGGCGTAATATTAATTTGACTGAGTAATGATATTTTTTAATTCCACCTGATAAAAATATTGCAAGTTTTGATTTAGTAGCAGAAATTATCGAATTAAATGTAACTCCAAATAAAATGACATGTCTCATTAGACAAAAAAAATCCACGCAGAGAGCGGTTTCTCAGAATAGTCAGAAACACTTGAAGAAACCACAGGAATGATTGCAAGAACACGGGAAAACCATCAAAATATTGACAAGAATAATCAGGAGCACACGGAGAAAACCATCATAATATTGGCAAGAATAATCAGGAGCACACGGAGAAAACCATCATAATATTGACCAGTTTAATCAGAAGTACTCGGAGAAAACCACCACATGTTTTCTTTGATATCATAAAATTACAGGAAAAAAACATTTAAAAATAAAAATAAATTAATAAAAAAATAAAATAAAAATAAAAAATGGATAAACAGTTTCTGCTAGCTTGTAAACTTATCATTGTTGAGCAAAGATAGAGTTCTTGTACAAGCCAGAAATTTATGAATTTTTTTTTATTTTATTTTTTTATTAATTTATTTTTATTTTTAAATATTTTTTTCCTGTAATTTTATGATATCAAAGAAAACATGTGGTGGTTTTCTCCGAGTACTTCTGATTAATCTGGTCAATATTATGATGGTTTTCTCCGTGTGCTCCTGATTATTCTTGCCAATATTATGATGGTTTTCTCCGTGTGCTCCTGATTATTCTTGTCAATATTTTGATGGTTTTTCCCGTGTTCTTGCAATCATTCCTGTGGTTTCTTCAAGTGTTTCTGACTATTCTGAGAAACCGCTCTCTGCGTGGATTTTTTTTTGTCTAATGAGACATGTCATTTTATTTGGAGTTACATTTAATTCGATAATTTCTGCTACTAAATCAAAACTTGCAATATTTTTATCAGGTGGAATTAAAAAATATCATTACTCAGTCAAATTAATATTACGCCATGAGACATCTGTGGAGCACCAACATGCAAGACGAACTTCCTGTTCCTTGGAGTCTAGCGAAGCCATCCTTCTTTTGCGATCGTTAGTGAGCATCCCGCATCCCACATAAAATAAATAAATATTATTTACCTACAAGCAACATGTGGTGACATCTGTTGTTGAAAAGCAGAACTACGTGCATAAAGTACTTTTGCATGAGATATATTAATTCTCGCTGATGAAATATGAAATAATTTCTATTTAAGTGTTGGATCTAATTTAAAACACTCAATTGGTATCTGGTATTAGTCTCAGTAACTAATATGAATTCCGATTTGGGATCTGACGCTGTATCGAAAGAACATAGGTGTAAGTTTTGCAGTAAAGAGTTTATCTTGAGAAAGAATAAAAGACAACACGAGAAGAATGACTGTGTTAAAAATCCACTGCGCAATATGATAAGTTGTGTTCGATGTAGCAAGTCGTTTACGCGGAGAGAGAGCCTAAAGAGACATGGCAGAACTTGTAGCGCCAAGCCTGCGTACAAGCTAGAGGACAACGATGAATCTAATAGCCTAAGGAAGAGTGATCTGCATTACGACAATAATTTTCTTGGCTCTTCCGATCTCGACAAAGAACTTAAATTGAAGGAGGTTGATGATTTACGGAAGAATGAAGACAATGGAAGAATCTTTAACGTGAAAAGTGAGAATATGTTCCGGCCGAATTCAAGTAGATCTTTCCTACTTTGTAAAAATGATGGATTCCTAAAAAGGAAGCAAGAAGACGATGAAGACACTTCAACATCATCAACATCGAATTATTACGGTAAATTGGGTGAAGACGGTTCCTTCTACGGTGATTGTTACAGTGACTCTGAGACTGTTGACAAAGACATAGACTATGATGAAGCACCTAAAGCTGCCAAGATCGAAGAATGTGGTGGTGGTATCCTGAGACCGAAACGGTGGAAACGACGTGATATATTAAATAAATCTGATCAAGCTTGTGATGATCACCGTCTCAAACATGAAAGTTACCCTGAGGTTGGTGGTAAAACGGAAGACACCAGAGATCATAATATTTATTATAAAGGTACAAGGAAGATGGTGGTAGAAGAGAATGATTACACATCATGGAAAGATCCAAACATATTGGTTGACCGGCTAAGACTTCTACATGGTTCGCTTTGTGCAGGAAACTATTCGTGCATCAAAGAAATATCCTTCATACTCAAGGAACTGAGGAATGCTGGCTACATACAATAATGGCTTGTTTTACTTGCATTTGTATAATGTAAAGCAATAAAATAAATAATTTAAATTATAAGAATTTAATGTTTTTTATTTCTTGTATTCTGATTTCTAACTAAGACTTAGATCTCGTAACTTGTGCTTCCTTTTTGCCTTTTTTTTTTTGGTGATGGAGCTTCCAAATGTGCTGCCTTTTCGATGATGGTGCTTCCACATGTGCTGCCTTTTCGTTGTCGGTGCTTCCAAATGTGCTGCCTTTTCGTTGTCGGTGCTTCCAAATGTGCTGCCTTTTCGTAGTCGGTGCTTCCAAATGTGCTGCCTTTTCGTTGTCGGTGCTGCCAAATGTGCTGCCTTTTCGTAGTCGGTTTTTCCAAATGTGCTGCCTTTTCGTTGTCGGTGCTGCCAAATGTGCTACTTTTTCGTTGTCGGTGCTTCCAAATGTGCTGCCTTTTCGTAGTCGGTGCTTCCAAATGTGCTGCCTTTTTTCGATGACGGTGCTTCCAAATGTGCTGCCTTTTCGTTGTCGGTGCTTCCAAATGTGCTGCCTTTTCGTTGTCGGTGCTTCCTTATTCGATGGTGCATCCAAAATGTGCTGCCTTTTCGTTGGCGGTGCTTCCAAATGTGCTTCCTTATTCGATGATGCATCCAAAATGTGCTGCCTTTTCGTTGGCGGTGCTTCCAAATGTGTTGCCTTTACGTTGTCGGTGCTTCCAGATGTGCTGCCTTTTCGTTGTCGGTGCTTCCAAATGTGCTGCCTTTTCGTTGTCGGTGCTTCCAAATGTGCTGCCTTTTCGTTGCCGGTGCTTCCAAATGTGCTGCATTTACGTTGTCGGTGCTTCCAAATGTGCTGTCTTTACGTTGTCGGTGCTTCCAAATGTGCTGCCTTTACGTTGTCGGTGCTTCCAAATGTGCTGCCTTTTCGTTGATGGTCCTTCTATTTTTAATGTTGTTTTGACTCTGGTATTATAGTAAATGGTTCTTGATTTGACTTGCGTATTATTCCATCCGGTGCATGTATATAAGCGAGTCCTAGACAGCAGGTCGCTCAGTTTGTTACTGTCGTCGACGGTGTTAGGATCACCTAGATTATTTCATCTGGTGCATAAGTCGCGTAATTACCTGTTCTTGAGAACTCGATGGCATATTTACCGACTTTAACGCCGAACTCGATGGACGTTGTACCATCGTCTACGGGAACCTTGACGTCAGCGTCGACGATGGTGGAGCAGATCCCGTTGGCAACGACGACGACGTCAACATTGGAGGAGATTTCAACAGATGTGATACCACCAGCAGAAGATAGCTTAATGACTACTGAGCTGGATGTGCAGGAAACCACGACGATCGACGATACGACCTCGATGGAGACTTCAATGGATGCTGATTTGACAACTAGCGAACATCGGTGCTGTTACTGTGACAAGATTTTCTCAAACAACAGCAATGCTCGGCGACACGAGAGGAGCGAATGTGCCAAGATCCTATATCGTAAAATGTTTGTTTGTGAGAAATGTCATAAGCTGTTTGCCAGAAAAGATAATATGAAAACGCACATGAAGGCATGCAAAGGTCCTGCTGTGCGGCAGAAAGTAAAGGTTTCGGCGCAACAACGATGCATCGATGTGCATAAGAGAATGCCTGGAAATGGTACTACTGTTGCAACGCCTGTATCTGGATCGGGTCTGAAAGGATCGTCTTCATCACCACGGTATCCTTGCAGCTACTGTGATACGTCGTTCGCATTTTACCATGATGCACGAAGACATGAGCGGAGCAAATGCGCGAAGAATCCTTCTCGCATGAAGTTTCGATGTGATGAGTGCCTTAAATGGTTTACTCGAACTGACAGTTTGCGACATCATGCGAAAAAATGTAAAGGTGGAGTCTGTGCTCCTACTGCTGAACTACCTGCCGACATTTCGACTCCTCGCTTTAGATTGGAGACACGAAAGCGTACAACCAAAAAAACAGATGCCCAGCAACCGATTGTTATGACGTCTGAACATGGAACTAAACCTAAGACTGTGTTCGGAGCATTACAAGTGAACGATAATGGCTTCTACTTGGCGCAGTCTGCATTTCGTGGAACGTTGAAAGACTACTATTATCTAAATACGTTCGGTGAGTCGAAGGACATTTGTAATTTTCTTGACGATATCAGACAGAAGATAATCAATCAGCTTACTGATGATGTAGCAACAAACGGACCTTTGAAATATAACTTGTGGTTGGACTGTATATATGGAAAGCCATATCCGTTCGATGACGAAGTGAAGAAGTGTGCATTCAAGACATCGGCTGCAGTAATTTACAGTTCTAACGATGTGAAGCAAACTGTTAAAAACGGTATCCAGAAACTCTGTCAAGAAGAGGTGGACTATGTCTGTAAAGGTTCTGGCTGGACTCTGTCTAGTATAAACCGATTGGAGCTAAGAATTAGTCATTTCACACCGCTGCGGAACTAAATGATTATAAGATTGCTGGCTTTCGTAAGTGATCCTGTAGTAGAATAGAAATTATGTAATATATATTATGTTTGTAAAAGAACTTGCGGTGTTTAATTCCTCGAACCTGTTACTATTATGTTAAATTGATGTTATATTTAATTTTTTTTGCATCATCCTAGATCGTACCAAGGACCTTAGTCGATCTTATTAATCAGTATATTGATCGGAAATTTATTTAATGATTTCTGAACTTTTTCCCGGATCTCTAGCATTAAAATTACGCATTTTTAATATGGTGGTTTTGATGTCTGATAGGTCGGTGGTCGTAGAGGATTTAAAGTCTCTTTAAGAATGTTGAACATGGTTTATTTAAATTATTATTTTTTACAAACATTTAAATGTTATTGCATCGATCGGGTATCGAACCGAGGACAGGAATCCATCGAATCAATATGTAAATTAATGAGTGATTTATTAAATGAGTTTTGGAACTTTTCCCGAATTTCTAGCTAAATAATTACGGATTTACAAGATGGCGGCCAAATGACCAGATGGCGGGTGTCACAGCAATAAATGATTACTGCACTCTAGCGGGTAAGAATTAAACTAACATGTCATTAGCCCACTCTAGCCAACGATAACGTAATGATGGCTACCAGCAAACAAAGACAAGATGGCGTACATGACGTCATACTAGGTGACGATATATATTCTTTGAAAAAAAGTGGTGGGAGTCAGTCTGCCAGCAGCCACCACAGGGGAAGGATCGGTCGTCATTTTTTAATTTTTTTGCCCTCACCGGGTTCGAACCGAGGACTCCGAACTACGTGTCATAAATGTTTGTTTTTTAAATATTTTTAATTAAATTTTTATTATTTGAATTTTTTTATAAATTTTAAAATTTTTTTCATTAAAATCAGATAATAAATAAAAAAGTTAAAGATGGCGACCGTAACGATAATTGCAACGGTGCCGTCATGATTCAAAATGACGGAAAACACAATGCCGGAATGTTAGAGAAAACAAAATGACGTCATCCAAGATGGCGGATCCAAGATGGCGGATCCAAAATGACCACCGGGGTCAAGGTAAAGGTAAAAGGTCAAGGTCACAACCATCCAAGATGGTCACCGTGACGTCAGAGATGGACGTGACGTCAGAGATGTGGCTCGGCTCCTCGCACCTCACCCTGAACCCTGTGCCAGTTCCGGCCAAACTATACTACTGAACGAATAGTTACTCCAGTAGATTTCACTGAACTAAAAAAAATTGGTTGTCTGTAAAGTCGGTTTACGGACGATAGTTTAACGTGACGTCATAACAAAACATTGATGAAATGATTGCATACTTTTATGAATAAAATTTAATCATTTGTATTGATTTATCACTATTTTGTATGGATACAAAGAAAGAGTGAAATGAAATCTACAATTTAATTTATAAATTTACTTTTATTTGCACTCATTAATTCAAATATGTTTATTACTTTAACGAAGAGATTATTTCAACTATAACATTCTTACATGTTTGCTATTTAACTTCTTCCAATCTGTGTTATTCTGTTAAGGATAGGACGATGATAGGAAAAGTAGGAAACGAATGGGAGTGTTTCAAGGATGATGTGAAGGAAAATGGCTTACCCAACACCAAGATGCAGTCAAAAATAATATATTTGCGCCACGGACTCTGCAGCAATGCTAGGAGGAACGGGTTAGCAAAGAGCAATGAAAATGTTACATTGAAATGCATTAAAACAGAACTACGCCACGGACTCGGTCGAAATGCTAGGAGGTTCAGGTTAGCAAAGAGCAATTTAAAATGAGCGTAACGGGACAATGTGTGTAACGGGACACTTTTTTGTGCGTGCAGCCGGCGTTCATCGACTTATTCTACGTTGTCACGTCAAAAAAAGCTTTGTGTAAGGAAGAAAGTATGTGAATTGTAGTTACAATAAGTAGGCACAAGAATAACATGTATCCCGTACCACATTCCTTCGCCTCCGACACGGCGCCGTGGAAGACGACAACCCGCGTGGCACACACGCCAAGTACATAGCCGCCCTAGCAGGGGACGTCACTAGAGCGCAGCCTTGCGTAGTTACAGCCACGACCGTCAGAGTGCAGCTCCGTGTGTGTTGGACGCCTGGTGTTTACGACGCTCCCACAGTCATCACTAAGGCCCGTTATACAAGACTACGGAGACGGATTACGTAGAGACGGATCTCACGGAACAGAGGCACTACAACGTCACGCAGGAGACGAACCCTTACGGATGAACTCGGCAATGAACAGCTCTTACGTTTACGTGGCTCCATGAGACCAATAGCAGACGAGTATTTTACTGCCATGGTAGCCATGATTGTTTATGTTCTAAACACGTTATAGCTAAATGGTTTCAAATACAAGAATGTCAAGTGTTCTATTGTTACTTTGTCGTTTATATTTATTGTATATGTAAATTCTGCCCGTGCTATGATCTCGAAGGATAACATATTTTTTAATTAAATTAATATTTCTTAACCTTGAAATGTGCTCTTATTGGTTACATTTTGTTACGTTCCCGTGCGTTGTGGAAGCCGCAGACGTAATAGTGAAATGTTCCGGAAGATCCATCTTCGCTTGGCTGTCCCAGTGCCTCCAATAGTTAAAGTTATTTTCAAACCGTTCCCTGAAATGTTTTCCAGTATCAACTAACCACATTAATGAGAATAATAGAGTAACAGGCGATTTGCCTAACGGCGGTTTGCCTAAACATGAATTCGTTACGGCGATTTGCCTAAAGTCATTTCGCCTAAAGGCGTTTTGCCAAACGGCGATTTGCCCAACGGCGTTTTGCCTAACGGCGATTTGCCTAACGGCGATTTGCCAAAAGGCGTTATGCCTAACGGCGTTTTGCCTAACTCCGATTTGCCTAACGGCGTTTTGCCTAAAATGTTACTATGATGACAAAACCTCGTTTTACCTAACGGCGAATTACCTAACGCCATTTTGCTAATGGCGATTTGCCTAACAGCGTTTTGCCTAACCAAACATAACCTAACCTAAGCTAACCTAACCTAAGCTAACCTAACCTAAGCTAACCTAACCTAAGCTAAACTAACCTAACCTAACCTAATCAAACCTAACCTAAGCTAACCTAAGCTAACCTAACCTAACGGCGTTTTGCCTATCAGTGGTTTGCCTAACGGCGATTTGCCTAACGGCGTTTTGCCTAACGGCGTTTTGCCTAAAATTAGGTAAAACGCCTTTAGGCAAAACGACACATGCCCGAATAATACAATAAAATTTAGTCTAATTATTTCATATTGATTATCTTTTCCATGGGTTGAAAAAATTATGCTCGAATAAAACATGAATTAAAATATGAAGTTATGCACCATATTTAAAATGTGAGCGGTGATCGTAACACAATACGGCGCATAAATGAAGACAAAGGTGTTATTGAAATCCCTTGAGTGGCTTCAAGAACCTGTAAGGGATATGTTTTATGCCTAAAATTATGCCATTTCAGCCAATTTTACGCCCCAAAAAATACAGTTCAAAAACAGAACTTGTAAACAGAACAACTCGTCCGCCCTCAGCGTTTTCATAATGTTGTTTTTTTTAGTAGACATACACTTGTCTGAAGGCTTGAGTAGTTTTTTTTTTTTTAATTTGGCGTGGTTTGTTTTTCTGAAGCTCTGAAAAAACGTGTGTGAGTGCACGGGAAGGCAAGGGCCTTAACTTTGGACATATTTTACAAGCTCGCGGAACTGCTAGGTCTGAAGCAACAGCACGATATCGCTTTCCTTTTTTTTTGTTCGCTGCACCCAGCTGCGTTACGTGACGCTAGCCGGGAAGCGTGTTCTCCGGAGCTTCGGCGGGATCAGTAATTTATTTGGCTAGTTTCGCTCGAGCCAACAAATAACCCGTATGTTTTTTTTCCCCCGGCGACACCCAATTACTCGTGGAAGATTAATGTCCAAGCGGGTTTTAATTTCAGCTGTGGTAAAAAATAAAAAGAAGTAAAACTTGATACACCGTCGCTGTGAACCACCTCCCAGAGCTGAAGATGTTCAACGATGCTGATAGATTACTTCGAACACTGCAACAAGTCAATCAGTCTTTAAATGATACGAGCGTGTTTCAGGCCTATACTGTACTTTTTCTTTTGTAAACGACAAAAAAAAATATTCGTGTGAAATTACAGGTATTTGTAAATTGGAACATTTGCATGAAAACAACTGTATCGCTACAAAATAGTGTTCGCAGTAATGCTGGGTTCGGATTCTTACCCGGGAATTCATGCTTTGTGTTGTCCCAGTACCTACAATAGTTAAAGTTATTTGCCAAACCGATCCCTGATTAGTTTTCCAGTATTAAATGCCCACATAAGTAGTAGGAAACAGGGGATTGTGCCACAGTGTGATTCTTAAGGGACTATGGCTTGGTGGCTTGCTCAGTTGTGGCCTATTAATCGTAAGGATTCGACCATGTTCGGATGAGTTCGCGCGCTCGAAGTTTATGATCAGGACCTTGGCGCCCATTTCTGAAGACGCCACATACACCATCTTGGTGGCCAGTCAAGTCTATTCAGCGGCCAGGCACCTCCAGTAGTTGATGTCTAGACACCCCCAGTCTGTGGCCAGGTACGGCAGATAGGTCGAAAAACACATCTGTCGGTTTGTCAAGCTAACGAGGCTAATTTTTGGCCAATCACATCCAGTCGGTGGCCAACCAAATACATATGTTGGCTTGACATCTCCATTCTGTCGTCAGCCATGTCAGATTAATTGGACAGGCATGTTTTTTTTAGTGGTCAGGCACATACAGTCGGTAGCCAAAAGGTGTAAACTTTCGATACTTGATATATTTTTCAAAAAATTCATTAACATTTTTGCATGTTTTCCTTAATCAAGATCAGTAAATCTCAATAAAAAAAAGAAATCTAAAACAGCTTCTGCCAGTTTGTGAACTTCTCTATTGTTCAGCAAGGATCGACTTATAGCAGAAGCTGGCAAAAGCAGTTTTGTAATTTTTTAATATATATATATTTTTTTTGTGATTTAATGATCTTAATTTAGGAAAACTTGCGACATTTGTTCATGACTTTTTATTTGTTCTCGTAGAATTTACATAAAAAAATTTCATTTATAATTATAAATGAAAAGTTATCTTTTTGCATTGAGCAACGATCGAAATAAGGACTAAAATCGATCGAATCTCTCATTATTTTAACTAACCATGTTTTTTAATTTTTCCCAATTTTCTAGGTTAATAATTACGAATTTCAAAGATGGCTGTCAAGATAGAATCGGTAGCTTGCTGGGGCTAGTGGATGAGGAATTTTTGCAGTTGTTAAGATTTTTTTGCTATATTTTATTGGATAAAAATTTTATTTACCTGAAAATAACTTTTTTTTTGCATCAGTCAAGGTTCGAACAAAGGACAGAAATCATTCGATGAAAATTACTTTAATAATAAATTTTGGCATTAATTTTTTGAATTCTTTCCGAATTTATATCTAAATAATTACGGATTAAAATAACATTGTGGATTCCAAGATGGCGGATGTAGCGTCGTCAAAAATGGCCGCCGATGTCCTGATCATAAACAACGAGCGGCGGACACGCCCGAACATGGCCGAATCCTTACGAATGGTAACCACAACTGAGTAAGCCACATAGCCACAGGCCCAGAGTAACATTGTGACAAAAGCACCTGTTCCCTACTATTACATAATAGGCATGATAAAACAAAACAAATTTTAACTATTTAAATTCTATTATCTTTTCAATGGTTTTAATTTGAATGAAACATCAATTAAAATAAAAATAAAAATATGCGCCAATTTTCTTATATGCCAAAAATAACCATAGCCATACTTAAAATACCCTTCTTGTAGTATTTCAAACCATTTCTTGGCAACTGCTTTCCAAAGGAATCTTTTTGTGAACGAACAGAAAATTTTCCTCTGTGTACGGAGTTCGGCCATTTTTCAAGAGATGGCAAGCGGTGTCGTAGTTTGAAGTCACTTTCTACCTGCCTCACCACCACCATATTGCAACACAAAAAGAAAAGAAAAATTGCGGAAACGGTGCTTTACCACGTCTGATAATGTTAAGTAAATAAGAACTAGAATATCCGTTGATAAACACAGTCACTTCCATAAGAAACTGTCTTTTGAAAATGTTTCGGGTTTCCCAAAAAATAAATAGCGCGAATCACAAGCTGGACAAAAAAAAATTTGCAGGTAGGGATGAATGTATGGCCAGCCACCGGGTGTGTCTACCTATGACTGTCTCTTGAGCTCCGAAGCAGAGAACATTCTCGCCCGTCACACGGTGCAGTGCTTTGCAAAGAGCACCTCGACTGCTGCGACGACGGAAGGGGGTTGGGGAGGGGAGGGGTTGATGTTTCGTCACGCGAGCGTAGCCCGGTTAAAGGTTACCTAAATAGCGGCTCTTGTGTCGGCCACCGGCTGGGTCGCTCTTCCTTTCACCCGAGTCCAGGCCAAGGACCTACTCCTGGCTGCTCCGCCGCGCCGCGCTACTTCCCTCGCGCGGAGCGATACGTCCGCCGGCGGATCCGGATCTACTTTTATTAGCTCTCATTGTACGGCATTTGGTAGGAGCAGTTTCGTGAATGCGACGGAAGTCAAGAGTAAAAAAAAATTATTGGTTGTCTGTAAAGTCGGTTTACGGACGACAGTTTAACGTGACAACGTCATAATAAAACATTGATGAAATGATTGAATACTTTCATGAATAGAATTGAATCATTTTTATTGAATTATCACTATTTTGTGTGGATACAAAGAAGGAGTGAAATGAAATCTACATTGCTTACGCCGCATCTATCTCTCTTCCACTCGATTGGAACAACCATCGATTTAACGGGAAACAGCGTAACGGGACAATTTGCGTAACTGGACACTTTTTAGTGCGTGCAGCCGACGTTCATCGATTTATTAGACGTTGTCACGTCAAAAAAAAAAAAAACATGGTGCTACCATCTGTGGCAGATGGCGCGAACAAAAGTTCACAAAGCCAAAGGAAAAGTTTACAGTATTATCTTTTGAGTATAAATTTTAACATTATGGGTGATTTTTTTTTGAAATAAAATTCCTTGTCGAAAATCATGTCCAAACCCGGGGTTTAACAATTTTTTTAAGTATTTTTCGCTTTTTTTCTTTATGTAGTTTAAAATTTCGGTCTGCAAATCGAATGATTAGATAGTCAGCGTAGCTGCTCCGTCAACGAATTCTAGCGGGCGGGTGCGGAAACTACGCTTGATTCGCGTCAAGAAATGTGTTTGAAAACACAAACTTGCTCGGCATTATTCTGGAAAATTATAGGTTAAATTTCGTGTACGAGTTTCGTATCTTGAGTGTATTTGCAACTTGAGAACACATGTATTTGCTCGTCGCCGTGGTCGGATGTTGCACATGTCTGGCGAGTACTGGAAGACTCACTCACATTATTTGTTTTCTCTCTGCAAGTGAATGAAACGCGGCGAATCACTGTACGACCATGCTGATCTCCATTGCCCTTGATTTCCCATAATTCCTTCAGGGATTGCCGATGGTTACTTGGGCTTACCAACAGCCCATCGGCGATTCCTTCCCGAAAAAAAGATCGTCATTTTTGTTGCTCTACGTTGCCATCTTGTCGACGAGAATTTAAAAACGATCGATCTTCTATCTAAAACTACTTCGAAAGCACATTCGATGAAAGGCAAACGTGTAAGCAATATTCTTTCCGAGACACTTGATGATGTTTGGGGAATAATGAAAGTAATAGTATTTTCAGCCGCTTCAGTGACAAAACAATTCTGTAGGACGTCGGCTTGAATGCCTGTTGTAACTTCCTGATATCAGTTCTACCACGGGCTCCGGCAAACATTCAAGTAGTGGTTTCTGGTGAAGCTTAGCAATTTCGAGCAAGGGGATATCTCCTCGGTTCGGGGTCCGTTTCGCTTGTACCTTTCAGTTGACAAGCCTCCGTTTATTTATATTCCTCTGGAGGGCTGACGTCACACGATCAATTACCCACAGATATCGGACAACTAGGTCAGCGCCCAATTTAAATTTCGCGATCTAATCTAATTAAGACCGTCACACGCATGAGCAACACATAACGCGTGTACGCCCCGTTAAACTTCTCCAACATTCCTGATTAGTTGGGCATGCATTTGTCACGATAAGATTTCGAGACCAGCTGGATGTTAAAAAACACCGTAGCATCTTCTCTGCTTCATGATTGGTTGAGTTACTTTCATGATCATGTGTACTGCAGGCAGGCAGGCTAAAACTGCAGCCAATCCATTGTTCAAAGAAAAAAATTTTTTCTAAACTTTTACAAAAGATTTCTTTGGAAACCAGTTTCCGAGAAAGTTTTCGTTATAATACAAGAAAGATATTGTTACTTTTTACACCACAGGGCTAAGGCTTTTTTTTTGCAATAAATGAAATACTTTTTTCGAGATAGTACTGAGCATTTCTTACGAAAATTGGCGTATAATTTTATATTTTAATTTTATGTTTCATTCAAGCATAATTTTTATACCATGGAAAAGATAATCCAATATTCAACTTGACTTCGTTTTATTATTATTATGCGCAGTTATAACTGGAAAGCTATGCATGGATTTTACCACTTTTCATAGCAGTGGGCTAAGTCATTGTCTGCAGGTCGGCGGAGAACGCTCGTCACAGCTTGTCCCAAAATGAGTCTCATTGAGATGAAATTTCAGCGTTGTAAAAAGAAACAAAAATTCACAGGGAATCAGATCTGGACTGTATGGTGGCTGGGAAAGTGTTAGTACATTTTATTCTGAGCCAAAACTTCGCGTACGGACAGGACAGCATCGCAGGGCGCGTTGTCGTCCCCTAAGCACTGATTTTTTTTTTTAACGTAAAAGGAGTGGTTCACAAAGAGTTCGTACCTCAAGGCACCATGATCAAACCAGACCTTTTATCCGAGAAATCCTATGGACGAATGCGGAAGAGAGTTTTTTTGGGTGAGACCGGAGATGGCCTCTTCATGGATACTTCATCACGACAGCGCGCCCTGTCACACTGGCCTGTCCACACGAGAAATTTTGGTTCAGGAAAACGTACCAACACTTCCCCAGCCACTCTAAAGTCCAGAACTGTCTCCCTGCGATTTTTTTTTCCTTTTTCAAGGGGTTTCATTTTGGCTCAATCGAAAACATTCAACATGCCGTGACGAGCTCTCTCCGCATTCTTACGGAAAATTACTTCGTCCATTGCCACGAAGATCATGCTTTGATGGAGATAAGAGTGAATTGCGAATATTTTTTTTCCCCCCAATAAATGTGCGTTTTTGAACATCACTCTCATTACTTTTGGAACTCGACTCGTATAGGTACTACTCCAGCGAGACTTGCAGTTCATCACCGCTTGAGGCTTGGATCCACGCGGGTTCGAACCCCGGGACGAGGCATGAGGGACGCCGGAGCCACCCGGAGACGTGACGCAATGTGTAATTAATGATTTCCCTCGTGGATTCAGCGGGCCCGTCATTAAGCAGGGAACGGTTGCGGGACACTCGCTCCCTCTCCGACGGGAAGAGAATAATTACACCTTAAGTTCGTGGACGAGTACGTCACGAGCGAAGGACAGTCCGCCGAGGTGAGCGGCGTTCGCACGACGACCTCTTGCGGCGAGGAGACGTGTCGTGCGACGTCAAGCTCCTGAGCCCCGAAGACGCATCACCACGCCCGTCGCTCACCAAGACAGACTGCGTCGCCATCTTGGCGGTCGTGGCGCGAGCGCTATAGCTAGAGACCTGCAAAATTCGCGGTTTCGATGGCCTTCAAGATAGACTGCACATTCTCCTGTACACTGGGCAAATAACGCAAGTTTATTGGTTGTTGACTTGTAAGTCGTCTCAGCTGGTTTATCTGTGACTCGATCCTTCTTTGCTTGAGGGTTTATAATTGGTTGAGATTCGCCAAGATGAACAGTAAGCCAATAGCAAAATTATCTAAGAGGTATATGTGTTTCAATTCTAGCCTATCACCGAATGAATCCGCGAATTTTGCAGGTCTCTAGCTATAGCAAGTCATCCAGTCCCCGGACCAGTGGAGAGTCCCAGGCTGAAGACTACCGCACGTTACCTTTAATGATTGGTAGAGACCTGCAAAATTCGCGGATTCATTTCGTGATATGCTACAATTCAAATAATTATACCTTAGTGCTGCTTCTACCACTGGTTCACTGTTAATCTGGATTAATGAGGGCCAATTAGAGACCCTCGCTCAAAGAAGTGTCGAATCACAGACACTCAGTCGAGACGACTCACAAGTCAGCAGCCAATGAACAGGTGGCATTTTCCCGAGTGTGTAGAGTGTATCCTGGAGGTCATTGAATCCGCTAATTTTGCAGGTCTCTAATGATCAGGGACCGGAAAAATTCGCTGGTTCACTGACTTCTAGGATGAACTTTATAGTTTTACGTACACTTGGTCAAATGTCACCCTCTCATTGGCTGCTGTCTTGTGAAGGTGTCCCAACGTAGAGGCCTGTGATTCAACACAGCTTCGGTTGAGTGTTTCTCACTGGCTCGGAGTCGTCCAGGTGAGTTGTGAGCCAATAGCAGAGGCAGCACTGAGGTATAACTACGTGAATTTTAGGCTGTCGTGAAATGAATCCGCGAATTTTTCCGGTCTCTATTAATGATGATGAGTAGACCATCAGTCACAATTGCGGTGAGAAGACAAGGGGTTCATGGAATGTTATTGTCGATTTCAGTTTGATTTACTAGGGGCACAAACCCGGTATATAACTGCACATGGTCGGGAACGGGAAGGTAATTAATTATATGAACGAGATTCGGGAGGTTGGTTTCCGAATTCCTGTGGTAGCAGTTTCCCGGCGGTGAGTTGCCTGGCCGATTTTTTCCTGTTCGCCGGTGCTTGTCAGTTCGCGTGATCACTCGGTGGTGGCGTTGCGCGTGTAGATGTAGTTAGTGTCACAGGTGTGACGACGGGCTCGCGTCGAGGAGTAGCCGGGTTCGAACACCGGCTCATCCATTCTGAATTCGACTTCCCATCGCGGGCAAATGTTTAGGATATCTCCTCATGCACGTGAGTCGCGTTATGAAAACACAAGCGTAACTGTTTACAAGTTAGTCAAACGGAGCAATGCCATGCCTCAAGTAACGACTATTTAAGACAGCCTTACTATTTATGTGATTCCTTCTCCTTTCCTGACTTGTGTTTCTTTCCCTCTAAAAAATACGAGGTTGACCATACGTAAATTACAAAATTATTATTTAAAAATAATACTATCACCAGACAGTATGCACTAAATTTGAGAAGGACACACAGCAAATAACTAAATTTAATATTCTAAACGAAATAAATTTATTAACGTGTGATATAAAAAAGAGGAATCGCGAAATAGAGCACAGCATGAAACTAAAAAATGATTTTCAACGCCCAAAATGTTTTAGAGACACGGCCTGGTTTGTTAAAGGTTCTGATTTCCCACCAATATGAATGATTATTTTTATCCTTGTGTCCTACGGCTTTACGTCTTGTCGACAGTAAAAATACCGTCTCATAAAATGCCTGGAGTGATTCAGAGAACCATGGGAAACCGATATTTTTATGTAGGGACAGAATTCAAACCCAGACCATCAGAAATCCAAATAGAGTGTCTGACCACTGAAACACCTTTGCCCGGAATAATTAGATAGGTCAATATAAAATTTAAAACTTGAACTTCATGCTGTGGGAGCAAGGTATTTTTAGGGTATTTTTAAAATCAGTTATGTTAGGGTCATGCATTTTTCATGAAAATATTTCAAGACTAGCTGAGAAATCTTCAGTATCATCTGTGTTTCGTGATTGGTTGAGATTCTTCCAAGGACATGTCTACTATTTTAACATCAATCACAGTGATTTAGTGAGGAAACAAACGCGTCCTGAGTGGCCCGACCAAATAAGGCAACGTCGTATCTTGCAGACGGCCACCAATCACAAAGGAACAATCGCTAGCACAGACATACCTTATTGTAGTCGAACGAACGGTCGGATTTTTTTCCACGAAAAATACGTGTGCCTAGGCATACATACCACATTGCAATCTAATAGGTGTTCATATATTTTTTTTCTTCGGGAAAATTCCCTAATTTTACACGTAGTTTGTCCTTAGAGCAGCCATTATTTTAGTTCAGTCTCAGGGACGAAGACCGTACTGCATTCAACTTTATGGATGGACTCCAGCGCGGGTTTCAGAAAGACAGCTCGTTTTCACCCTGACATTTGAGAGAAAACCAACAGCAGAGCTAACAACGCGACGTGACAGACAAACAGCTGTGCGCTATCTCTCCTGCGATCTTCCAGCCCCGTGGACAGCATCACTGAGGTCAAAATTATGCCGTCTCATTTTAGTTTCATCGTCGTGCTTACATTCACTCGGCGGTGACGAAACAAAAAAAAATACAAATAACGAACAGTATTGTACGAAATGTGGATAAGACACATTCATAAATTTTTTTAATTTCTTGCCACAGATTTGCAATAAAACGTCCGTATGGACAGAGACGGGAAAATTTTCGGGCGTTCATTGACCTCCAGAATCCTCTGGCTAATACCACATTCTCATTGGCTGCTCACTTAACAGATGCGGTTGATGTGACTATGGTCGAGTGTTCCTCATTGGTTGACGGTCCTCCAAATGTAATGCGAGGCAACCTCGAAAGAAGCTCTGAGGTAAAAGAGTTTGAATTTCAACCTATCGCTAAATCACACTGGGAATTATTCAGTTCTCTAAGTTCTGAATATTTTTTGTTCTAAAGAATAATACGTTGCCTAGGAAGCTTGTTCAATTTAAAAATTCGCAAACTGGGGTGATTATTATCATGGTTATGTGTGTTAATAGAACAGTGAATATCAGTCGACGTAAAATCTGACACGTTGTTTGCTTAAAAAATGGTTATCCCGAAAATCATGTGCTTCCGTTCAAAAATGATTAAATGCGATGTTGCTATTCGAATCCGTGCATAGCCTGTGTCTAGGGGCATGCATTTTCCCCCAAAATGTTTTAATTGCTCTTAAAACTGCAATAAGGCATGCCTGTGCCAGCGATTGCTCCCTTGTGATTGGCGGCCGTCTGCAAGAGAAGCCATTGCCCAAAAATGGCTGGGCCATTCAGGAGAAGTTTGCTTCCGCACTGGATGGCTTTGGTTGCTGTGCTGACAGTAGACATATACCTGAAACAAACACAGACCTTTTCTAGTAAGTTTTAACACACAGCTGTTTTGTAAATATTATCGCCAAAAGTACTTGGCCTTACCTATGTACGAATTGACGCACCAGTCACGTAAAATTAAAAACTCAAGGTTTTAAATCGTCAATAATGCTCCAACTGCTCAAAGCAATGCCAATGACACATGTTTGTGACTGGTCACGAGGTACGAGTACATTAGCAACTCAGTGTTTGTTGCTTTGACTTGTTCATTAACAGCTTGCACGCATTGACTACCGCTACATGCGTTTTTAAAATCTCGTACATACGTTAGAGGGAGATAGAACACAAATGGACAAGGGTAAGTCACTCTATATGAGACGCGGCGCACTCTTCGCGGTCTACCACAAAAACTGCTGATCGTATTAAAAACAAGTTCAAACAAATGTTGTAGAGAATTTTATACTCTACAACTTTTATTATAGGTGCAAATCTCATTTAAGCAATAGAAAGCGAGATATTCGCGAAAAACATATTTTTATGACCTTAGACCTTCGATATATTAAGACGCGGACACGATAACATTTGTGACTTTTGAGACAACATTTAGAACGACAAAACAAAGGTTTATACCAATTTACAGCTTATTATCTTTCATTCCGAGGTTGACCCCTTTTTTTTTACCTAACATGACTGGGCTACTGGTGGAGTGACTTGGACAGCTCCACTCAGCGAAATTAGCCACGTCGCTATAAGATTATTGCCCCTCAAAACTAATTAAGGGCTATAACTTTTAGGTTTACTTTGCACAAATCTCAAAATTTTGGCGTCTGGCAGCACAAATTGAGCACTAATTCGTGACATGAAATTCATTCCAAAAAATTGATATTTTCCTTGGGTGGTCGCCAACTTGACGTCAAGTTGGCGACCAACCTACTATATGCTATAACTTTTTATGTAATACAGCACAAATTCTGTTTCTTACGGCACAAATTATCTTTAATCGAGCACTAATTTTTGACAAATTTTGAACTTGAAATTCAAATGTGTGGTCGCCAGCTGTCAATTTGCTTCAAACATATCAAGGGCTATAACTTTTTTTATTTACGTTGCGATAAGCTCGAAATTTTGGCTTCTGGCAGCACAAATTGAGCACTAATTCGTGACCTGAAATTCAGTTCAAAAAAATTGATATTTTCCTTGGTTGGTCGCCAACTTGACGTCAAGTTGGCGACCAACTTACTGTATGCTATAACTTTTTACGTAATGCAGCACAAATTCTGTTTTCTACGGCACAAATTAGCACAAATTGAGCACTAATTTTTGACAAATTTTGACCGTGAAATTGCAATGTGTGGTCGCCTACTTGACACACGCCCCTCGGACTCGCTGACTGGTCCGCCCCGGGTGCGACTGTGGACGGCTGCTGACGCAGTCTGCCACCTAGTCTTGAAGCAGGCGACCAAGACGTCACCAGCACGCGACCTTGTCCTGAAACTGCGGCACTCTTCGTCCGCGCTTCGAGGTCCCGGTAAGTCGTCACTCGCTGCCGAGTTCACTGCGCCGGTGTTGTTGTCACTTCGGGAAGGTCAACAACGTGTGAATCTTTCACACGGCAGTTGAGTCTTGAATCAGGTTTCACCGTGCGCCTGCTCCGAAACACGCCTTCGCCACACGCCTTAAATGTATCAGCCCGTTCCTCAGTTACGCCTTATGTTTCTAAGCTCAGCTAGACGCGCTGACTCGAAAATTCTTCCAAGTTCTCGTAGCAACACGCAGGGCAAGTCCGATACTTTACGTCTTGTATGGAATGCTGACAGGGCTTCTTGACGTCGTACGCGGGCTTCGGTGGTGTCTCGCCGTCGTCTCTCTTCGCCGCTCTGTGAAGTCGATTATTAATTTTTGCTAACCTAACTAAAACTAAGTGTATTTTGGAGGGGTCCGGGTTAGGGAGGCACCTAGGTGCGTCTCAGGCCGAAGCCTATACGCCTAGTCATGCTGGGATTAGCCATGCAAGGAGAGGGTCGCATGCATCATGTGCTAGGAGGGGATTGGCCAGCCATGGCAACGATTGTGGCCGTGCGGGCAGCATCGCTAACTTCCAATCTATGAAGTCGTCCATCGAGGAGGTGGCGTAAATAACCGAACTGTTCCCCAGGACGCAGTTTCCCGAAGACAGCCGAACATGAACGAGTGGCTCCGACGCTAGCCAGCCGAGCGGGTGGCGTCGTCCGGACCGCTAGGCGCACACTCGTGGACACTGTATATTCATGTACGTTAACACCTTACGTATGTTAACGTAACACAGTATTAAATCATTTAATTTAAATGCGCACATCAACAATCATAATAAAACAAATTAAAGTGCAATTACTGAATAGGCCTATTCTATTATCTATTCCACGGTTTAAAAAAAATATATTTTTGAATGAAACATTAACTAAAATATAAAATTGTACTACAATTTCCGTAAGAAATACTCAGTATTATCTTGAGTAAAGAATTTTATTTATGTAAAAAATAACCATAGCAAAATATCTGTACAGATTTACAATACATTTCTTGTAGTATTATAAAAAATATTTCTTGGCAACTGGTTTCCAAAGAAATCATTTATAAAAGTACAGAAATTTATTGTCTGTGTGGATCTCCAGCGAGATGGATGCGTACAGGAGTCAAGAGAAGGACGACTGCATCCATGTGCGGGCTTTCGGGCGGTAATACGTGGGAAGCACAGAGGTTGTACCGAGAAGCCTCCGTTTCTCTAGGTGGTCGCACACTGAGTAATGGGGATGTCGGATTTGTGTAGTTGGAAGATCTTTGAATGAAACGTTTCCCTTAAATCCATCGGTGTCCATCATTCTATATTGTATCTCATCATTTAGCAGCAGAGCCCGCGATGCCCTCTGGCGCCTAAACCGTTGAGTTTCAAGCAAAACATTTTTATGGTGACGTGTGCTTCTCTATAGAATATCATCCTTAATTTTCGGTGTGAATTCTAGTAGACACTTAACTCTCTCATTCCAATGTACGACATCTGCTATTAAGCACTGCCCTTTTTATCTGTTACCAGATATACACAAAGAGCACAAACGTTTTAGATACAACTATTTATGTAATTATATTTTTGTTAATACAATTGTAATATTTTTTGTAAAGGAAATATTGGAATGATAATTTCCAAAATACATTTTCTTGCTGTATTCATCATAATCACTATGTGATAATATTCTATTCCTTCTTCTAAGGAAATTTAATGACGCCATATTTGTTCTAATCGTGTTTGTAATAATTTTTATATGATTTAATATTAAAATTTTGGCTCTATTTGAATAGAATGTTTAATAGAATGCCTTGATACCAACTACAGACTGCTACAAATGGTTACATTTGTGAAATAATAATTGGTGTTTAAAATTTAAATTGTTTCTTTCGGGATGTGTACAACTGTAATAATAAATACTATCAAACGATACTATTTTATTGTTTTAGATATATCAACGATTATAAGATTAAAAACCATAGTGTAACTTATTATTACATACAAACAAAAATGATTGTAATGTTAACAAGCCTGGAAGTATAAACTTGGCAACACTGTTCGCCGTTTCTTTGTACTGCAATCCAGGCGTGGGACCGACTGTAGCTGTGTTCTGTCACCCGTGATAAATGTAACGCAGAAGTTTGAAATGGGCTGTATATTCAGGGAAGCCTTCTTTTCACATACGAGAGAGCCAAACGCCTGATCGTGCATCTTCGTTTTTTTTTTTTTTTTTGTTCATTGTAACTCATGATAACTAATGGTCAATTAGGTTAGGTTAGCTACATTATAAATACTTTAAAACATTGTGGACGGTTGATTTGGTTAAGATAGCTACATTTACGATACTGTGAAATCATTTAAACGGTTTCCTAGCCCTGGAAAGCTACATATTAAAAAGTTATTTGCTAAGCAACCATAAATAATTTTACAATATTTTTAATGTAGTTATACTTACCTAATATAACCAACCATCCACAATGTTTTAAAGTATTTATAATTTAGTTAACCTATCCTAATCGACAGCAAAATTTAATTCCACACCGGTTTATACAATGAGATAGAACGGGAAAAAAAAAGCGAGCATGAACTTCGGGTGTGGCTCTCTCGTCTGTGAAATGAAGGCTTCCCATTCGGGCATGTCCAGAAGGACGAGTGAATCGTAGGCTTCCCGCAATCTAAGCGTGGGACAGACTATAGCTGTGTTCTGTCACGCCGTGATAAATGTAAGGCAGAAGTTTGAAATGGGCTGTATGTTCACCGTACGCAGAGAACGTGGCGGAGAGCTCACGTCGGCGCGGCCAGCGAGAAAACAAACCACTTGTCCGCACCCTCGAGATGCCGGGGCCACGGGGGACTTTCTAATGAAGCAGTCGCGGTAATGTATGTCGCTCGTCGCATCGCTAATGCGCGCGCCGTGGCCGCCTCCCTGACGCGAGGAGGGGGGGGGGGGGAGAGACCCCCACGCGCATGCGCGGCTGTTGCGTCACGCGCGGGAGACGGCGCGCGCGCTGCGCCCTGGCGGGGAACGCACGGACTAAACACGTCTCTCGGCCCGACACTGCGGCATTTCCTGTGGGCCCGCCCCTGACATGCACGGGCCTCGAGAGTTGCAGCGATTTACTGACGCCCTATAGTTCAGTCACACGGGCAACTAGGTCAGGGGTGGCCAGGCTCTGGGCATGCGATGACATGCTGTGACAAAGTTCGAGTCACTTTCCACCTCAACACCGCCAGAAAAAAAATATATTGTCTTTACTCTTACAAAAGATTCCTTTAGAAACCAGTTGTCAAGGAATATTTTGTAATACTACAAGAAATATATCGTAATTTTGCACAACACACGGCTATGGGTATTTTTGCACACATGAAATTACGTTTTTCGAGATAATATTGAGTATTTCTTACGAAAATTGGCGCATAATTTTATATTTCAAGCATTTTATTTTATACGTGGAAAAGATGATTGAATATTCAAAAATTTGACCTTATTTTGTTGTATCATGCTTATTATGTGCGCAGTCAATACTGGAAAGCTATTCAGGGAACGGTTTCCAAATAACTTGAACTACTGGTAGTACAGGGACAACACATGCCACGGTAAGAATACGAACCCAGTATTACTGCGAACACTATATTGTAATGATACAGTTTTTTTTCATACGAATGCACAAAATTATAATTATCTGTAGTTTTACATGAATATTTCCGCTCCAATCACAAAAAAAAAAAAAAGTTCGAGAGCATGTAGAAATCCAAAGTGATTGCGGTAATCGATACACAAGACAAGAAATTTGCAACTGAAAATTGTTCGTGCATTCTCGTAAACTTAACCATTGCGTAATGTGCAGCCAGTTAAGTTAGCAACCACATGTTTCCTCGACGTATCAAACGTCATGAAATGTTATTCTCTGAAAATTCCCCGTACAGCGCTCAAAAATTCAAACAAATTTCAAAAATATAATACCACAATACTGAAAAGTTGTGTGACATTTCTGCAACGTACAGACACCAGAAACGTATCCGAAACATTTGCGTGGTGTGGTTCTAAAATCAGCGTGAATCAGTGAGGAATCCAAGAAATAACTGTAGAAATTAAAAAAAAAATAGTTGAACTGCACTCGTTACAATGGAGTCGTATGACTAAATCGCATTGGCACTTCAGTTACACGTGCATTTGTATTGTGCGATTGCCCTTCCTTACTTCTTTCAAAATACGTAAGGCCGTAGGCCTAGCGAGTTCTAACTGGACACAGTTATCGTGGAACTGTAATATTTACAGAAACAGGAATAGTTGCAACCACTCCAGTTAAATGCCATTATACCAAGCAAAATAAATAAGCAGACTTCTCTGGCCGTAAATAAAATATTCTATTTTTTACAGAATGTCTCAGCATATAGAGAGGTAAATAATTTTACAGTTCATAAGCAAAAAATAATAATTACTAATTTTTTGATAAATCTTCTTTAAAGGAGATATTTCACACAACGTTTTTTGACGTGACAACGTCTAATAAATCGATGAATGCCGGCTGCACACACGGAAAAGTGTCCCGTTACACACATTGTTCCGTTACGCTGTGTTCCGTTACGCTCATAGTACGCTTGCGCCGCATCTATCTCTCTTCCACTCGATTGGCCTATGCGTCCGAGGAGAAGAAAGACAGCGGCAGCACATAACTTACATCTATGTACACGTGAACTGTTTCGTCAACTGTTTATACAGTGAAGTGAAAAGTTAATGTGGTTTTCATTGCTTATTACAACAACAATTTCGGCAATAAAGTTTAATTATTCTTGCATTTTAAAAATCTGATTACTAGTATAATTTCAAGTATTTATTCTTTTATTATTAAAAAAAGTAGCGTCTGTCGGCGAGTGCAGTAATAATAGGTTATGTTACAATTGACTAAAAAATTATGGTGATTCATATAATTGATGATAGATATTTGATTACAGTTTATTTATATGAAAACTTGTTCATAATTATATTTAACTTTATAGCTAAACGCCAGTTTTTACAATTAATTACAAGTCATCTACACGTGAACTGTTTCGTCGACTGTTTATAAAGTGAAGTGAAAAGTTAATGTGGTTTTCATTGCTTATTACAACAAAAATTTCGGCAATAAAGGTTAATTATTTTTGCATTTTAAAAATCTGATTACTAGTATAATTTCAAGTATTTATTCTTTTATTATTAAAATAAAAATGATTCAATTTTATTCATAAAAGTATGCAATAATTTCATCAATGTTTTGTTATGACGTCACGTTAAACTATCGTCCGTAAACCGACTTTACAGACAACCAATTTTTTTTACACAATATTTGGGCCTAACGTGCTATTTTTATGTTTACACATTTATCATTTATTTAAATTTTCAGTTTCTTCGTGTTCAGTTTTGAAACAATTTAACGTGAATCAATGTCAATAGAATGGTCCCCAAGACGAAATGATGAACACCTACTGTAAAACGTTTGCTTAGAAATAATATTTTTTTGCGCGATTTTACAGTTTGTACTGGATGATGATTCTCATTGGCGAATATTGTTCATGACACAGATGCAGGTGATGCAGTGTGATCTCGGACGTTCTAGTTCACCAGCTTTGGTCAGACGCCTTGCACGCGTATGTACAAGCAGTACCTGACGTCACAGGTCACGTGAACCAATCAAATGTCATTACCGCATCTGAATCAGACAGACACGAAGTCAAACAGATGCGACTGCGCAAATGAGGCAGGGCCTTAACTCTTCATCACTGTAGTGTCACTAGCAATTGGATTAAATTTGAAGACATTTCAAGGCTATATAAAACGAGAAAAAAATCGGAAAAATATTTGAATTAGATCCTAACTTAGCCAGTGGCATTACCTTTAAACCCTCTACGTTTCAGTTCTGAAACACAATTGATTCTCCTTAACAGTACTTCTCATTAACTTTAAAAATTCAGTTTAATAGCTAACAGACGTACGGGAAGATGGGAGGGGACATTTCCTCCACCAATTCCCCCCACCTCAAATCCTTAATAATCTATCATTCCCACCAACAAAAATTGAAAACAAACAGCGAGCAATGTGGTTGTATTTACCACCTTCCCCCCCCCCTTTTTATTTCCAGAATTAAATTTTGCCTACGCTCTTGGTAGTTAATAAGCAATGCTAAACTTATGTGATATATTTTCTTTTCGTAAAATTTAAACTACTTAAAATGTTTACAACTTTAATCATGTTAACGCAAGTACAAAACTTAACGTTGGAACTGGACAGACCTCCCGTAAGGCAGTGTTTCTTTTATACAACTATAGCTTGTTAAATGAGCCACTCTCACCCAAGGAAGCAGAGTGGCGCAGTGGAAGCGTGCTGGGCCCATAACCCAGAGGTCCGTGGATCGAAACCACGCTCTGCTATCGTCATAATTTTTTTTTTCAGAAATTTTCACAATATTGCTAAAAACGATAATAATTACATGCATACAAAAATCTCATGCCACCATTCAAAATAGCGTAAAATTTCTTCTAAAGCAATACGGTTATAATCGTCTTTATATAGCTTTATTCGTGCTTTAAACTTATGTGTGATTTAAAGTATTTAATCCAAATTTTCTAAACATTAAGAGTTTCTAAGTTGAATTATGTTTTCACTGTGTCGAAAACACATCTTTATTTATTAAAATATTTTTTTACAATTTATACTATTTTTATTTGTAAACTATTATTATAAGTTTAATAATTTTTAGTGCATATTTATTTGGTCTTAATTCTTAATAGCTAAATATTAATGCTAAAATATTTACTTATTGACGTGACAACGTCTAATAAATCAATGAACGCCGGCTGCACGCACGATATGTGTCCCTTACGCACATTGTTCCGTTACGCTGTGTCCCGTTACGCTCATAGTACGCTTGCGCCGCATCTATCTCTCTTCCACTCGATTGGCCTATGCGTCCGAGGATAAGAAAGACAGCGGCAGCACACAACTTACATCAATGTACACGTGAACTGTTTCGTCGACTGTTTATAAAGTGAAGTGAAAAGTTAATGTGATTTTCATTGCTTATTACAACAAAAATTTCGGCAATAAAGGTTAATTATTTTTGCATTTTAAAAATCTGATTACTAGTATAACTTCAAGTATTTATTCTTTTATTATTAAAAAAAGTAGCGTCTGTCGGCGAGTGCAGTAATGATAGGTTATGTTACAATTGACTAAAGAATTATGGTGATTCATATAATTGATGATAGATATTTGATTACAGTTTATTTATATGAAAACTTGTTCATAATTATATTTAACTTTATAGCTAAACGCCAGTTTTTACAATTAATTACAAGTCATCTACACGTGAACTGTTTCGTCGACTGTTTATAAAGTGAAGTGAAAAGTTAATGTGGTTTTCATTGCTTATTACAAAAACAATTTCGGCAATAAAGGTTAATTATTCTTGCATTTTAAAAATCTGATTACTAGTATAATTTAAAGTATTTATTCTTTTATTATTAAAATAAAAATGATTCAATTTTATTTATAAAAGTACGCAAACATTTCATCAATGTTTTGTTATGACGTCACGTTAAACTATCGTCCGTAAACCGACTTTACAGACAACCAATTTTTTTTACACACTATTTGGGCCTAACGTGTTAGTTTTATGTTTACACATTTATCATTTATTTAAATTTTCAAATTCTTCGTGTTCAGTTTTAAAACAATTTAACGTGAATCAATGTCAATAGAATGGTCCCCAAGACGAAATGATGAACACCTACTGTAAAACGTTTGCTTAGAAATAATATTTTTTTGCGCGATTTTACAGTTTGTACTGGATGATGCAGGTGATGCAGTGTGATCTCGGACGTTCGAGTTCACCAGCTTTGGTCAGACGCCTTGCACGCGTATGTACAAGCAGTACCTGACGTCACAGGTCACGTGAACCAATCAAATGTCATTACCGCATCTGAATCAGACAGACACGAAGTCAAACAGATGCGACTGCGCAAATGTGGCAGGGCCTTAACTCTTCATCACTGTAGTGTCACTAGCAATTGGATTAAATTTGAAGACATTTCAAGGCTATATAAAACGAGAAAAAAATCCGAAAAAAATTTTAATTAGATCCTAACTTAGCCAGTGGCATTACCTTTAAACCCTCTACGTTTCAGTTCTGAAACACAATTGATTCTCCTTAACAGTACTTCTCATTAACTTTAAAAATTCAGTTTAATAGCTAACAGACGTACGGGAAGATGGGAGGTGACATTTCCTCCACCAATTCCCCCCACCTCAAATCCTTAATAATCTATCATTCCCACCAACAAAAATTGAAAACAAACAGCGAGCAATGTGGTTATATTTACCACCTTCCCCCCCCCCCCCCTTTTTATTTCCAGAATTAAATTTTGCCTACGCTCTTGGTAGTTAATAAGCAATGCTAAACTTATGTGATATATTTTCTTTTCGTAAAATTTAAACTACTTAAAATGTTTACAACTTTAATCATGTTAACGCAAGTACAAAACTTAACGTTGGAACTGGACAGACTTCCCGTAAGGCAGTGTTTCTTTTATACAACTATAGCTTGTTAAATGAGCCACTCACACCCAAGAGAGCAGAGTGGCGCAGTGGAAGCGTGCTGGGCCCATAACCCAGAGGTCCGTGGATCGAAACCACGCTCTGCTATCGTCATAATTTTTTTTTTTCAGAAATTTTCACAATATTGCTAAAAACGATAATAATTACATGCATACAAAAATCTCATGCCACCATTCAAAATAGCGTAAATATCTTCTAAAGCAATACGGTTATAATCGTCTTTATAAAACTTTATTCGTGCTTTAAACTTATGTGTGATTTAAAGTATTTAATCCAAATTTTCTAAACATTAAGAGTTTCTAAGTTGAATTATGTTTTCACTGTGTCGAAAACACATCTTTATTTATTAAAATATTTTTTTTTTACAATTTATACTATTTTTATTTGTAAACTATTATTTAAGTTTAATAATTTTTAGTGCATATTTATTTGGTCTTAAAGTCTTAATAGCTAAATATAAATGCTAACATATATACTTATTGACGTGACAACGTCTAATAAATCGATGAACGCCGGCTGCATGCATGAAAAAGTGTCCCGTTATGCACATTGATCCATTACGCTGTGTCTCATTACGCTCATTGTACGCTTGCGCCGCATCTATCTCTCTTCCACTCGATTGGCCTATATGTCCGAGAAGAATAAAGACAGCGGCAGCACACAACTTACATCTACACGTGAACTGTTTCGTCGACTGGTTATGAAGTGAAGTGAAAAGTTAATGTGGTTTTTATTGCTTATTACAACAACAATTTCGGCAATAAAGGTTAATTATTCTTGCATTTTATAAATCTGATTACTAGTATCATTTCAAGTATTTATTATTTTATTATTAAAATAAAAATGATTAAATTTTATTCATAAAAGTATGCAATTATTTCATCATTGTTTTGTTATGACGTTGTCACGTTAAACTATCGTCCGTAAACAACTATACAGACAACCAATTTTTTTATTAATGACGCTGCAAATGTAAATTCACTGTATTATTAGATAATAGCTAGTTACGTTTACATTAACTACTAATGAACATTTATTTTTGGAAAAAAAAGGATTACGTATAACATCCTTATTAGTATTGTTTTTTTAGTTGTCCTATTTATAGACACTGAAAAAGATCTGCGAGCTAGTTTAAAAATTTCACCGCTTCTAAGTATCGAATCGTGAATAAAAGTCATTAGCCCCTTGGCGATGTTATATTTTATATGTGACAAAAGCGCATTTAAATAAATAGGTAGTGAACTAATCTAAGTGGAGCTTTAAAAATTGTCCACTTAAAGTGACACTTAAAGTCAACCAAAGATCCCCATTACGTCCTTGGGACGGTATAGCGTGTCAACTAGGCTAATGGCCGGCAGATAACAGAGTCTGGTCGCAGCAGACCTATTATTTCAGTCTGACCCGCCAAACAACGGTATAGTAGTTGCCAAAACAAAATTGCTCTCGCATCATGTCGGAACACTCGAGTGTTCACTGTACAGTCAGAGAAAAAAAACGGTAACTGCACTTATTTTTTTTAAAAAATGGAACATGAACATGCTTGTAAAATTCGGTTTTTTGTAAATATGTACATTTACATGAAAACAACTGTACCACTACTAAATATTTTTCACTGTAATGCTGGGTTCGGATTCTTTCCCAGGAATTTATGCTTTGTGTTGTCTCAGTACCTGCAATAGTTAAAGTTATTTGTAAACCGTTCACTAAATAGCTTTTTTGTATCTATTAACTGCGCACATTAAAAAGCACCGTAAAACAAAATAAAGTAAAAAAATTTTAATATTCAATTATCTTCCCAATGGTTTAATAATTATGCTTGAATGAAACATGAAGTAAAATATAAAGTTATGTGGCAATTTTCGTAAGAAATACTGAGTAGTATCTCGATAAACGTATTCCATACATGAAAATTTAACCATAGGTAGTCATGTATTGTACAAAGTTACATTATATTTCTTGTAGTATTAAAAACTATTTTTTTTGCAACTGGTTTCCAAAGGAATCTTTTGTAAAAGTACAGAATATATATATTTTTTCTGTGTAAAAGAGTTTCGGTCTCATACGCCAATTTGGTAATTTCACTAACTTTTCATTACTGGTAACAATAAGGGATACTCCTGAAATTTCACTGCAATGGCTCTTTTATATTTGTTTTTGGCTTACACGTTTTCTCACCAGATATTTAAGAAACGTTATTTTCGAGCTGTAGATGGTCATTAGTGTGATTTTTTTTTGTGGAAACTTGCGTGACGTTTATCGCTATAAAATAATCGCAAAACTTGCCATCTTGCAATTTCCAGTATTCTGATACCGCTCGCAATGAATCTTCCGAGCTAAATTTTTGGTTCACCATGGCACAGGACCTAATCTTGGCTACATGTAGAATTCGACATTTGTGAACCTGTGTGATTATCACGACATTTGAATTCGCCCGCGATGCTTACGGACAGTTAATAAATATGATGGTTGCAATAAGATTTAGAAGGTCCGGGGGATATTATTTATGCCTTGACATATCAAAAATAAATTTTTGAGATGAACATTTCAATATTGAATTAGAACAAAAACATGGAATATATACGCTGCGAGTGTTTAATTTTAAATACAAAATTAAAAAGAGCTATAGTGATTAGATTTGCAAGAAAGCTTTTCAAATTATAGTAATGACAAAAAAAAATGAAATAACCAACTCGGAGCGAAGAAGAACCTTAAGGCCCCGTCTTCCCGGGCACACATACAGTGTGCAGAGCTTCAGAAGTGTATGCATGCGATTTGAAAAATGCTCAAGATTTTGGCCTTCTCGTTGGGTTCAGAACCAGGAAGGCTATGGTAAACCATCGCAGAATCATCCTGTCTTGGCTGTCAACCTTCGTGGCGTTGCCAGTAATGGGCAAAACTACTCATCATCATCATCATCATCATCATCGTCGTCGTCGGGTGAGGGGGGACGGAGTGCAGACTGCTATTGCTACGCGCCTTGCGAACAGCAACAGGATGCAATGTGTCAGCTCAAACTGCGGCCTCCATGCAGCCGGTCCATGCTGCGTGTCCCGGTAACAAGAGAGCACTGAAACTGAGGCGGAGGATCACCGAGGATGTCAGCGCGCCGAACGGAGATCAGTTCAGTTGCCTGATGAGTAGAGATCAGAAAAATTTGCGGGTTCAGTGACCTCTAGGATAAACTCCACGATCCTCTATGTACTAGGACAAATTGCGCCTGCTCATTGGATAAATGACTCGTGACACGTGTTACGTGAGAAGCTTGTGATTTGATACTTCTTTTGTTGAAGGTTTTTCACTGTCTTAGAGTCCTTCAAGTAAACGGTGGTCCAATCACTGACTCAGAATGAAGGTGAACGAGTTTGGAGTGTAGCCTAGCGCGAAATGAATCCGCGAATTTTTCCGGTCTCTACTGATGAGTCGGGACTCAGCGTGGAACAAGACGATCGACGTGTTCTCATCTGCAAGGAACGAGAAGCCCGAAACAACCTAGAAAGCTTCTGGCATTAACCCTGCAATTAGTTTTGCCTGATCCCCAACATATTTAGACCAGTGGAAACTAAATTTAGTGAATGCTCAACGCACACATTTTTGACGAGAATACGTCTTTAAAATTGCTTCCATAGTGGGAGGCAATGCAAAAAAACGAATTATAACAAAATCGGGGGATACAGTTTGGTGTTGCAGCTACATGTCTATCATCTCCATCCCAAATTTAACTACACCACTGGATAGCTAAAGTATAAAAGAATTCGTAACGCTAAGTGAGAACTGTGACGCATCGCGCGCGGTGGAGGTGGAAGCGCCGCCATTATGAGGTCATTTTGCTGCGTTACGAGATTTCCATTTAGTATAACTTTTGACTCTGAGAAGCTACGACGTTCGTTTGAGTTTCAATAGTAAGCTCTCGTCAAAATCTATCGATTGCATATATAAAACATTAGTGTAAAATGGTTACAGTGAATATGTATGGTGTTAAAATAAAAAATAGCGTATTTTATATTTTTTATAGAAAATATTACCTGTTACGTACACGTATAACACACGGCCGTGTCTACGACACAGCCACACCCCATTGTTTGTTTTGTTTTGCTTTGGCAGGTCGGGTGTTCATGTTTTGGGGTAGTACTGATTAAGTAATTAATTAATTGTGCTTAACGTCTCGTCGACATCTAGGTCATTATGAGTCGAGAATGGAGCATTGACGGAAGGAATGAATAAATGGTCGGGCAGAATAAGTATTATTAAGGCCATTTCTACAATGACACGTAAATGGAGACGGATCTCATGGAACAAGATTCCTATAATAGCGCGCAGTCGGAGTCGGAACCGTTTCTCCGTGCGACCAATAGGAACCGAGTACTTGGTTGCGGTGGTAGCCATGTTCCTTTAAGTTCTAAATACATTAAAAATTGTTTCAAGTACAAGAATATCCAGTTTTTATATTATTTCTTTTTTTGTATTATACATTTAAATTCAAACCATGCCGTGATCTCAAAGCATATAATTTTTTTTTTATGTTTGAGAAAATCTTGTCACATTAACGACATCGATGTTCGTTAGTTGTTGACGATTCGCCATCCATTGAAGTCTCCATCGAGGGCGAAAAAACATTCGTCGAAGTTTCCTGTACAACCAGCACTTAGACTAATATTTTGTAACCTTGAAATGCAATCCATTTGTTGCCATTTCTTACGTTTCCTTGCGTTGTGGAGCAGCGGACGCGACAGTAAAATCTACCGGGAGATGCGTCTCCGTTTCCGTGCCATTGTAGAGCGGGCCGAAGCACCCTGAAGAAAAGTCACCAGTCAGGCACGTGCCAGGGTCCGGACTCATCCCTTACAGGATTTTAAACAAAAAATTGGTTGTCTGAAAAGTCGGTTTACGGACGATAGTTTAACGTGACAACTTCATATCAAAACATTGATGAAATGATTGCATACTTTTATGAATAAAATTAAATCATTTATATTGAACTATCACTATTTTGTATGGATACAAAGGAGTGAAATGAAATCTACAATTTAATTGATAAAGTTACTTTTATTTGCACTCATTAATTGAAAATGTTTATTACTTTAACGAAGAGATTATTTTAACTATAACTTTTATACATGTTTGCTATTTAACTTCTTCCAAACTGTGTTATTCTGTTAAGGATAGGACGGTGATAGGAAAAGTAGGAAACGAAAGGGAGTGTTTCAAGTTTAATGTGCCTCGAAAAAGTCAAATCGATGGTTGTTCCAATCGAGTGGAAGAGATATAGATGCGGCGCAAGCAAACAATGAGCGTAACGGGACACAGCGCAACGGGACAATGTGCGTAACGGGACACTTTTTCGTGCGTGCAGCCGGCGTTCATCGATTTATTAGACGTTGTCACGTCAAAAAGTAGAAAAAACAATCGGAGATAGAATAAGAAAATTATACCAAATTAATTACTTAATATTAATTTATAATTATAATTTAATTCTTAATGGGCTACCATAATGCATTTCCTCGCCATTACAGCCCAACATGCATCGTGAATTATTGTTTCCAAGTAGCCTATTTTTAATGCCGGTTAGCAAACGTGTTTCTGTGAGCATGTCTTTAATACGAACTTGAAATATATCTTTCATGTATATAATTACATAAATTATAGTTTGCTTTAAATAAATCGACAAATAAATTGACTTAAGTACAAAGTATTAAAAACAATTATATAAAAAACAAAATACCAATGTTCAGTTTTCATTTCTCGAGCAAAATATTACTGAAATCTCTAGCTGTAAATGTCGCAGTTATCAAATTTACTATTCCCCGAGATTTTATTTAAGCGTTTCAGTCAATTCTCTTTTAAAACTGAACGATAAAAGAAAACCTGTTTATAAAAAATTATATGTTAGTTATATTGGACCCCACTCCTTCACAAATTCCTGGCCACGGCCTTGCATACAAATTCAGATTTTTAAGTTCGATGAGGGTCATCAATTCCGGACGGATTCGCCCCAAAAACCTGACTGTTTTATTAGCAGACGAATAAAGTGAAACCTTACAGTTCTTGATGTGTTTTTTTGGTCAAATTATTACTTTGTTTAAACTTTCGCCGTTTGTCACAACCCGGAACCTTTGCTATCGTGCCTGTTCATGATATTGTTTTAAGCGTGACGACCAATTTTACTTTAAAAATTAAATAGTAAAGAAAACGTTTTCATAAAAAATGATGTGATGATTACACTGGAAAACCTCCTTCACAAAATCCTGACCTCGCCTTTGTATACAAATTCAGATTTTTAAGTTTGACAATGGTCGTAAATTCCGTACAGATTGCACCCAAAACCGGATATTTTTTTTTAATCAGCAGACGAATAAAGTGAAACTTTACAGTCATTGATGTGTTTTTCTTTGTCATATTATTACTTTGTTTAAACTTTCACCGATTGTCACAACACGGATTTTTTTACAAAGGACTCTTTGCTATTCCCCTTTTCATGATTTTTTAAAGCGTGACGATCAATTTTCTTTTAAAATTAAATCATAAAGAAAACGTGTTCGTGAAAAAGTGATGTGGCGGTTACACTGGACAACCTGCTACACTAAATCCTGGCCGCGGCCTCGCCAGCGGTACGTGGGAACGTCCGCCACGTTTCTCGCTCGCGGGCCTGGGGACGGGACGACGGGCAGCGGCAAAGACGTCGACCTTGGGGGCGTCGTGACGCCCCTCTCTCCCGCAGGTAAATGCCAGGCGTCCACGGGGCCTCGCGCGACCTCCCGGCGAGGCCCCGGTAGCCTACAACTCACGTAGTTTCGGTTCCCTACCTCGTTCGTGCAACTTCGGATTTCTCTCAAAAATCGAAACTAAAAAAAATCGAAGGGTTAGGTTAGGTTAGGTCAGTCACAACATGCTTGTTTTCATTGGAAACTTCTGATTTAGCGGCTGAAGTGGCGTTAATACCCAAAAAGCAAAACTTCGGAAATCTTCGGAAATTCTTGCAGGGAACCGAAACTACGTGAGTTGTAGGCTTCCCCTCGGAGCGCAGTCCGGCGGCGGCGACGTGTAACACCTGACCTCGGTTGCGAGCACATTCACGTGTTATCACGTTGCACACACACACACACACACACACACACACACACACACACACACACACTCGCACACGAAATTTCAACCGTCGAATTCTTTGAAACAATGACCATCGCGCGATAAATAAGTACACGCGAACTGTGTTTTCAAACTGCACTTGTGGACGCGAATCGCACACGTAGTTTCCGTGCCCGCCGCTAGAATTCGCTGCTGGGGAAATTACGTCGACTATGAAATCATTCGATTTCTACAGCGTGAATTTTAAACTATATAATGAAACGGCTCCGATAACAACGAAAAAGACTTTAAAAAAAAATTCTGAACCCCGGATTTCCATCTGCTTTTTCGACAAGGAATTTTATTAAAACACTGTCCATCTTGTTAAAATTCATTAAAAAGTTAATACTACTAATTTTCCTTTTGGCTTTGTGAACTTTGGTTCACGCCATCCGCCACAGATGGCAGCACCGTGGTTACACATTTCCATTCCATGCGACTTCCGTTCCATTCACGAAATAACTCCTTAAAAATTCCGCATACCGAGAGCTGATAAAAATAAAAGCGTCATAGTGTTAATCTGGAATCAAGATAATCCGTCGCGTGCTTCCGTTTCCAATCCGTCCGTAAATCGATAAACCACACATTATATATTATTAAATATCAGAGAGCTTAACTTTCATAATCTTAACTTTCTAATCTGCCTAATACAAAAAAATTCCCTGTATTTAAGGCTCCAAGTATGTAAACCGCATAAAAATGAAAAAAGTACTTGACGGCCGTTTGTATCCTTGTGAACTGCTCAGCTGGTTGACGAATTGATTGTGGACGGACGGATTGGTGACGGACCAACGCGACTGATCACCGAGAGTCCGCCTTAACCCAACATGTCACAGCGAAATCCCACGAATAGAAAAAAAAAATAGGTTGTCTGTAAAGTCGGTTTACGGACTATAGTTTAACGCGACAACGTCATAACAAAACATTGGTGAAATGATTGCATAGTTTATGAATAAAATTGAATCATTTTTATTTTAATAATAAAAGAATAAATACTTGAAATTATACTAGTAATCAAATTTTTAAAATGCAAGAATAATTAACCTTTATTGCCGAAATTGTTGTTGTAATAAGCAATGAAAACCACATTAACTTTTCACTTCACTTTATAAACAGTCGAGTGGAAGAGAGATAGTTACGGCGCAAGCGTACAATGAGCGTAACGGGACACGGCGTAACGGAACAATGTGCGTAACGGGACACATCGTAACGGAACAATATGCGTAACGGGACACTTTTTCGTGCGTGCAGCCGGCGTTCAACGATTTATTAGATGCTGTCACGTCAAAAAAATAACTGAATCATCACAATTTCTTTGACATAGGCCATTGCAATTTTGCACAGTTTGTCATGGAAAAAAATATATCAAGAAAGCGATGGCAATACAATCAGTGAAAAATTGCAATGATGAAACGTCCAGGAACGTGTATTAAATCAAAATTCCCCATTGCATGAATCATTTAAAGAACGTCGAAAAATTAACTCTTTTAAATCAAATTTTAAGCTAACCTGGAACTCATATTTTCGTCGACGGTTTTGCTAATTAATCTTATGAATTATTAATATTCTCTCCCGATAAATTATCTTCGGATCGGTTTCATAAAAGGTTAGAACCAAATTACTGTATAAAATTGCGTGATTATACGTGGCAATAAACACTTTACAGGTTTTTTTTCGTATACCGTATAATGGACTGAATTTTGTATTGACCAGCACTTTAGTTTACGTGCTAATAAAATTTGCATTTTCCTTTTTGTCATTAATGTCCATATTTTAGCGGAACACTAGACCCGGTTTGGGCCGACTTTCGAGTGAGATGAGGCAAATATGTATTAGGTAAATTGATTCTACCATTTGTTAGAGAGCCACGACGTGTATTTTCTCTTTATCTACATGGAATTATAAGACAATATAAAAACTAGATTAAATCAAAATATTTCATTCACAAACTCAACATAAAGTCTTAAAAATAAAGGCTACTAGGGCAAAAAAAAACACGTAAACGTAAAACAAAAGGTATTCATTAATAGAAAGTATTGATAAAAAAGAAAACCTTAATTATTTTAATTATTAGTTATTAAACTAAAAATCAACCTAGGCTTTGTAAAATGTATTACCTAGTTGGAACGGTGAACTTGCATCGCTTTCGAAAGCTTAGCTATGTCTTGCAAATAACTAGGTACTTATTTTCAATTTTAGGCATAATTTGGTAAGTTTGTCAGTTAATTTACATCTTGATTAATTTAGTATTTAAGTCATTTGAGTTATTGAAGAGGACGCTTGTTCACATGAATTTGTAGAGCCGAAGATTGTTAGAATAGCAAATGCGAGTTTGCTTTTTGTTTTATTTTTGTTGTCATATAGGTTTCAGGAAAGCTATCGAATTTGATTTCTCTCTATCGTAACTCTTCCAAGCGGCTGATGAAATTTGATCTTTTCTTTATTTTTTTATTTTTTTATACATAGCTCTGGCGATGCAGTGAGTTGTAGAGCCGTGATGTCCTGTGAAAATAGCCGACCTCTGGGCTGGACAAGCAAGTTAAATAAAAATGGAAAGCACCGTCGCAGCGCCCTGGAGCAACCTCTGCCCAAGGGCTGGCAATTGTTCTTGGATCGATGACCATTGTTGCCCACATTGTAAGGCATTGAAATACAGAAATGAAACTCCTGGAATGTTTTGCGCAAGTGAAAATTCTAATTGGCGCAATTGGTCCCACCACCAGTGCTATTAAGCTCATTTGTCCCGCCACCGGAGCCATTGAGCTCATTGGTCTCGCCACCAGAGCTATTGAGCTCATTGATCCCATCAACAGAGATATTTAGCTCATTGGTCCCACCACCAGAGCTATTTAGCTCATTTGTCCCACCACCAGAGCTATTTAGCTCATTGGTCCCACCACCAGAGCTATTGAGATCATTGGTCCCGCCACCAGTGCCATTGCATTATATATATATTTTTTTCTCGTGTGCAACAGCGGATGCCGCGGATAGCTGTTCGCCCCGTAGCGTTACGCGTTACGAAAACGGAACGCAGCACGCGCCCAGTCGAATTACACCCCGTAGTACAAAATTTTTCTTTTCTTTTATGAAGGATGCCGTGGGTGGTTCGGGCGGTGGTATTAGCATACAATGAGCGTGGCGCGTAGCCGAGAAGCCCGGCTCGCCCGCTCAGCTGCGGCCCGAGGCTACTCTCCCTGGGCAGCCGGGGCTGCGAGCGGTCAGCGCCGGTCAGCGCGGCTTATCTCGGCCCGGGACAAAGGCAGGAAGGGCAGTTATAACCTATCCCCCTCACCCCGGGGGGAAACTGACGGCCGGACCTCCAGCGCCGTAATGGGAGTCAGTGATTAGCAAAGGAATGGGTCAATGCTTCGCGCCTTCACCGCTCGACCTTGCCTGTTTCGACGAGTCTGCAATCACACGAACGGAAAGACTCCATACAATCTTCTTTGACGTGAATACGTCTTTAAAATTGCTTCCATAGTGGGAGGCAATCAAAAATTTAAATGGGGGTTGTTGTCTGTAAAGTCGGTTTACGGACGATAATTTTACGTGATAACGTCATAAGAAAACATTGATTAAAAATTGCAAACTTTTTCATTTTCAAATATTATTTACGGTTTTTTGCAAAAATAATTTAAATAATTTGTTTAAATATAATCACAAACAATTAGTTAAAAAGCCCGCCTTAACCTGTTTGATATTATAGAAGATCTCGCACGGTGGTTGGCCGGTTCTTGCACGCTCGGCTCAGGCGGAACGTTGACAATTTTTCGTGGGTGCAGACGGCGTTCATCCATTTATAAGACGTTATCACGTCAAAAAAAAAACGAATGATAACATATCTAACATCTCCATCCAAAATTTAATTACACCACTGAATAGCTAAAGGATCAAAGAATTAGTTACTCTAAGTGAGGACTGTGACACATCGCGCGCGGTGGAGAGGGAAGCGCCACTATTTTGAGGTCATTTTGCTGCGTTTCGAGATTTCCATTTAGTATAACCTTTGACTCGGAGAAGCTACGACGTTCGTTTGAGTTTCAATCGTCAGCTCTCGTCAAAATCTATCAATTTTCTTATACAAAACATTAGTGTAAAATAGTTACAGTGAATATATATGGTGTTAAAATAAAAAAAAATAGCGTATTTTATATTTTGTATAGAAAATATTACCTGTTACGTACACGTATTCACGTACAACACACGGCCGTGTCCATGATACAGCTACACCCCATTTTGTTTTGTATCGTTTAGTATCGTCAAGTCAGAGATCAGACACGGAAGGTTCCGCCTAGTCAGGTGTGTGTGTGTGTGTTAGTGAGACAGGATGTTCGCTGGTGCTGTCCAGCACCTCATACACAGGACATTTATGGACAATGGCATCGTAACCGTAACATTGCATGGCGTGGTAATGAAGATAAACACGTAATGCAAGTCCCTTGAGCGTTTTCAATAATGTGTACCGTACCGGATTATTCAAGCTTTATTCTGAAAACACTCGTTTCATCCATTTTCACTATTCTAAAAGTACAGTTTAAAAACGAAATACGGAAACGCAACTATTCATCTGCCCTCGTTGTATTTTAAAACGCGGGATTTTTCCTGAAACTCTGCACACCATATGTGTACCCAGATACGCGGAGTTGAGATATTTTCAAAGACCACTATATAGTGTAGCTAATATCGAAACTTTTATAACATTTGCAGGCATTCTTAGAAATGTGCTGAATACAAAACGTCAATATTTTCAGCAGCTAGTCACAACTGGGCTTCATTAACGAAGTCAATTTTTCAATATTAGAGAAGAAATTTATGTCCCGAAAATTGTTGAAACGAAGATGGCGTCTTTCGATTCTCCCACTTAAAGAGGTAATTCCTTCAGGATCTCCCTGTGGAGGCATCACGCTGAGCAAGTTTCAGTAAGCAAATTTCAAAGGAAACTATCTGAAAACATGGAATTGTGAAATGATTATAAATTATTCACTTCTAAACAACTCTAAGGCAACGACACGTAACGGGTACGGATCACACGGAACAGTTTGCTCTGTGCGATCAGCAGCAGCCGAGATCTTGGCTGCGGCGGTGGCCATGTTTCGTTTGTATTCTAGATCCGTTAAAGACTTGTTTCACTTACAAGGATACCTTGTGTTCTGTTATTGCTGTGTACTTTGTGGGGTCAGCACTTGCCGTGCCCTCAGGCCGCGAGTCCCAAGTCTTGAGTTAGGCCCGCTCTGCAACGGAGACGGATCACGTAAACGGAGACGGATCTCCCGGAACATTCCACTGTCATGTCCGCTGCTTCCGCAGAGCCCGGAAACGTAACAAATGGCAACCAAAGTGCCCTCATTCCAGGATTACGGAATATTAACTTAATTTAAAAGAATTAAAAAAATTGGTTGTCTGTAAAGTCGGTTTACGGACGATAGTTTAACGTGACAACGTCATAACAAAACATTGATGAAATGATTGCATACTTTATGAATAAAATGGAATAGTTTTTATTTTAAGAATAAAATAATACATACTTGAAATTATACTAGTAACCAGATTTTTAAAATGCAAGAATAATTAACCTTTATTGCCGAAATTGTTGTTGTAATAATCAATGAAAACCACATTAACTTTTCACTTCACTTTATAAACAGTCGAGTGGAAGAGAGATAGATGCGGCGCATGCGTACAATGAGCGTAACGGGACACAACGTAATGGAACAATGTGCGTAACGGAACACTTTTTCGTGCGTGCAGCCGGCGTTCATCGATTTATTAAACGTTGTCACGTCAAAAACAATGCTTCGAGATCATAGCACAAAAATAAACTACAGATATCACACAGCTTGGATCACCGGGTCGAAGTGGTAAAGGCGTGGTGGTAACGGCAGGAATGGGCAGGGCTTCCGCCCCCGGGGAAAACACCGCGACCGGGCCGTGGAAGCTGTGAGCCCCCGGGGTGTCTGAGTGGCTGCTGCTGCGGGTACCCCTGGTGCCTGGTGCCCGGACTGGGGCAGTCACCCCGCTATCACACTGGCCAACAAGCCGGAGAACCTCCTGGTGCCGTGGGAAGTCCAGGCAGTGTTGCGGGACGACCAGTCAGACACTTGGGATCGCCCCAGCGAACATTTCCTCTCGGAGACCAGGTCTTCAGGAGATGGACTAAGCCCAACAGGCCTAACAGACCATTTTCAAAGATCTGATCATAGGGCCTTATGTCTAGGAAAATATACAGCTTCTCATAACAGATACAACCATAATGACTTTTTGGGCTGATAGGGAAAGGATGAGTGAACCTGTCTCAAAATTTTTTTAACGCTTTTAAAAGTTCGGGACATTAGTAATAAAAAAATTCCCGAATATATGGTTTTACACAAGTTATTCTGGGCAAAAGCCCGGCCAAGCCTCACCACCTCCTCCACCTGGAACTAAACCCCAGTAGGGGTGTACCAAGTGCACTACTTTAATTTCCCAATTTTTTGGCCAATATTCCCATGTTTCCATTGAGTGACTTGATTTTCGTCACTCGAGGGCCATTAACCAGAATAACCTATCCAACCTGTTTTCACCGCCGGCGCTACAGCCAGGTTATAGCTTTGTCAAATTTTCAAATATATATGCATTTCTTGTGTCCACAATTATATAAACCGGCGGTGGATATATAAAAACTTTTACCTCATCAATCCACGTGGAATCACCCCGCATGTCCCCGGTGACAGGACGATCACTAGTACCCGGCACCGAACCCATGCGGGGGCGCCGATTCCACAGCCAGCAAGTTTTTCTCTTCTTTTCCTTCCATAGTTTTATCATAAAATACCAATCCAGTCCATCTGTTGCATCCGCAACCCTCTCCAACACCTGCTTCCAATTCCCTTACTTAATCATTCTGGTTCCATCAACAGTTGTCACTTTAGTGAATTGATAAAATGCCAAATCCGAGCAAGGGCTATGTCTTGATATTCTTCTTCTTCTTCTTCTTCTTCTTCTTCTTCAACTATTGTCTCTTGTCTAACTATTCTCCACTATTGCAGATGTTATTCTCCTTCTTGATATTCTTGAAGGTCCATATGGTTTTACACAGCTGTTTTATGGCTCTTGCGTAAAGTAATAAATATCCACACAGCTAGAGTATAAACTGGTTCATATTCCCAGAGAAATCCTCAGCCAATCCGGCGCGGCGAGAAGGCTAAGTACCGCGCACTCGGAGTCAAGAGGAGGTTGCCTGCAAGCGGGACTCAGTCGAGTGACTATAATTTTCCATCGCTTATTGTAACTATAATTGGCTTTGTATACATCAACAGGTACTTTCATATTTAAGATATGTTTTTTTCAAGAATGAATTGGATACGTAACAGGCGGAAAGAAAAAAGAAGAAATATAAATAAAGCTACTCATCTCAAAAGCGTACTGGAGTCAAAAGTCAGATTTTTTTCTTTGTAATATGTCCTACAAGCTACAGATGACGTTCATTATCCTGCGTAGACGTAACTTACCTCTTCCCAACTCCGACACGGGCTGATGGGCGTATGGAGTAGCGGCTCCGTTTATGGCCTGGACAACCATGCGGCAGAGGTTGGCTAGGACCTCGGCCGGATCACGGGCTATTTGTCATAGGTTCGGATGGGCGCCTTCAGTGCTTGCTGCCAGGGAGTTGGTTGCTGATTGTGGTTGCAAGGGGGTTGTGGTGGTGTCGATGGGGTAGTTACCACAACGCCGAAATACCATAACGCCGAATGTCAAAATTGACCACAACGCCGACAGCTAGAAAACTGCTGTGTACCACAACCCCGAAATAACAATTGAATGAATTTGTGTGTGTTTCTTAAATGTACCTTAACGCCGAAATACCACAATCAAACCTAACCTTACCTAACCTAACCTAACCTAGCGTAATATAACCTAACCTAACTTAACCTAGACTATCCTAGCCTAGCCTAACCTAACCTAGCCTAACATAAACTAGTCTAACCTAACCTAGTATAACCTAACCTAGTCTAATCTAACCTAGTCTAACCTAACCTAACCTTTGTGACAGTCCTGCAGTGGCATTTTTCGGCGTTAGTGTATTTCGGCGTTGTGGTAATTCGGCGTTGTGCTACACAGCAGTTGTGTGCGTTGTGGTGCGTCCCCGTGTCGATGGTGGGACGGGTTCCCTCAGCCTCTCGACATAGCCCTTCCCCCCGCCACCCCTGAACCGCGCTGAAGTGACGTCTCCACTTCCCTCGCCCAATGAGGTCACGCCAGAGACGGCCCTCCCCTCCCCAGGATGCACATGCCGCTCCCGCAAGGGGCATTATATGGCGTGTAACAACACGAGTTGTGTGATATTTGTCGTTTATTTTTGTGCTATGATCTCGAAGCATGTTTTTATTCTTTCAAATTAAGTTAATATTTCGTAACCTTGGAATGAGGGGCACATTGGTTGCCATTTGTTATGTTTCCGTGCTCTGTGGAAGCAGCGGACGTGACAGTGAAAATTTCCGGGAGATCCGTCACCGTTTACGTGATCCGTCTCCGTTTACGTGCCGTTTCGGAAAGGGCTTAACTCGAGAAACTGAAATCCCACCTCGCGAATCTGCGTCGCCGGGTGTCGTGCTGACTTCAAGGCCACCCTCGCGGCGATAAGCGGAGGACAGCCCTCAGCTACGCGCGTGTTAAAACTGCAACACGGGATCCGGACTGTTCTTAAGTAATCCATTGCAGTTAGGGACCTGCGAGATTCAGGCGATGTTGTTCGGCAACAGGCTAAAATGAATACCTACCTTCGCGCATTTCAACGACACCTTTTTTCATTGGACAACACGGTGTCTGTCACGGCCTGAGAGACCAGCGGGCCAATGACATATCAAGATCACGTGATTGCTAGAGACCTGTAAAAATCGCGGATTCATTTCGCGATAGGATAGAGTCCAAATACTTTTGACATTATTTTGCTTCAGTGATTGGGCCACAGTTTATCTGAAGGACTCTGGGCCAATGAAAAATCTTTAACAGAAGAATTAGCGAATCACGATCATTCCAGTCAACAGTAACAAGGTGTTACGAGTCGGTAACCAATCAGCAGATGTAATTTGCACGAGTACATAGAGGATCATGGAGTCTATCATTTAGAGATTTGAAATCGCGAATTTTACAGGTCTCTAGTGATTGCAACTCTCACACAGAAAGTAAGACGTGAAAGCAGTCAATGGACAACTACGTAATAGAACTTGGTTGTGTAGGCCCTACGACATGGTGGAGTCCACCCTGTTGACAGAATATAACGATAAATGTGCAGATCTTAAGGTGGCGTCACACACGTCATATTGAACTATTTTCCGCATTACTATTAGTTAACGGCTATTTCTTGAACACTTTATCTATCTTGCATGTTTTGTTTAGTTACAAATATTTTCAACGGATATTTACTAAGTGTATATTTAGTAAGTGTAATCGGTGTAAAATGTTGCGAAAGGAGTTGTTTTCACTTACGCGCCTTTTACATTAATCTATCACACTTACTAAAAAAATCTCTTGAAAATATTTGTGAACAATAAATGCAAGAAAGGTGTAGTGTTAAATTAACAGAAATAGCCCTTAATGACAGTAATATAATTAGTTGAAAACAAAATCGACACGGCGTGTGAGAAACCACCTTAAACAATATGTATTTCGTCATTAATAAATAATTCGTCTGTTGCATATGCCTAGACATCGTAAAACCGGGACCTCCGAGATAACATCGAATTTCATTATCACTTATGTAGTTACCGACTTGTGGACCGTTTAAATCAGTAGTTTCCTCAATTAAACGGCTTCTTTAAATTAGTGCTTTTGATTAAGGCAAAAATAACTACTTAACCATATAAAGTAGTTTATAAATGGTATTAGAAATTTAATAAGTGTTTATTTCATGGTTTTTAAAAATTTAAAAACTAATTTATGTTTTAATTGTTTTATACCTTGATACCATGAACTCTTGTGTTAAACAATTTTCAAATAATCGCTTAATGTAGCCTTTGGATTAAAAATTATTTATTTATGGGATATATTTATTAATAATTAAAACTATGTTTGATAAAAAAAGATGAACTAAAGTTTCTTTGAATTTGAGAAACTCAAAATTTAATTTATTCATGACTGATGTGCTATAATAAAGATTTGTAGTCTTATACTACATCCGAACGGTTAACTCATCATAAAGTGTCAATCGTACTAACTGCGAGATTAAAAAAATGCGATTTGAGTGGTTTAGATGTTAATGATTTAAACTTTATAGTTAAATGTTACAATATAGTTTCTTGCAAATATTCTTACTTTCCCTGACTTCAAATTAAAAGTAACAGAAAATTTATTTTCATGTAAACTCTCATTACAGATAGTGAATAGATAATAATTTCTAAATTTATATTTACAGTAATAATATTCTGTAGCCTATAATATAAAACACAAATAAATGTTCGTATGTGAAAAAAAAATTATAACTCAACACCACATTTATTTTTAGAATATTCTTTGCGTACAGAAAACTGTGAAAATAATGCGAATTAGTAGAAATTATACTGTAAAACTGCAAATGCTACTTTAAAAAATATATTATTAAAGGAAGCGTTTTAAGCATTTTTTTTACTATTTTAAATTTGTTGTTTTTGAGCAGTTTCTACAGATTCCTAATTACATTAAGTTATTTACTTAAAAGAACACCATATTACTAATGACATATATATTACAACATTAAACTTCTTTTTTTCCGTAACATGATGAAAATGGTGAAGTATAATATAACTAAAATGCCATTAAAACAAAATAAAGGTAAGTTTCTATTCTAAACATACGAACGAAATGTTATAAAACATAAAGATTACTACAGTTGACACTATTCAAGACTCTAAAAAATGTTTGAATAATAGCTGAATACTATGCACATTTACGCTGTAATCTAAATAGTTCGAGACGGGGCAACATGATGGACGCTACGCGAATAAAATATTTTCCTAAAAAATAACAAATTTGGCTGGCCTTGAAGACTTCACATTTGAAAGATTATCTATTATCATTGCGTCGCGGATGCAACTTTACTGTGTCGGAATTTGGTTTTTGTAATGATGGTTGTTAATATTATTACTATTTGTGTAGTTATAAATGTTTTGTTTACTTATTTTATTTGTTGAATCTTTTTAATGTGTTTACGTGCTTTATTTTTTTCTGAATGGATGTCAATTTTGGATTGTACCTGTGTCTCATAAAGAAAACGTTTAAAACAAATTTTAAACCTTGATGGCCGTCATATCTATGGTGTATTAGTTATCGTCTGAAAATTTCTGTATATTGTTGTTTATTTTCGTTTTGTCTCTCGGGTAAAAATAAAACAAGCATGTTTCAAAACAACGCGATGTATTGCTGTCGTTTAGAGTTCTTAGCTTCGCGGCTCTATAGCTGTTGTGATTGCAGTGTTCCTGTATCAGATAATTGGCTGCTACAGCTGCGTTGTAACTGAAGTCATCCAAACTATGTAACAGGGAAATAAACCATCATCTAGGGTGTGTTTACAACGTGTATCACTATCATCACCAGCCTGTATAATTTTCCGCGCCTGACCTACGAAGACACCTATTAACGCAATTACCATACTGATGTTCATCGCGAACAATAATGTTCCATTGGCTTCCCACCGCGCGAACAAAAAACTAATTTCTCTTTTATTTACTTCTTTAACCCGTCTGGCTCGGTCACCGTTCCTAACTTCGTCTGCTCCTTTGCAATTCTCAAACAGCTTGTCTTGACACAGAATGAGCACACCGGAACTTCAAAAGGCAAGTGGAGTATTCTTGTTGTGAGTGTCATGCAGACCATGTCTGATATACGAGTGTGCAGTGGCGGATCCAGGATTTTGGTTTGGGAGGGGCTTGACCCAGCTGAGGCTAGGCTTTATCAAAGCAAACACTAAAACAATAGTGGACCCAGATGCTTTTGGAGGGGGCTTGAGCCCCTTAGCCCCCCCTCTGGATCCGCTACTACGAGTGTGGTGAAACTATATTCAATAATACAATTGCATGTATTCAATATCACATAACATAATATTTAAAAAAAAATATTTTAAAACGTATTTAATCATTCGCTAATGAAATAATTGTTTAAAAATATAAACTACAAAACAGTTCAAAACCGGACACTTCACCTGAACTTAGAAACTATACATTGATAATTGGTTTTGTAAATGTAACAGAAGTTTTCATGTGAAATTACAGATATTTTTTAAATTTGTACATTTACGCGAAAACAACTCTATGACTACAAAACCGTGTTTGCAGTAACACTGGGTTCGGATTCTTACCCAAGAAGTAAAGCTTCGTGTTGTCCCAGTACCTCCGATAGTTAAAGTTATTTTTAAGCTGTTCCCTGAATAGCTTTCTATTATTAACTGCGCACATTAATAAGCATAATAAAACAAAATAATGTCCAGTTATTCAATATACAATTATCTTTACCGTGTTTTAATAAAACTTGGTATGCTTGAAAGAAACATCAATTAAAATATAAAATTATGCGCCAATTTTCTTAAGATATACACCGCATTATTTCTAAAAAACGTATTTCATATAAGCAAAAAATAACCATAGCTGTATGTTGCAAGAATTTACTTTATCTATCATGGAGTATTAAAATCGATTTCTTTGCATGTGGTTTCCAAAGACATTTTTTTTTTAAATTACAGATTTTTTTCTGTGTAGAATATAGCGCTGCCTTGCGAGAGTTCTTTCGTTAAGTCAGGAAATTAAAATTTAACATTACCTCTTAGGGCACATAATTTGATGTTTTTACAAGTTTTTTGAAAAAAAAAAATTGGAATGAATAATTATAACTTCTTTCCATTGCTCGAATTTTTCTGCCTTGCTGTATACCAGGTTAGTTTTTAACAGCTCCTAACTGCTGGTTTTATGTTGTAACGTATACTGAAATGTTCAAAACAGGCCAAGAATAACACATAAGTCATTTATATTACCTCATATCTATACTCGTGGGCCATAGTGGCACAAAAACAGACATAAAAATAAATTAAAATAAAATACCCTCTAATTTTCTGGATATTTATCACGTTTCACAGCTATCCAAATTCTGCTTCAAAGCTGGTATCGAAGTAACTCTCGGTAGGATAGTTGAACGCAGTGGTTTCCATGACTTCTAGACGGTATGTACACGGTATTGAGCTGTGTAGCATTTACTTATATATATATATTTTTAAGCTTGTTTATTTGAACCTTTGACAGAGTTTGGTGTTATGCTACGGGTCTACGTCTGTGAATTCAAGCTACAAGATATCAGAGATGTTTTTGTTTATTAGTTTAAGATAGTGCCTTCAGTTCTATCCTACAGATAAAAGATAATAATTTATCTTTGGATTGTCTGGCCTTATCCACAAAGCGACATATTTTTTTTTTTTTTTGCAATCTCCATCTCGTTGCACGAATGTTTATTGTAATCGTTGACAACAGTAATGTGGCTATGAAAGAGGGGCTTTAGTAACAAAACATGATTCCAGCCAACACCGTAGTAGTAAATAGATTTTTAAGACAAATACTTTAGTTAATATTTAGACTTTAATGGCTGAATATTCTTACAAATTTAGCAAAGTATACATCGATATAAGGTTATCTAGTCTTGTGCTGGAATTGTTTTGTCAAGGTCTGAATATTCGCTGAAGTACCTGAAAAAATATTCTTCCCACCTTATTATGAACAGACTGTCTCAATTTACTCTATTGCAATGGATGTGTGCACTTAAAACTCAAACTTTCACGTGCAGTTTCTACAGTTGTTGGACGATAATGAAAGGTCTGACCAGCCTATTACATAGGCGAAGGTACACTTAGTGAAAGTGTGTCTGTTGGCCTTGTAGTCCTCCATCGTGCAAGGTCACTCTGGACTTCATAGGCGATTGTAAAAATAAAAATATACTAGCAAACCCGGCGAACTCCGTTTCGCCACCAAATGGCTTCGTTTTATGTAACATTTCGTTTGGTGATTAAAAGATGAAGAAAATTTTTTTGTTTTGTTTTATATTTGAAAAGGAAAAATTTTATTTCATTTCACAACAGTAATGAATTCATTTCGATTACAAAAATGAAGTGTTATTTAGTTGAACTTCTCTAAGTAAATGAAAGTGAATCCAAAGTAAATACTGAATCGAATCGTTATACGTGTCCGCAAATTATCCGTTTCATTAAAGTGCTCTTTGGTAAACCATTTTTTTTGTTTTTTGGTCTGACGTTAACACAAACAAAGCGGATGGTTTCCCAACTCGTGAACACGCAACGTATAACTGCCCATGTGAAAAACAATGATTTTCTAAATTTATTCTGCAAACACTAAGCGATTGGCCTTGCGACTTGTTAATTGTCATTGCGAACGCAAGGCGAACTGGAAATTGCAATCGTTTGAAGTCAAACGGAAGATCAGTCGGAATCATTGGTATTCGAGGAATACATACATTTTCACCTGCGTACTTTCCGTTAATAATGGTTGCCTCAATCAAATTCGGCATAAGTCTTTTTACCGAAAGTCGAGTACCGTTGCAAAGTCGCGGTGGATTCAAATTACGCAATATCATAATGACTGTACCAACTTTGAGTAGCAAGTTATGTGGTGGAAATCCTGGTAACTCCAGAGAGTTCAAAAACTCCGTTGGATAATTTACTACATCATCGGGATTTGTTATGGAATCAACGGATTTGTATGTCACCAAATCGCCAGAAATTTTTGATTGAATGGTGAAATTCAGTGCGTGTACATCATTATTCTTTGCGGCAAGAATTGCTCGTTGACTTAACCAAGCATAATTCTGATAATTCTCACTAATGTTTGGGAAAACATTTTCAATAAGAGCTAATTGAGAGTCTACAAATTGGCAAAAGTCGTTGGTAAGAGTAATTAATCCAGATGTCGCATCAACTGGGACTTTTCCATTTCCAACATCTAACAATTGTTTGGAAAATTGTGCAGCACTTTGATCATTTCGAAGTTGAAATCTCATATTAGTGGTTAGCGATAATGTTTTTACGTTATTCCATAAAGGTGATGCCTTCAGGCAAGCATTCAATTCATCTGCAGGCGTTCCACGGGGAATTACTGGCAACGTCTGCCTGAAATCGCCTGCCAACAATATCATCAAGCCGCCAAAGATGTTGTTATTTCGCCGAAGATCCTTCAGTGTGAAGTTAAGTGCTTCAAGTGATTTCTTATGTGCCATTGTGCACTCATCCCAAACAATGAGCTTGCATTGCATCAACAATTTTCCCATTGCATTGGTCCAATATCTAAATTTTCATCATCACTGTAGTTCGCAGTGGGATCATATTGAAATGCCAAGCGATTGTATGATGCCAATGATCTTCGTGTGCTCACGCGTTGTCTCAATCGGGCATTTTCTCTTATTATATTTTGTCTTTCTTCGCTTAAGTTCTGTGAATACACTTGTTGCTGAACTAGGAGATTCGTTAGGGGGGGCAAAGCTTAATTTGCCGCCCCCTCCTTACCAACATTATAAAATACCCTTTTTCGTTAGAAGCGGTGGTTGAAATGATACCATTCACTTATACATAATTGAGAACCTTTATTTATCAAGTACTCTAATTGGAAAACTAATACAATTACATTTTTTATTATAATGAAATAGACTGTTATCAAACTATTGTTTAATGTTTGCACAACAGTGAAAATTAATGTCTTACCAATAAGTTTATTAAGTACTAAAATTACATAAGGAACATGTGATTATGAATTAAGTATAATATTTTATTGATAACCATACAAAGAAATTCAATTCAAAATTTAATTTTTCGAGCATGATTAGCTGCAAATGTGTTAATAATATCATCAAAATTGATCAAAGCAGCTCGTTTGTGTTCAATAGATATAATACTTAGATTTGTTAATCTCTGCTGGTCCATCGTGCTTCTCAAATAGCTTTTAATAAGTTTAAGTTTACTAAAACTTCTTTCACCTGACGCAATTGTAACTGGAAGGGTGAGAAACATTCTCAGAGCAGCAGTAATGTTATAATGTGCCTCCTCCATTTTATTTTTGTATATAAGGCTCAACATTGTTGATGCTGTAGCATCTTTTAATTCATAGTCTACTGTTAATGCATGGTACTTAAAACTTTCAATTTCAAATACGAATTCTTCTTTGTTAAGATCGGCACTGTGTTTCCTAATTCTGCTGTTTTGAATTTAAATCTTATACTTCCATTTTATGAATTTGATCACCACATAAAAATCCAAACTTTTTGTTAATGTTCTCCAAAGCCTTAAACCTGTTACTCAGTTCCATAATTAATCTGTCAATGACTTCCAACATTACTTGATGTAAGTTTTTTTTTGACATACGCCATTGCTAAGCACTTTTTCTGTAGAAGAAAATTAAAAAATAAAATAAATAAATAAGTAAAAATAACCAAAAGACAAAAAGCACAAATTAAGCAAAAAATTGCTGTTGTCAACAGGATATAAACACCACAAAATATTCCGTAACAGGAATATGGTCAACAAACAAATAAAAACAAAGAAAAATGTGCTAAGAGAACGAAAAAACCCCACAAATGATGACAACACAAAAATATTGAACCAAAAAAAAAAATTCAGCACAATGGTTGAAACGAGACAAAAACACGACAAAACGAAAAGACGAAACAAACACAATAGTTTTTCCAAAACAGAAACAAGCGACGTTTCGGGAACTGCTATCTGCTCCCGTCCTCAAGCAGAGACGCACATGGTACGAAAACACAGGTGCGACTGAGTAGGGGCTGGAAAAATGAGGGTATTTATCAGAGAAAGGGCTACATCTTGCTCAGCCAAGTGATCACCCGCGCAACGGGTCCTTGAGATGCCAGCTCTCATCGCAGTGGTTTTACTCACTCCAGACCACGAATTATGGTAATACTTGTTTCTTAGAGTGAAGTAACGCATTTGAAGTACGAATATATTTACAAATTATGCATAATCAAGTTAAATAGAATTTCTTAATTTCTTGGCTAACTTATTGGTTGCGATATGTACACTTTTAAAACTTTTTTTAATGACTAGTTTCATTTTGTTTTAGTGAACAACTTTTCATATTTTGCCGCCCCCTGATATTTGCCGCCCGGGGCACATGCCCACCATGCCCCTCCTTAGTTCCGGCCCTGGTTGCTGGCTTGCATGTCTTGTGCGGCGGCCGATGTTGGCACGTCGTCCTCTAGGCATTTTGGGCTATGGACAGAGTGGTGAATTTAACCTCAAATGCACGATCCACATAATTTACACAGTTCAACTTACGACCTTAAAGACAAATGCCTGCTGTTGAAATTGAATAAAAATTTGCACAATATACGTTATATGTTTTTTACTTTTTTTTCACAATTTCACAGTAAACACAATACCGGTTTGTCACATGAAATTAACTGAGCAGAGAACAATGAGTAGTTGATTTGATGGTTTCCAATTGAAATGTTAGGAAACGAATAACTTATTTTTTTCTTCTTTTTTTTTTTTCCACAATTTCACAGTGAACACAATACCGGTTTGTCACATGAAATTAACTGAGCAGAGAACAACGAGTAGCTGTCAAACAATGTATCACGCACCGGCGCCATCTACTTAAAATGTTGGTTTGTCCTGAATTTTTCCTGAATTTTCTTTGCTATAAACCTCACGGAGCCCGAGACCTTTCCAACGACTGCAAAACCGTGGAAATCGGTTCGTGCGTTCTGGAGTTATAGCGTCAGGAAGGAAAACCCGACTTATTTTTATATAGTAGACTAGCTTACCCGGCAAACGTTGTTTTGCCATATAAATTATTTCTAGGGAATTTCTAGCTACAGTACCCGGCGTTGCCCGGGCTGAACACAGGGTGAATGTGACATTTTTCGAAATCAGATGCAGTTAGTAATTGTCTTCTTAATTTGAATGTCAAGTGTGCAAAATAATTTATATCACTTTCAGTTCCCGACAGACGTTGTTCTGCCAGTGTATAGTTATTTACCTGTATATATCTAAAAATTGGTGATCTGTATGTAGTCTAGACTCTATAACAATGAAAGCTTAAAAATAAGAGATTACTAATATTGAAAAGATTCCATTATCTAGCTAATGCTCTGCATGCATTGCAATGCCTCATTCAGTTTTGTTTTGTAATATGTTTGAAGTAGTTCCACATATAAAAATCATATATAAATCTCTCCAAATGTGTATTTATCTCTATATACATCTATATATGTATCTATCTATATTTATCTCTTTATATCTACATATATATAACTCCCACTATCTCTATATCTTCTATATATAAATCTCTATATAGCTCTGTACATGTATATCTGTTTATCTAACCCATTTCATTCTCTATACCTCGCTCTATCTCAACTTATCTCTCTGTCTCTCTTTATCTCACTCTCTATATATCACACTATCTCTGTCTCTCTTTATTTTTAAATCAATTGTGTCATGCGTGCGCACTTATACAACAAAAACCGACGAAGTGCCGCTATATAATATGAAATAAACTAATTTTTTGAAACGATTCGTGCTCCACCTATTGCAAAATAGTTATACCGTCTCAGAAACCTTCACGGGCATGCGCATAACAACTCACCAAAATTTCATCGCAATCGGATGAATGGTATAGGAACGCATACGGCACAAACAAACGAAAATTAAAGACATGACAAACGCATCAAACGATGGTGCGTTTAAAATTCAAGGCAACTCTATCTATTGACGAAGTTAAGAACAAAACTGTTATTAGCACCTTTATTTTGCTAGCCGCTGCGAGCTCCACTAAGCGGGCTGGTCTCACCAAGGAGAAAAATACGAATTTGCCAGACCTTACTATGTGTATGATCATGTGGCAGACACAGAGAAATGACACTCACTCACTATTTGTATGTCTTTGACCTATGATTTTTTCTGTTATAAAATGAAATTATCACTTTTCCACTCTCTTAGGGATGGAATTTCATTTTAATATGTGGTCTATGTGTTAATCCAGGTAATGAGCTCGCTGTAGGCGGGGAAGGTTGATCAAGTGTTAATTGATCAGCTATCGACCGGGGTTGAAAAATATAAAATTCTATTAAAAATTAGGGGTTGGTGATATAAGGGTGAAAATTTAGGGTTGTATGTATTTTTGATGGCACATTATTAAAAAAATAGAAATTAAAAATTTTGTCTAAAAAATAAAAAAAAATTAGGGGTGGACTACCCATAACATTTAGGGGGATGAAAAATAGATGTTGGCCGATTCTCATAGATACCGGATAAGCACAAAAAATTTCATCAAAATCGGTCAAGCCGTTTCGGAGGAGTATGGCAACGAAAACTGTGACACGAGAATTTTATATATTAGATAAAGTCGACAAAGTTTGGCATGGTGCCTCTTAAAAATAAATTATAAGTTTATCTGCAATGTCTTCAGATTTCGCTGTTTCGTGTCATTAATTACCTATAATAAATGGTTTTACTTATTGTTAATAATTTTACAACTTGCTTTTTCATATTATATTATATATTATATATACGCGAAATAACTCTCACTCATTTACTGTTTTTTCATCAAAATTAATTTTTGTGTAATGAAAAACTTGGTTTTGGTTTACTTGTACCTAGGGCGCATTTACCAATTAAGCCAACAAGTACTAAAAATTAAACTTGAAGTTTATTACTAAAGAAGTGGATTATATCGCGATAAAAAAATTTAAATCGGCATAACAATTTGAACAAAAGAATAGCACTTAAACATTGTACATATAACGGTATCATATAATCCAATTAATAATATTTAAAACAATTAAAATAAGGAAATTCAAAATATTTCCTTCAAAAATGAAATAACTAGCTGTGCATAATCTATAAATAGCGTTGCCAGTATGATGGGCACAAACTACCAAAGGTTCTCGCACTCGTAAAAAAATGTTTTCAATTCAAACAAATGTAATTACAAGATATTTTACAAATATATCTCAGTTTTCACAATTATGGCAAGTTAATGCTTCTCCGGGCAAGCTCAGTTCAGTACGCGAGTCTCTAGACGTGTAGTACCTAATTCATATTTAATTTGTCAACGGCCATTAAAATTACATTTAATGACAATTTTTTTTAGATAAAATTACTCCCAGAATATTAATTTGTCTTTATCAGACGTATATACCAGTTTTCCATCAATTAACACTTCACTCATGCCTTAAAACTTGATGACGTCACTATGTAGTTCCTGGGCCGTACCTGAGTCCACACAGATAGTTTCAAGACGGCCTACCTTTGGGATGCTGTTGCATGGACCATCAAAACTCACATATATTTGGAGCGTAGTGCACAATCGTCTCACAAATACGGGGAAACTTTAAGTGCGTTGATATACCATAAACTTTTTTGTCACCATTAACTTTTGACGGTTCATTGGCCAGGTAAAACGCATCTGCATCAGGTGACGCCAAACTATACCTAGCCTAGACCATGATTTAACGGGCCTAGTGTTCAAAAGATTAAAATAATCAAATTGTTTGAACCATTGAACCCGCGCCGCCGAAACAGCAGCCAATCATATCACGGAACTTAAAAATGCTGTTAAAATGATACCGGTTTGAAAATACAAAAGACTGCACAATGCACGTACACGTGGTCATGAAATCCTTGATAAATAAAGTTCAACGCAAGACAAAACAATTACGGGAAGTAATTATGAACATAGAAAAATATTTCAATAAAACGGTAATCTAAACAGCTAAACAGTAAAAAATAAACAAATTTTCTGTATTCTGTAACAACATTTCTGAACATCACTGACGCCATCATAATGAATCCTCTAAAATATAAGACTTACAAATTTGAAATTTGGCAAGTATATTCCTTTTGCTACACAGGCATTCGCTAAGAACGGATTTTATGGAAATAAGCTCCTAAAAGGGGTTGCAGTAGCTTATTTGTAAATCTTTGTTTGACTTACAAAAGCCGCTTCACGAAGTGTTTAGGTCGGGAATGGCCGGGTATTTCCACTAGTGAATTTTGATTATTTTGAATATATTGGAAACTTGAGTGTTCTTAAGGCTCCGGTTCACACGCAATTTTATTTTTGTTATTGGGTATTAAATAGATACCTCACTTGCATTTGTTGATTTGCCACAAATATTTTCAACATATATTTACTTAGTATAATATCATACGTGTAAAAAATGCACAAGGCATGAGCACCTTTTGGGCCAAATACAATGAATGCATCGAGTAAATTTTTTTTTAGAAATAACCCTTAAGTAATATTAATGAAAAAAAAAATAAAAACTAAAATGATGTGTGTAAACGAGCCTTAAGATACTTTATTTCCTTTCGAATAAAGTTAAAAAAAAAAATGTGCTTTAGAATGATCCCATTAGAAGGCAGATGCGCGTTTGTAAGTAGTGAAAGTTATGTTTTATGTCAGTAAAATTGATAAATATTTCTACATTATTTGAATGCGTAATGAAATTCGCAAGACATCTTACCGCATGCAGACGTGATGCAAAATCTTCTCAGATTCCATGTCGACGCGTATACCTCGCGCCAGCTGGCTACGCGATGATACAGTGTGCCGCGCTCATATTCTGTGTCGGGAGGTGTACCTCGCGCCAGCCGGCTCCGCGATGCTACGGTGAGACGTACTCATATTCTGTGTCGGAAGGTGTACCACGCGCCAGCCGGCCCCGCGATGCTACGGTGAGCCACGCTCATATTCTCTGTCGGCAGGTGTACCTCGCGCCAGCCGGCCCCGCGATGCTACGGTGAGCCGCGCTCATATTCTGTGTCGGGAGGTGTACCTCGCGCCAGCCGGCTCCGCGATGCTACGGTGAGACGCACTCATATTCTGTGTCTGGAGGTATACCTCGCGCCAGCCGGCCCCGCGATGCCACGGTGAGCCACGCTCATATTCTGTGTCGACAGGTGTACCTCGCGCCAGCCGGCTCCGCGATGCTACTGTGAGCCGCGCTCAGATTCCGTGTCGGCAGGTGTACATAGTGCCAGCCGGCTCCGCGATGCTACTGTGAGCCGCGCTCATATTCCGTGTCGGCAGGTGTACCTCGCGCCAGCCGGCCTCGCGATGCTACGGTGTTCCGCGCTCATATTCTGTGTCGGAAGGTGTACCACGTGCCAGCCGGCTCCGCGATGCTACTGTGAGCTGCGCTCATATTCTGTGTCGGCAGGTGTACCTCGCGCCAGCCGGCTCCGCGATGCTACGGTGAGCCACGCTCAGATTCCGTGTCGGCAGTGTACATAGTGCCAGCCGGCTCCGCGATGCTACGGTGAGTCGCGCTCATATTCTGTGTCGGGAGGTGTACCTCGCGCCAGCCGGCCCCGCGATGCTACGGTGAGCCACGCTCATATTCTGTGTCGGGAGGTGTACCTCGCGCCAGCCAGCCCCGAGATGCTACGGTGAGACGCGCTCATATTCTGTGTCGGCAGGTGTACCTCGCGCCAGCCGGCTCCGCGATGCTACGGTGAGCCGCGCTCAGATTCCGTGTCGGCAGGTGTACATAGTGCCAGCCGGCTCCGCGATGCTACTGTGAGCACCGCTCATATTCCGTGTCGGCAGGTGTACCTCGCGCCAGCCGGCTCCGCGATGCTACGGTGAGACGTACTCATATTCTGTGTCGGGAGGTGTACCTCGCGCCAGCCGGCCCCGCGATGCTACGGTGAGCCACGCTCATATTCTGTGTCGGCAGGTGTACCTCGCGCCAGCCGGCCCCGCGATGCTACGGTGAGCCGCGCTCATATTCTGTGTCGGGAGGTGTACCTTGCGCCAGCCGGCCCCGCAATGCTACGGTGAGCCGCGCTCATATACTGTGTCGGCAGGTGTACCTCGCGCCAGCCGGCTCCGCGATGCTACGGTGAGCCGCGCTCATATTCTGTGTCGGCAGGTGTACCACGCGCCAGCCGGCTCCGCGATGCTACGGTGAGACGCGCTCATATTATGTGTCGGGAGGCGTACCTCTCGCCAGCTGGCCCCGCTATGCTACGGTGAGCCATGCTCATATTCTGTGTCGGCAGCTATACCTCTCGCCAGCCGGCCTTGCGATGCTACGGTGAGGCGCGCTCATATTCTGTGTCGGCAGGTGTACCACGCGCCAGCCGGCTCCGCGATGCTACGGTGAGCCGCGCTCATATTCTGTGTCGGGAGTTGTACCTCGCGCCAGCCGGCCCCGTGATGCTACGGTGAGCCACGCTCATATTCTGTGTCGGCAGGTGTACCTCGCGCCATCCGGCTCCGCGATGCTACGGTGAGACGCGCTCATATTCTGTGTCAGTAGGTGTACCTCGCGCCAGCCGGCTCCGCGATGCTACGCGAGCCACGCGCAGATTACGTGTCGGCAGGTGTACCTCGCGCCAGCCGGCCCCGCGATGCTATTGTGAGCCGCGCTCATATTCTGTGTCGGCAGGTGTACCTCGCGCCATCCGGCTCCGCGATGCTACGGTGAGACGCGCTTATATTCTGTGTCAGTAGGTGTACCTCGTGCCAGCCGGCTCCGCGATGCTACGCGAGCCACGCGCAGATTACGTGTCGGCAGGTGTACCTCGCGCCAGCCGGCTCCGCGATGCCACGGTGAGCCACGCTCAAATTCTGTGTCGTCAGGTGTACCTCGCGCCAGCCGGCCCCGCGATGCTAAGGCTACGGCCACACGAGCGTGTTTTCACGCAGAGATTCTGCGTGAAAACACGCCAGAAATATGAACCGCAGCAAGGAGAATGAGACCGGCCAGACGCAGCGGTAATTCCCGCCGGGGAGAGGACAGATAGTAGCGTCTTTAAGGTCGCCCGCAAGAAAATGCAACGCGGCCAATTCGTAGGCGTGATTTCACGCAGCGTTTCAGTCGAAGGCCGGCCACACGTGCGGGAATTCTCGCCGCGTTCTGTTCTGAAATACTACACATTGTAGTCGATATGTTACGACTTCCGGAAAATGTTCATGTAGTTTTTCTTTTCATACCCCAAGACCTTAAAACCATGGTCAACTCAAAAACGCGCGCGCGTGTATATATGTGTGTGTATGTATGTATATATATATATATATTTTCTTTCACCATAGACAAAAGTATTTCAAATGAGTTAACGGACATTCTGAAGTACTCAAAAAACTTGTCTGGATTTTCTTTTAGTTTATTATTAAAGAGCACAAATTATCCTTTCGTTGATGTTTCACTTAATATGGGATGGACCCAGTATTTTCGTGAATGCTTCCGCCGACGACGACGCCTACGAAACAACAGCACAGCACTTAAAACCACAGCAGCGTTCTTGCTTAATCTATACTAATATTATAAAGCTGAAGAGTTTGTTTGTTTGAACGCGCTAATCTCAGGAACCACTCGTATGATTTTAAAAATTATTTCAGTGTTGGATAGTACATTTATCGAGGAAGGCTATAGGCTATATTATATTATCAATAACATTAGGGATCCTTACTAAAAGTCCAACTTAGAATCAAATGCGTTGCAGGGGGTTAGATACAACATGCAGTACACGTACGAAGTGTGTGTTGACAATGCCGCAGGCGCTATAAGTTTATTTCCTATTGCCTATTAACATTGTTGCCACCCACTAGATGCATTATCATTCTTAATTTTCCCATACAAGTAAAAAACACCCGTTTTATATTAACAACGAAGCAATCAGTACCCTCATAAGAGTTCAATTAGTATTTAAATACTTTTTATCACTTTAAATCGCAAACCTAAACTATTGTTTTTTTCCTCTCTCTGCGTTTAATTTTTTTTACTAGAATTATTTTTATTATTTTTAATAAATTTTCATTTTTCATCAATAATTTTCCTCTCCTGTTACCATTCTGACAAGGACTTGTGTATATATATATATATATAAGCGAAATACCACTCACTGACTCACTCATCACGAGATCTCTAAAACTATACACACGTTTGACTTGAAATTTAGCATAGTTACTCATTTTGTGATGTACACTCTCACTAATAACGGATTCTGCGGAAATCCGATCCCAAGGGGAGTTTCGGGGGCGTAATATATCAAATTTTCCAGTTTTTGGTAGGTAATCACCATGGCAACGGCTGTTGCTTTGTTGATGCTTCATTCGTCTCTATGGCAACGGCTATTTCATTGTTAGTGCAGTCCTCATCACCGTTGAAATTTTGCAAGTACTTTAAATATCAAAAATTGCCATTTTTTTTCAAGTATATATATTTTAAAGACTTGAAACTTCACAGTAATGTTCCTTATGTTACGCAGGATGACATTTTCCGAAAATTAGATCCCATAGGTGGTTAAAACCAGGCAACAGTGGGTACTTTGTCTGCATGAGAACAGTATTTTGCATTGTTCATGCCTTCTGCGTCTCCATGACAACAGGCATCGCGCGGCAGTGGCGTACCCACAAGGAGGGGCATGCATTATGAGCGGCGCAAGAGTGATCTGCTTGTAGACTGCCGTAGCGAAGTACGGGTACATCAGTTTTATGTTGCGTGCACGAGTCGGGAAACCATCGGTACATTATACAGCATTGTAATAAATTTTCACGGAATTTTTTATTATTTACCATTACTGTAAATGGGAGATGTGGCTTAATTTTTTTCCATTAATATAGCCGTGCGAAGCCGGGTCGGGCAGCTAGTGAATTCATAATCAAGCCTGCACAGCATAGATGGGTGCCAGTTCACAATACAACGCTCACATGTGGCCGGGTAGCGGATTCATTCTGCGTGAAATCACGCGCTAGGCTTCAGCGTGAAAGCACGCACGTGTGGCCATCGGTCGCTCAGGATCTCACGCTGCGTGAAAACACGCTGTAACAGCAGCGTGAAAACACGCACGTGTGGCCGTAGCCTAAGGTGAGCCGCGCTCATATTCCGTGTCGGCAGGTGTACCTCGCGCCAGCCGGCTCCGCGATGCTACGGTGAGCCGCGCTCAGATTCCGTGTCGGCAGGTGTACATAGTGCCAGCCGGCTCCGCGATGCTACTGTGAGCCGCGCTCATATTCCGTGTCGGCAGGTGTACCGCGCGCCAGCCGGTTCCGCGATGCTACGGTGAGCTGCGCTCTTATTCTTTGTCGGCAGGTGTACATCGCGCCAACCGGCTCCGCGATGCTACGGTGAGCCGCGCTCATATTCCGTGTCGGCAGGTGTACCTCGCGCCAGCCTGCTCCACGATGCTACGGTGAGCCACGCTCATATTCCGTGTCGGCAGGTGTACCTCGCGCCAGCCTGCTCCACGATGCTACGGTGAGCCGCGCTCAGATTCCGTGTCGGCAGGTGTACCTCGCGCCAGCCTGCTCCACGATGCTACGGTGAGCCACGCTCATATTCCGTGTCGGCAGGTGTACCTCGCGCCAGCCTGCTCCACGATGCTACTGTGAGCCGCGCTCATATTCCGTGTCGGCAGGTGTACCGCGCGCCAGCCGGTTCCGCGATGCTACGGTGAGCTGCGCTCTTATTCTTTGTCGGCAGGTGTACCTCGCGCCAGCCGGCTCCGCGATGCTACGGTGAGCCGCGCTCATATTCCGTGTCGGCAGGTGTACCTCGCGCCAGCCTGCTCCACGATGCTACGGTGAGCCACGCTCATATTCCGTGTCGGCAGGTGTACCTCGCGCCAGCCTGCTCCACGATGCTACGGTGAGCCACGCTCATATTCCGTGTCGGCAGGTGTACCTCGCGCCAGCCTGCTCCACGATGCTACTGTGAGCCGCGCTCATATTCCGTGTCGGCAGGTGTACCGCGCGCCAGCCGGTTCCGCGATGCTACGGTGAGCTGCGCTCTTATTCTTTGTCGGCAGGTGTACCTCGCGCCAGCCGGCTCCGCGATGCTACGGTGAGCCGCGCTCATATTCCGTGTCGGCAGGTGTACCTCGCGCCAGCCTGCTCCACGATGCTACGGTGAGCCACGCTCATATTCCGTGTCGGCAGGTGTACCTCGCGCCAGCCTGCTCCACGATGCTACGGTGAGCCGCGCTCAGATTCCGTGTCGGCAGGTGTGGCGACAGCGCATCCGCGACGCGACTTGTCAAGGCCGGCCAGATATGTTGCTTTGCCCCGAGCGGCGGAAACGGGTCTGGGTTCAAGCGTCGTTTGGCCCGTGATTCAGCGGCTCTGGGACTGCTGCCTCCTGCAGCGCTACCCAAGTGCACGTGGGAAGCCCGTGAACTACAAGCACACAATTAACTCATTCTTTCCCCTGCAACAACAAAACAAACACGTTAAAAACAGGAAGTGGCCACGTCTCCATGTGTACATGATAAGTGCGAGAAGCCTTTTTGGTAGATTTCGAAGAAATACTACCTATTGCTGTCGTTACCATGGTGTGACAACCGATAAATTTTAATATAGTTTTTCGTTTCATGGTCCATAGACCTTAAAACCATCGCAAACTCAAAAGTTTATAGATATATCACATTTTTATGGACTCGATAACTGTCGTTATTATTCACAAAATAATCACTTCCAAACTTATACATAAAATAAAGTAATGGAATATATTGGTCTATTTTGTTAATGGGCGAAATTCCACCGAAAGTGTATCAAGGGGAAGGTTTTTTAAAAACAGAAAATCCGCTATAGCTCCCATCCTATTAAATATCGCATTCGTTAGATTGTATTAAAACTAGTTGGAGTAATACCAAAAACGTTTGTCCAAATATATTTTTGATACAACCAACCATAACTGCAATGGGTGGAAAAAAAAAGGGCTAGATGACAAAAAAAAAAATTCATGCATTCCTTAGTAGGCACACCACCGAATCCTTTCAAATTGTTTGTAAATCGTATAATTTTTGTCTAAAAATTTTGTCTGAAACCATTTTTGGTAAACCGAATCATTGAAGTAAAGGGATGAAGATAAAACAGGGGTATAAATAAAAGTAATAAATTCCATACCAGATACCTGTTAAATCCGTTTAATTTATTTTAAAATTAAAAATGCGGTATAAAACTTTTGTCTAAAGCAAGATTTTATGTAAAAATCCATTAAAAGACAAAGCAAAACCGTGGAAAAGGGGGGGGGGGGGGGTTTGTGTGGTTTGTTTTTTATAATTAAAAAAATTTCATATTTCATTAATATCAAATATGTTGGAATTTATTTTAAACAATGTTAATATTATTCAAAGCCTTGACCAGAGCAAATTTTAATACGCCAGCGTATTAGTGCAAGGGATAAAAAGAAGCTCCGACGGTAAAAAAAATTCACTACTACCTTAATATGCACAATTTAATATCCTTGTAACCTTTTTAATGCTGGATGCATTAAGTTAACTACATTCTAAAACATTTTCGCATCATTGACTATGAGAAAATGTTTTCTTGATCATTACGGAATATTGGATATTGAAGAACATATAAGATGTTATGTACATTAAGTTTTTTAAATGTTCCAGAAGTTTAAACAAGTTCTCAGAATAAGTACTTCGAAATCTACCTACGTCTGTAGACTGCGGCGAAAGGGATATTTTCCCCTTCAGTTAATTGTTGCGTTATATTGGATAGACGCCCAAAACTTTGGTCGAAGTGTATTGCTTCCAATGTGTAAACAGTTTTAAATAACTGTTTTTATGAAAGTGACTGTTTTTTAATCGACGGAGATACTAATTCATACCTATATTCATATGACGTAATCAAACATTTCAGCATTGTTTTGAGCAGAAGAATACGGTGATGTGGAGTTTAAAAATGTACTTCAACTACGTCACAGCATACCGTTATCCTGACCATTTACAACTCCATGATAAGAAACTAGTTTTTAATCACAATGAAAAATGTTTGCTTCGCTACCATGCACGTTTAAAGTGTAACTTCACAGATGGAGGGAATAGAAAATTTATTGAGGGAAACACCTATTTCAAAACATGTGTACAAGTGTGCGTGTGAGTGTACAAGCATGAAAATGTATGAGAAAGTGTGCAAGAATACTTGGCCAAGTATGCAAGGGCGCTATGATACAAACATGCCAACGAGCGCTGCTTCTACCATTTGTGTTCCCGGAAAGTAATTCGGCAGTTAAAATATGACACAGAAATTCGTGTCGTACTTTGCGTTTCTTTATGTGTTTTAAATTTCGTTACACTCTGATGACGTCATCACCTTGAATTACCCTACCGGTTATAAAGAATTTATTTCGTTTCCTACTTTGTATGAAAGTGCACGAATCCTCCATAAAATGCAACTATGCTTATACGGTCGTGTTAAAAATATGGCTCTAAAGACTTTGTTAGAATCACTCGTGTACACTTTGGACATTCGTACACTAGTTTTGGGTATGCTTATAAGTAATCTGCAAGATGTGTTTCTCACCTGAGTTAAGTTACATTTTTAAAAATTAATTGAGACATATTTTTTAGCACAGTTACTTTTGATTGAAACTAGTAGGCCTTGCGTCTAGCATTGATTTTGTTTGCTTTCCTTACGTATTCAGTAACACATCTGCGACTTAATGCAAACACTTTGCTCACTGGCTAATTTAGGCAAGTCTTGTCGATAACATGACATTTAAGAAACACCTACACATTGCATTAAAAGTTATGAAAAATCGATGAAGGAATCGGCCATATGGCGTGTTATATGGACTCATTCGGAATTTACCTTGGATTAATTTATAGGAGAAACCTCGGATTATCGAAATCACGTCAGATAGAGTGTGATTCGAACTTGGTCCTACCGAGTGCCAGTCCGACGTTTTACCGTTGTGCAGTTTGAAGTACCGAACGGAAAAATTACGAAGCTTGCTGCAACGAAATTGTGACTGCACACCGCTCCTTAAGTTCGTTCTAAATTGTTATTGAAAATATCAAATTATCAACATTGATAATTTTATTTTGAAATGTCCTGGAAATTGATTTTCTTGTTTACAATACATAAGTTACTGCGAAAACTGAAACAACCTGCTCAAGATAGCTGGAATTAAACGTTTACGTCTGTACCTCAAATAGGGCAGACGGCTCTTAAGAGTGTCGATCATATTCCATCCATGCAGACCCTGCCTCAGATGGGGAACTACATGTAGATTTTCATTTTATTTCAGCGAGCATGCAGACTTTGACAGCTGAATATTATTACAAAATTAAAACAGTAAACAATTGATAGTACGCGGTTAGCTAGTCTGATGCTACATGTATCGGTATTTTGCTGGCCAGAGGTTTCCCCCATTGTGGCCTGTTAGGTCAGTGGTTAGGGTCTTGGGTTCAATTTTCGACCATGGCTGAACTTTGTGTTGTCCCTTCACCTACATACTGCGAAAGACGACGGAAAACAACCGCAGATTCACCTCGCTTGTTCCACCCTAGTCAAAACATTAACCATCTTCCTTTGAAGATGGCTGGGAGTTCGAACTCAAGACTTCGTGCCGATAAACTTGTCCTGGTTTTACTACTTCTTGGTATTCTCTGTATTGTCTATATATTTAGTTTTTGACATAAGCTGATTTTGGCTTATTGCCTGTGTGTCCGAATATTCATCTTTCGTAATCCGTTCTTCGGGTATTCTGTATGTCATGCAGTGAAAACTAGCAATTTATGTTTAAAATAATGATTTTAATCAATATTCCAAATTGCAAGAATCAGTCAAAGAAACTCTTAAATTAAGAAAAACTGAAAAATTATAAATACCGACAGGTTTCCAGACAACTAGATCAAATATCCACTAGAATAGATAAAGTATAGATATGTACTGGAAGTTCATAATCATAATGTTAGTTTCTGCCAACACAGTGAAACACAGACTATGTAAACCAGATATTAGTAGTCACGCGTGTTTTGGGACTTCTTGAACAGCATCAAGGGCAAATTCGGATTAAACGCAGATATTGCCGTTATATCATTTACCCACAATTAGAATCCAACCGAAAGGAAAATACACACAATAACGTCATAATGTGATGCAAGTACATATATATGGCATGTTAATAAAAATATGTATGTTTAAAACTTGAAAGTTGCCAAGATTCATCAGTGGCAAATGTTAATATTTCTATGCACAAATGCATGTATTATATTTAGTGTTTTCTTAGAACGGGAAAAATGATTCGAGAAAATAGAAAAAGATTACGGGATATTTATTCATCAAGAAGAGGACGTGAGGTTTTTTCTTTTTCAAGTGGAAACCGGACGTGGTTTGAATACTGCGAAGAAGACCTCGCAGATTCTTGGAAAGAAGAATTGTGGGGAGACACCACACACATTTTTTTTCCTACTTCTGTACCGCATATATTTTGTTTCTGTCTCACCAAAAGTTTCTTTTTCTTTTTAAGTTTCTTCAAGTTATAAAAACATATCTCTAAGACTAGATTTTTCAATTTTTAGTGAAAATACATGGATCATATCCAAGACAATGAATAAAACGTATTTGTCACAAATTTATGACAGTAAATATAAAATGAACTAAAACATTCATTAACACCATACCAGATATTTATTTACTATTAATTATTTTTGTAATGAAGGCTCGAAAAGCAAGAAAGTAACTGGGATTAAATTTTTAGTAAATGAAAAAAAAAACTTATCGGCGTTTTAGTAGTAAATTGGTCTGTGTCATGTAACTTGTCTCAGATTTAACAGTTCTCAAAACAAGTACTCGTGGTCTACATATCATTCCGCCACTGTCATTTTGTCGACAGAACTCGCAAACGACGTCGTATAGTTTTCAGTGTTGTTTAAACAAAAAAAAAAACCATACAATGCTTTGCAAGTGACAGTCGGGAAATAAGTGCCGTCAATATTTCTTTGAAAACTGTCAGGTTTGAAATGGAATACATATTACAGACTTTAAAAAATTGCGTGTTTAAATTAAATAAAAAAACACACGCACACACGCGGTCACATAGCACGTTTACTCGCAGATACTGAACGGCGTGGGACGCCGAAGATCGAAAAATGTATCCGAATCACCTGAGCTCTACAGACCCGGGAGATCATAACGTTATAAGTAGAGACCGGAAAAATTCGCGGATTCATTTCGTGATAGACTGAAATTCAAACATGTGTATAATTCTGCTGGTTCTGCTATTGACTCGCGGTTTAACTGAAGCTCTCTGGGCCAATGAGAGACTATCGACCAAAGAAGCGTCGAATCACAAGCTACCCAGTGGAGACGACTCAATATTTAGTAACCAATGAAGACGCGTGTTTACTTGAGAAGTGCAGAGGATAATGGAGGCTATCCTAGAGGTCATTGAATCCGCGAATTTTCCGGTCCCTAGTTATAAGTAGGGACTGAAAAAATTCGCGGTTTCAATGACCACTAGGATAGACTCCACAATTCTCTCTGTACTCGGCGAACTATCACCTGGTCATTGGCTACCGACTCGGGACACCTGTTTACTGCGATTCTTATGTATCGATACTTCTTTTGTTGAGTGTTTGCCACTGGCTCAGAGTCCTTCAGGTAAATTGCGGTCCAATCACTGACGCAGCATTAAGCTTTTGGATTTCAGCCTGTCTCGAAAGGAATCCGCGAATTTTTTCGGTCTCTAGTTATAAGTCATGCCGAACCGACATCTTTCACCAAACAAACCTGGTGTCTAATCTATTCCGCGCGGCAATTTTTATATTTGGAATTGGAATAGAAATATTCGTGTAAAATTACAGATATCTGAATTTTTTTTACATTTACATGAAAACAACTGTATCTCTACAAAACAGTATTCGTAAAAAATACTTTTGGATTCTTACCTGAGCATTTACGCGTTTTGTAATCCTAGTGCCTCCTTTAGTTAAAATTGTTTGTAAACCGTCCACTGAATACGTTTTCAATATTAACTAAACAAATAGTACAAGCATAACAAAACATAATAGCATAATAAAACAAAATTAAATCCACATATTTAATAATCGATTATCTTTTCGTTGGGTTTAAAAAATATATTCTTAAATAAAACACCAATTAAAATCTAGAATTATTCGTAAATTTTTGTAAGAAATACTCAATATTATCTGGAAAAACGTTTTTTTCTAATATGCAAAAATAACTATAGCTATGTGTTCTACAAAGTTACAATATAGGTAATATAGGATGGGTAAACATTCTATCTCTGGGTAAACGGCATATAGTAGGAGTAATTTCTTGAAAATGGAACGGAAATCAATGAACGTAAATGTATAACCAAGATTACGAACCAGCGTGTAGCAACATACGCCCGTATATAGTCATATTCGTAAATATTAAGGGACATACCAAACTTATTGATGTGCCAAATGTAAATTTATGATAATGAAACTACCCTAAAATATATTTGGTAAACAAAATTAATCATAGTAAAAAGTAATTATGGGTTTAAAAATATTTAAGAAAACGGGAATTATAATGGAGATTATACGTATTCTTCTTCTTCTTCTTAGTTCTGAAGACACTCGGTAGCAACGTGGTAGAGCGCGCGCTTGTAATGTTTACGGACAAATTTTTGACGTGGTTCAAAACTCGTCGCTGGAAAAACGTTTTTTTTACCATTTTAATAACATTATAGTATTAAAATATTAAACAATAATTTTGAAATGAGCTCAATAGGTTTGAGGTTTTGTTATTTGAAATATTTACAGATTTATTTTAGTCGTATAAGCAAAATCAAATACTTGGTGTTATAATATATATTTTAAAATATTTCAGTTAATATTTTAGTAATGCCATGGAAGTATAACTTCTAAAGTGTGCGCATAAAATGTATAGTATAAACTGTTTAATGAATTTGAACAAGATGGACAGTATTTTAATAATATTACTTGTCGAAAATAAGGTCCAATATCGAGGTTTAGGATTTTTCAAGTCTTTTTATTTTTTATCGGAGCCGTTATTAAAAGTTTATAATTTTTGGCTGTTTCATGCTGCTATCTGTGAATGATGGTGGCAAGCAACGTTTACGATTCAGGCAGCGTACTCTAGCGGCGGGCACAGACAGTACATGCGTTATTTGCTTTGCAGAAATTTTATTACTTGAGAATCGAATATTTTATTTATTAGCTTATTTATATATTTATATATTTATATTTATTATATATTTATAAGGAAGAAACCGTTGGTGCGGGTATACCTTGTTGCAGTCTAGTAGACGTTAAGATTTTTTCGCAAGAAATGCTTGCCCCTACACATCACTGTTAAGTCTGAAAGATTCGCTCACTATTTTTTTTTCTGTGCGAACGCCGAACCCCGAATTTCATGAGAATAAATTTGTTCACGGATAGTTTATTTTGTCACCAGGTGAGCCATAAATTTTAAGTCTCCAGTGGCTGAGGCATTGGTAAATGTCATATTTGAAGTCCGATAGTGATTCTTATAAACACATGACCGGTAAGTATGTAGCCATAAGATTAAGTGATCATTGGTTTCCTCGGTGATCCCATCATCTAGTGAGTTTGTGTGTGTTCTGTATGACTTTGACACGGGGAGAATGACTACACGGTAGACCTACATGTTTTATTTCCTATTCAAACCAAACAGGTTCTGCAAGAACTTTTACGCTTGCTTGTGATTTGCTGGTTTATCGTCAAATAAAAAATATGGTTGAACGGAAGTCGTGTAGCAACAGAAAAATCAAAATGTACCTAATGGCCATACATAATAACTGTTTCATGTGATAGCTCTAAGGGTGTAAGTAAATACCCATCGAAACATAAACATAGCGATCGATTCGTTCGATAAAAAAACTGATTACCACGTAACTGTACAAGTACTTTCCTGTCAATCAAGTAATTTTTTTCTAATATATTTACTTAGGTTTAGCTATGCCGTGTAAACGTAACTCTGATTTTACTACGGGGTATAAACATCGCTTTTAGTGACTCAAATTAAATCATTAAAGTAATCAAAGCCGTTTGCACATTTACTCGTCGAAAGTATGGCGTGAATGATTATCACAGTTTTGTTCAATGTTTTAAAAACTTTTATCATTCCCAACAGCTGCCAAAAAACATTCCTGGGTAGTTGCACAATACTGCAAGGAAATCTGAGACGACCCATCTTGACCCATCCTTTATGTTACGCAACCTTTATCTGGCTGTTAACTGCTTTCACCGTGGGGTTGCGTAACACAAAGAGGAGGAGAAGAAAAAATTGTGCTTCGACTGTAACACATCGCCATGTTTATGGGAGGCGTGTGAAAACGTTTGGTGATTACCATATCTGGGTCAATGCCAAGCATGCGCCAGGACCACGAGTTGTTGAGGGTTCGTTGACCCGTGCTTCCTGGGTATCAGCTGGTTCTCTGGACTGAGTTGTACCCGGTACCCCCCTACAACCAGATACAGATGGAGCATTAGCCCTCAGATGTGAAGCTGTTTTTTTTTCAATAATTTTTTTTCTGATTTTCACATACCAATATGGTGGACTTTTTTTTTAAAGTTCGCATCAACTGTTCTAGTTTGCTTTTATTAACGACTGTAGTTAAGCTGTTCGGAAGAAAATTAGATCAAAATATTACTGGTTAATATTATGTTTATCACATATTAGAAGTCCGAAGCGAATCTTCATATTAAAACTGTAATGGTATGAGATGGACTTTCTCAAATTTAACCTCCAATACAGATACAGCCTGATTCATTTGTAAACAAACTGCCACCATATTGGTATTTGTGTTACACGGAAATCCCCCTACCCCTTTTGTCTTCACCCCTCTCGTCCTGAATCGGACCTGATGCTCCAGCTGTATATTTCCCTGGTCTCTGCCTACGGATCTCTGCCAGACCTAGTGAGTGGTCTTGCGTGCATCACCACATGCACTATAGTTTATTGTAAATAAAACAGAAGTATTCTGTTAAAATTTCAGATAATTGTAAATTATGAACTCAATTGTATCACTAAAAAATAGTTTTCGCAGTAATATTGGGTTCGGAGCCTTGTGTTGTTCCAGTACCGTTCACCAAATAGCTTTCCCATATTAACCGCGAAAACAATAAATAATAGTTTAAAAAAAACTAAAAAACACGCTTTATATAGGAAACCAAACTAAAAAATAGAAAATAAATTTTAATAAATTTGAAATAAGAATAGTGTAAACAATTTTAATCAATATAAATTAATAATAGTGTATATAAGAAAAAAATTATTTTATTTAAAAAAAAGCGTGGGGTGCTTTTTAAGATATTATCGAAATGATAATCCTTCTACTCATATATGTCAATGAAATATTTATAACTATTGACACCATGCACCCCACGCTTTGTTTAAATAAAATAATTTTTTTCTTGTATACACTATTATTAATTTATATTTATTAAAAAATTTTACACTATTCTTAATTCAAATTTATTAAAATTTATTTTCTATGTTTTAGTTTGGTTTTCTATAGAAAGCGTGTTTTTGTAGTTTTTTTAAACTATTATTTATTTTCTACTTTTTAGTTTGGTTTATTTATAATTTGAAGTGATACTTCTTTATCGACTTATGCAAGGAATTTTATAACAATGTAAAAAAACTTGATAGTTATTACATCAATTTTATATTAAAGTAGGTTTTGAATAGATATTGGCTGCAGTTAAAATAAAATCGATAAATATTGTTTTATCTCAGAAGTGTCTCTATTTGTGGCTCAATTATTTATTTATTACATGACTGTGGTGATATTGGTTTTAACCTCTTAGCAACCTCTTAGCAACCTCTTTGCATGAACATTGTTTAACCTTCAATATTACCTCTTATTCAAATCTATGTATTAATTCATGTAACAATCTAAGTCATGTTTTGTGCTTAATAAAGCCTTAGTTTCTGAAGATAAGGTTTATTATGTCAATTTATTAAGCACATTCTATCAAGAAACATTTAATACAAACAATGGACAAGTATTTCAAGCCCGAGAGATTTGAAGCAGATCACACAACTGGGAAAAGCTCCTCACAATGGAATCACTGGAAGAAAACATTCGAAGTCTTCACAGCTTCAATCAAGGCTTCTGAAGCTGATAAGCTGTTACTACTCTACAATCACGTGAGTCACAGTATATACGAACTTATTAGCGAATGTACTTCTTATGCGTCTGCAATCGAAAAGCTAGATTCACTCTTTATTAAACCTAAGAATGAAATATTTTCAAGGCATAAACTAATGAGCCGACACCAGCAACCTGATGAAAGTGTAAATATATTCTTACAATCATTGCGTCTCCTTAGCTCTGACTGCGAGTTCAAAGATGTTAAAGCAGCAGCTTATAGGGATGAATACATTAGAGATGCATTTATAAAAGGTCTCTCATCGAACAGTATCCGACAACGTTTGTTAGAAAACGCAACTCTTAGCCTGGATGAAGCATTTGCAAAAGCACGATCATTAGAATCAGCTCATATAATTTCTGAATCCTATATTCCTAGCCAGACACCTTTAGCCTCAACTGAGCCGGTTCAGCAACAAAATTCTCCTGTAACCGCAGCCAGCAGTAGTCAGAAATGTTTCTTCTGTGGGTTCCCTCGTCATCCTCGTTCTTCCTGTCCAGCGCGAGAAGCTACATGCAAACTCTGTGGTAAGAAAGGCCATTATGCAAAAGTCTGTAGGTCAATTAAGCCCAAAGATCGTACTGCCGCCTTACCTGACTCTCCTCAAGACACAGATGACTTCTCAACTATTGCTTGCCTTCCTGCTAAGTCTCTGGTTTTCCCTACTAACCAATCTAATCGTAATCGTAAGACCAAACCAACATCTTCCAAAACATCAGCTGCTTCTCCAACTAGCCTTTCCAAAACCATTGTCAAACTGAAAGTAAATGGTTTTCCAGCTGAAGGGCTAATAGACACGGGGAGTTCGGAGAGTTACATAAATGATGGTTTTGTCTCCAAACATAAATTAAAACAATATCCTACGTCATCTGAAGTAGCTATGGCATCGTCCTCTTTGGCCATGCCTATAAAAGCTTATTGTTCCGTAGATTTACAAATCTCGGACAATATATACAGAAAAACAAAGCTTAACGTTCTAAACAACTGTTGCGCAGATGTTATATTAGGGCACGATATCTTTAAGCAGCATTCCACTCTGTCGATAGTTTTTGGTGGTAATAAACCTGAACTGCAAATCAGTAGCTTAGCATGTGCCAAAGTCGGCCCGGCCACCCTCTTCGAACACTTAACACCAAATTGTAGACCTATCGCGATCAAGTCCAGACGACACTCAAACGAAGACGAAAAATACATTCAATCCCACATAGAAAAACTTCTCTCTGACGGTGTCATTGAAGAAAGCAACTCACCCTGGAGGGCGCAGGTACTAGTCGTGAGTGGAACACATCGAAAACGTATGGTCGTCGACTATTCTCAGACTATAAACCGATACACGATGTTAGACGCTTACCCAATCCCTTCCATAGAGAAAATAGTTTCCGATGTAGCTAAATATAATATCCACAGCACAATAGATCTCAAGAGCGCATATTATCAAATACCAATAAGGGTTGAAGACAGGCCGTACACCGCCTTCGAGGCAGCAGGAAAACTCTGGCAATTCAAACGTATACCAATGGGCGTCACCAATGGAGTGTCTGCGTTCCAGAGGAAGATGGACGAGATCAAGACCAAAGAAAGACTACAAGGAGTTGACATCTACTTGGACGATGTGACGGTGAGCGGAAAAGACCAATCTGAACACGACTCCAATCTACGAAAATTTTTAGACGTCTGCAAGAAATATAATTTAACCATTAATCAAGAAAAATCCCATTTCAATTTGAAGTCTCTTAAGCTCCTCGGTTATCTCATCGAAAACAATATACTCAAACCAGATCCCGACAGACTTAAGCCACTGATTGATTTCCCTATCCCTAGAAACAAAGCATCCTTGCAACGAGCACTAGGGATGTTCGCTTATTATTCTAAATGGATTCCAAAATTTTCAGATAAAATACGTAGATTAGTGAACTGTAAAGTATATCCTATGGCCCCTGAACTAATCCAAGACTTCAACAATTTACGGAACTGCATAGTTAAATCCTTCGTCGTTAACGTAGAGGAAGACATCCCATTCTGCGTCGAAACATATGCCTCTGACGTCGCCATCGCCGCCACTCTGACTCAAAACAAGAGACCAGTAGCCTTCTTCTCGAGAACCCTCACTAAGAGCGAACAACACCATTCAGCTGTCGAGAAGGAAGCTTATGCGATCATTGAAGCCCTTCGGAAGTGGAGGCATTACTTGATAGGAAGAAAGTTTCAACTTATAACCGACCAGAAGTCTATTTCTTACATGTTTAACATTCGGCATCCTGGTAAAATCAAGAACGAAAAATTTACAAGATGGCGGTTAGAACTTGCTCCTTACAACTATGACATCATCTACAGACCGGGGAAGGAGAACGTGGCGGCTGACGCTCTCTCTAGGACTTGCGGCTCGCTCCATACCTTCGACAGACTTGTCCACTACCACATCGACGAGATACGCCGAGTCACGTCTTCCTGCAGAACATGCTCCGAAATCAAACCTCGCTTTCACAACAAGCGGAGCACCCTCATCAAGGCCACCGCACCCTTCGAACGGCTCAGCGTTGATTTTAAGGGACCATTACCATCCAACACTCCTCGGAAATATCTGTTAACGGTAGTCGACGAGTACTCCAGGTTCCCTTTTGCCATCCCTTGCAACGACCTATCCTCCACAACCGTCATTCAAGCACTAAATCAGATCTTTACACTCTTCGGATATCCTTCATACATTCACACAGACAGAGGCACATCCTTTATATCCAGAGAACTTCAATCATTCCTACATTCCAATGGAGTTGCTACTAGTCGTACTACACCATACAATCCGTGTGGAAATGGCCAAGTAGAACGTTACAATGGGATAATATGGAGAACTGTATCGCTAGCGCTGAAAACGAAGGGACTCGTGATAACGCAGTGGGAGAAGGTGTTACCTGAAGCGTTGCACTCCATCCGCACACTGCTCTGTACTGCTACTAACGCTACACCCCACGAACGTATGTTCTACCATAAGAGAAGGGCCAGTTCTGGAGTTACTCTTCCTTCGTGGCTTACTACACCAGGGAAAATTCTAATGAAGAATCACGTCCGTCAGAGTAAATATGACCCCCTGGTGCAAGAAGTAACTCTGCTTGAGGCGAACCCTGACTATGCTCTGGTTCAACTTCCAGATGGTAAGGAGACAACAGTCAACCTCAGGCATCTCGCTCCTGCAGGGGATATTGTCAACAATGAATCTAACTTAGAAGACGTGAATTTTCCAAACCTCGCTGATGATCCTAATCAACACACTGAAGCATCTGAAGACACCCAGCTGAACCTCACTCCAGAAGATTCACCTGCGAAGAACATGAATGATCAAGACCTACCTCAAGTGAACCCAATTCGGACTCCACCCAGATCTCCTCCCAGACCTCAACCTCCACTCCGGAGATCTACCCGCACCACTAGACCTTCTGAATATCTCAAGGACTATGTCCTTAAATGAAGAGGGGGCGAATGTGGTGATATTGGTTTTAACCTCTTAGCAACCTCTTAGCAACCTCTTTGCATGAACATTGTTTAACCTTCAATATTACCTCTTATTCAAATCTATGTATTAATTCATGTAACAATCTAAGTCATGTTTTGTGCTTAATAAAGCCTTAGTTTCTGAAGATAAGGTTTATTATGTCAATGACTTTGCTATTAAAGTGAATTTGAGTAGATATTGGCTGCTTCTAAAATATATATATCCAATATAGCGTGTTGAATATCTACAGTACTCAATAATTTCAATATCCTGCTATGAAAATCAATATATTCGGGAAGTCATTGATGTTTATTCTAATTCAGCATATCTGATGGGTGACCATCCTTTGTTTGCAAATGTCTCACTAAAAATTTTCTCCCATTTGTTACAGTCCGATTCCACTGTAAGTTTCATTTGCATGCAGTTGTACCAAACTACACTGGAGTATTATAAGAAATGTTTTAAATTTTCTATTTTCTTTTTGTCTTCTTTGATTATGAAACTTTCATTTTCTTTGTTGACATCTTTAATCCACTAGTAAGCATTTGAGTTTCTGCCCGTGAATTTCTCAATCATGAAATCTTTTGCAATTTTCCCTAAATTTTGAGTTTCAGATATAGTTTTTTTTTTCAAGAAAGTTTTCTAACAGTTTTTCCAATTTTTTATTTTATCCACTAGCTATAGATTCATCACTTTTTTCCCCCTCAATTTCTTCCAGGTAAAAATCCTTAAACTGTTAAGTTTTGCTCTCTATCCAAATATGTTTTTGATATATCATCTGTCAAACTTATCAATATTTTCCGTGTTTAATGTATTTTATTTAATGATTTACTGACCTTGGCATAGTTTGGAGTATTTGTAACTGCTTGGTGTAGATTTGCAGGTTGGTGTTCGAGTGGAATTTAAAAAATCTGCCCATCAGGTGTAGCTAATGAGGTTATGCATATGGTGTTTGATTTCCCATCTGCTGTTGGTTTCACAGCAAAATCAAACCTCAATTTTTCCATGTTTCGTGAAATATTTGCAGAAAATGTTGTTTTACAATAATTTTTCACTATTGGTTAATTGGTAAAATGAAACAAAGACGTAATTGTGTTTCTCTATTTAACGAAAGAAACAACATTTAAAGCCCTTATTTCAATTTTTTTTATTTTATTTTTTTTCATATTTTTACAAATATAGATAATATTCTGTTCAAGAAAGTATATTGTTCACAATAATCATAACCCACTCTCACTTTTCATTTAATTAAATATACAATATTTAGTAGGCTTTGTTTATATCGTGCCAAAGACAAACTGAAAGAAAAGAGTTCGCACATTGTAAAGAAAACCATTTCGGTCATGTGCGAACTCTTTTCTTGTGAAATTATATAAATTGACAAAAATATTATTTTGCAAATTTAATAATGGAATAATATTATCAAATTAGTGTATTGTCATCGGTCCTCGATAAATCTACAAAGTCTGAATGAAATCTGGCCTTTTAAAGTGGGTCAAAATCGCACCCAAAGGAGTCGGTTACAAACATACAAACAAACAAACATACAGGTGAAGCAAATATAAAGTGTGTAAAAATCATGATACAACAAAATAAAATCAAACTGTTGATAATTCAATTGTCTTTTACGTGGTTTAAAAAAAAATGCTTCAACGAAACATCAATTAAAAATATAAAATAAAGCGTCAATTTTGGTAAGATATACTCAGAATTATCTAAAAACCGTATTTCATGTTTGCAAAAAACATCATACCTATGTAGTGTTGTAGAAAGTTTCATTGTCTTTCTTGAAGTATTACAAATTACTTTATGGCAGCTGGTTTTCAAGGAATCTTTTGAAGTAGTACAAACAATTTTTTTTCTTCTGTTTTCTCTTTTCTCGTTTTATCTCGTCACTAATTGACAAAACGCAGAAAGAAAGTCCACCTTTTTCTTAATTTGAATAGTTACGGAGACTTCACGTACAACGATACGGCACGGGCACAACTAATCTCGATAAATTGTATTGACGATGGGGATGGACTAATTGTACTTCCATCTACCCGATCTGGTCTGAAGGTGTGTGGAATATTCCGAACCTCAGCCCGTCTGGCCGGCGTTTCGTGTCTGGTGGTTTGATCTGATGGTATGTCAAATTTTGGTCTGGAGTGAACTTAGAGTGGAGTCAACATGGGGCGATAATGAGGGGCGACTGAATTGTTGGCCATTGGAAGGGCAGCTCTTCAGGATTTTTCTGACAGTGTTTTTTTTGTACAGAGACTGGAAGGGCAGCCCATCCAATTTCTGAAAACACGCTCCTTTAAGAGTTTAAATAATCCTGAAAACTTGCCCCTTGGATGGGCAGCCCATCAGGATTTTTCTAAAAGTAGTGTTTTTGAAAGCTTGTCTGAATTGTTGCCCCTTGGATGGGCAGCCCTTCAGGATTTTTCTGACAGTGGTTAGTTTGTAAAGTGACCCAACCTAACCCAACCTAAACTAACCTAACCTAAACTAACCACTGTCAGAAAAATCCTGAAGGGCTGCCCATCCAAGGGGCAACAATTCAGACAACCTTTCAAAAACACCACTGTCAGAAAAATCCTGATGGGCTGCCCATCCAAGGGGCAACAATTCAGACAACCTTTCAAAAACACCACTTTCAGAAAAATCCTGATGGGCTGCCCATCCAAGGGGCAACAATTCAGCTCCCCCGATAATGAAGCCAACGGGGACGTTTCAAAGAAGCTTAAGGTAAAAATTTCAAGAATAACATAATATTTTAAACTAAACGGAATACAGCCTGCCGGAAGACGTACAAAACGTACTGCTATTGGTGGTTGTGAAAACTATGAAACAAACGATTATCGAATCAACCATTTCCATACGCTTATAAAAATTAGAGATTAAAAATTTAACGCTTTGATTAGACGAAATATTTCTCTCGACAATTTTTTTATTCCCCAAGCTATTACTCCCACTTGCTTCTCGAGTATATAAAAAATATGTACAACGTTCTTGATTAGAATAATTATTGTATATTCGTTTGGAACAGTGTTTTGCTTAAATTTTCTTTCAGGATCGCAAAATGCTGGGCTTTTTTTTTCGAACGCGACAGTGTCTGACTGCGATAAAAGAAATATAAAATCAAACTATCAGTCCTTATACTGTCCTTATTTGTAGCTTACAGCGTACTTATTTCTAAAATCACTGTCGCCTTGCCTCAGTGATCTTCCTTTTCCGGCGTGTCTCTCGTGCTAACTTTTGGTGCGATGATTGACTTGCTAGCGCACAGCTGGTAACTTTATCTACACATAGGAGTTTGGTAGGATATAGATATATTCGCGGTTTATTAGCGGTTTTGTTCGTCTTGACGAGCCTTATTAGTGTTTTATGCATTTCATTGGTAAGTTATGAACGGTTACTACTAAACTACCAGTCACACTCATCTTTCACAGCACCATAAACTTTACATCAACCGGCAAATTATCCCCAGTAAAGTCAGAAGCTAAAATTAGTCTAAAATTAATACACAAAGACCAAATAATGTATTTGAAATAGCAATATAATTTCATAATCATATTATAAAACTAATGTCTTTTTTACTTACGTTTCTCTCAGAAATACTTGTGCCAAGAAGATTAAGATAATGTGAAGTATACAAAGCATTGATGGAGAAATAATGTTATTCGCGAAAACGTGCATGTAACAAACAAGCAAAACTAAAATATAAGACATAAAACTAATATACAAACCGAGGAATAAAATGCTGTTGCAAAAAATATACATTGATCATTCATCCACAAACTGTACTAGCATTTACTTTAACTTTATATTACGTTTGATATTTTGTTGTTTATTTATGAACGAAATGAGGCCGGGACTTTCTGAATCGGAAAAAAGATTTCTCACGCCACAGCCGCTACTACTGATATCGGAATATCGCACGTGTCACTTGTATCTGCTAGGAATAATCTTTAGTTTAATTTTTGTAAACGGAAATCTAAAGCAATTTTTAGATAATTTTTGACGTGACAACGTCTAAACCGATGAATGCCAACTGCACGCACAAAAAAGTGTCCCGTAACGCACATTGTCCCGTAACGCTGTGTCCCGTTACGCTAATTGTACGCTTGCTCCACATCTATAACACTCCCATTCGTTTCCTACCTTTCCTATCATCGTCCTATCCTTAACAGAATAACACAGATTGGAAGAAATTAAATAGAAAACATGTACAAAAGTTATAGTTAAAATAATCTGTTCGTTAAAGTAATAAACATATTTGAATTAACGAGTGCAAATAAAAATTAAATTTATCAATTAAATTGTAGATTTCATTTCACTGCTTTCTTTGTATCCATACAAAATAGTGATAATTCAATAAGAATGATTCAATTTTACTCATAAAAAGTATGCAATCATTTCATCAATGTTTTGTTATGACGTTGTCACGTTAAACTATCGTCCGTAAACCGACTTTACAGACAACCAGTTTTTTTTCTCTTTCCGGAGCTCCGCGCGACGTGTGTGTGGCCAGGAAGGCGGCTCTGCGCGGCTCGGCTGGAGGGGACCAAGGAAGACTCCGGCGGGCCCCCGGGGTCCTGAAGAGGCCCGCCCGGCCCGGTCCGCGCTTTCACCCGCGCCTGAATGTCACGGGCCAGCGGAAGAAAGCGCTCCTCACTGCCTCCGCGCGTGTGAGCGGAGACTCCCGGCTCTCGCCGCAGACGCGCGACACCTAACCTCGGTCGGCGAGCAAAGTCACGTGTTCTCATTCACCTGTGACACGATACCTCGCACAAGAAATTCAGAGTAGAATCGTTTAAAATAATGCCGAGCGTGATCAATCTACGCAAACTGCATTTCTGGACGTGAATCACACGTAGTTTTCTTACCCGCCGCAAGAATTCGCTGCTGGAGTAATTACGACGAAAATGATATCATTCGATTTATAGAGCGAAATTTTTATACTATATAATGAAACGGCTCCAATAACAGCAATAACGGCTTCCATCTGATTTTTTATAAAATTTTTTTGTTAAAACACTGCCTATCTTCTTAAAAATTCATCAAACATTAATATTATGATTTTTTTTTCCTTTTTGATTTGTGAACTTTGGTTAGCGCCTTTGGGCACATATGGCAACACTGTGGTTACACATTTACGTTCCACGTGACTTCCGTTCCAGTTACGGAATTACTCCCACATAATGCCGTATACCGAGAGCTAAGATGTTCACACATCAAAAAAAACCCTCATTCATGGACTAAAAAAAAAATGAATCCATAAACACACAGAGAACAAGCCGATATCAGTTGATATCGCATAATACTTTCCTGGACAACACAGAGTATTTCATGGAAGAAATTTAAGTTCCTGTGAAAACCAGCAAATTGACGCATAATTTTATATTTTAATTGATGTTCCATTCAAACGTCTTTTTTTTTTTAAGCCAAGGAAAATATAATCGATTATTCAATCATTGGACGTTTTACAAATAACTTTGAACTATAGGAGGTACTGGGGCAACACAAAGCATAGATTCCCGGGTAAGAATCCGAACCAAGTATTACCGCGAACATTTTATTTTCATGTAAATGTACAGAATTTCCAATATCTGTAGTTTAACATTCATATTTTTGTTCCGTTTTCAAATGAGAATTTTTCAGTCGGTTTGCAGTTACGTGTAAGGTTTTTCGGTTTTATGATACGCAGCAGTACCGTGACTTCCGACAGGGAGTTGCGTGGACGCCAGGAAAGGTGAAGGCAGCAGACGCGAGCTTGAAGGGCTTAGCGAGAACCACCTCTCCCGTCTCAGGAGACGTGCGTTCATTGTTCGGCACCAGCAGACGTCAGGATCCGTCACGAAGCGCGAGATGGATGGTGCAGGCAAGCAACCACTACCGTCCGCGCCGTAACCCCAACTCCCACAGCTTCAGTTACGCAACTTCAGCTTCGCTGGAAACACAATAGCACGACGACTGCGATGAGAAGATGGCGATGCGATAGCATTAGGCTATATCACGTTGTACGGCTTTATCCCTGCACGACAACAAAACATAAAGGATCTTTTTATAAAATTGTTTTCGATGTGCAAACAATTTTAGCCCTCGGTATAATGCATTTGGCAAGAGTAAATTCGAGAAAGTGGAAAGGTAGTTGATGAATTTAAATGTGGGACGAAGATGGTAGACTTACGTGTCGCAACATGAACCCACCCACGCACACATATTTTTTTTTTACAACTTATGATGTGGGCTTTACATTACTAATAAATAATTGTACTTGAAAAATTCCGAACACCAATCACTGACATTTAAAAATAAAATGTTTATTCTTAAGTCACTCAATGTCTGTCAAGTTCCACAGCTCGCACTCCTCACTGGATCTAGGCTCAACAGTGGTTCGCCCCTTACCCCGCGCCTGTCCACACACACAGTCTCGCGCCACTCAGTCGCACTCTCACGGTACCGTCACTACGCATCACGCCACTCTCGAGGGGGTCTCTCGTCCTCTTCCCTTCACTCGCGGAACCCTCCGATCTCTCGGAATCCCTCGGGAACTCCTGCGGAGGCCGGCGTCGCTGCTTATATACCTGTGGCGCCCTTCTCGAACCGACGAGAGCAGCTGGGGCGAGTCGCGTCATCCCGAGCCCACCCGACTCCCGAACAGTCCAGAAAGGTGACGCTCATTCACGCCACTCCTCGTGGCGGTCACTGTAAGACCGGAATTCCCTGGCTGCTAAAGGTGACAATAGCCCGAGGCGGGACGTTTCACGGGGAGCGGAGGGGAAAAGGGGGTAGCGAGGACCTGTGTAATCCGGCCAGACACGCACGGCATGCTTTACATCAATGGACGGCGCGTGACGTCAGCGGCCTTGCAGGGCCGCCAGCCAGCTCCGAACCTGGCGCGCGTCGCGGTACTGTCTGCGTTCGTAACAAAATATAGTAACCTTTTTAACATTAGGGTACATGTAGAACGTAATGGTGTGCCAAATGAAACTTTACGATGTTGGAAATGGACTGGAATATATTTATAATTATTGCGTGTTGAAGTTTATGCTCGTGTGTTTTTACCAACGATGCAAGATATACAAGGTAGATATTACCTGCCTTTAAACATACCTTTCATGATTCAATTTAGTGCCACGAGTCCATTTTATTATTCTTATGACTCTGGCATTAATTTTCAAGGTTTTAATTATAATTCCAAACTTACTTTACAATTGTTTGCATGACAAATTCTGTGCTTTCATTATTTTAGCTAAACAAATATATATAGGTATATATATATATATATAAGATACTTTCTTCTTCTTCCAAGTAGTGTGTCGCATAGCATGGAATAACATAATCAAGCCAAATTTGTTTACACAACTTGCCCACCATGTTACTAAAGCATCGTAGCTGTCTGAAACATCCTGAAGCACATCAAATGCACTAACTTTACTTTTTGTTTTTTCAAGTTGCGCCTGCTCACGAAATGCATCGTAACTGTTACGAAACTAACCTAAACGCCTCAAATGCCCTGATTTTTTAAAAAAAAAATTGGTTGTCTGTAAAGTCGGTTTACGGACGATAGTTTAACGTGACAACATAACAAAACATTGATGAAATGATTGCATACTTTTATGAATAAAATTGAATCATTTTAATTTAATAATAAAAGAATAAATACTTGATATTATACTAGTAATCAGATTTTTAGAATACAAGAATAATTAACCTTTATTGCCGAAATTGTTGTAATAAGCAATGAAAATCACATTAACTTTTCACTTCACTTTATAAACAGTCGACGAAACAGTTCACGTGTAGATGACTTGTAATTAATTTTAAAAACTGGCGTTTAGCTATAAAGGTAAAATATAATTATGAACAAGTTTTTATATAAATAAACTGTAATAAAATATCTATCATAAATTATATGAATCACCATAATTTTTTAGTCAATTGTAACATAACCTATTATTACTGCATTCACCGACAGCGTAACGGAACACAGCGTAACGGGACACAGCGTAACGGAACAATGAGCGTAACGGGACACCGCGTAACGGAACAATGTACGTAACGGGACACTTTTTCGTGCTTGCAGCCGGCGTTCATCGATTTATTAGACGTTGTCACGTCAAAACGTAATTATTTAGTCTTTGGAAAATGTTTATTATAATTAAATGTATGATTTGAAACAATCTTAAAGTAAGGAAACTAATCAGTCAAAAGTCAAAAAACTACAAATGAGGAATACTTTATGTAACATAATGAACGACTATACTGTATTTGAAACACTCTTGCCTTACCATTTCTTTTTCCGTGCAGACAAATTACGTAAGAATGGCTTTTACCCCTCCACCCCTTTTTTCCACCACGAGGTAAGGTCATGTAAAGGATTTTTTTTTTTAACTCGGCCTTCCTATCGGGACCTTACGTAATAACAAGTGGCCCCAGAGACCCGGTGCCATGTCAGTAACAACAGGTTAGGTTGCAAAGAAGTTTAACGCCAGTTCGTTGCTCGTTTCGTGTTCCTTGCAAGCTGTTTTCTCCATGTTCCAGCCAACAGAGCGTTTCAACATTCAGGACAGACAGCCATCTTTGAGCCGAGCTAGTCATGAAGATGTTAGATGCGATGAAGTTGTTGGTGGTGTGCATGTTGTGTGCGGTGATGGTGTGCGTGGAGGCGCACTAACTGCGCGGGCCTCGACCCGTCTGGACGACGAGGCTGCCTTGGAGAACCACGAACCACAGGTACCTCGCTGCTGTGGTCTGTTGTAGCCCACAGTCGCGACTTTCAACACCACAAACGGTACATTTTAAACGAACTAATGTTCATTTATTATCTTGCCGAATTGTTTTTTTAAATTTCTACTCGATTGCGAAATTTTCTAATGTCACCTTTGGATCTTGAAAAGTCCACGTTTACGTGTAATAAAAAAGCTAATTAATAATTTAACTTTGGAGGAAATCAAAGCATGTACAAATAACCTCGAAAGAATGTAATTATAATAAATAAAGCATAACTATTTCCGTTTTCTTGTTTTCTCTCGGAAAAGTTGCTACTTTAGAAAATTTCCCTTTTATTTCGCTCGCGTATACGACATAGCATACTCTTTAAACATGAAAATGTTAGCAACTACTGCAAACCAGTGACATGTCTGCAATTTATACTAAAACTTTGAGATTTCTAAGGCCGGTTTCACAATAAGCAGTGGTTGGGCCGTTTATCCTTGGTGATTTCTTCTAGATTTATTGTTTACAAGTTCGTTTTTTTTTCTTATTATAGGTAGTGCATCTTTGAGAAACCCGCATTGCGCACTCTTAATAAAAGCGGTCGAAAGAACATTCGCCCATAAAAGCTGCGGAAGCTAGTCGCAGAGGCAGAAACCCGCGGCGTGACACAGGCCTAACGGTGTACAAAGGTCTGAGACTCTTCTCTCGTTCGTAACTGGCCAGGGCCGACCAGGGCGTGCCAGGAGAAGTGTGGTCTGCTCAGGGTCGCCGGTTGAAGCTAAACACCGGAGACACCCGTGGGTTCGATGGCCTGATGGTAACCGGGCAACTGTGACGTCTGCTGGCTGAGATGGCTGTGGCCCCTCGCTTCTTCCATTGGCTCGTGGTCCTTAAGAAACGCGCTGTGCCAATCGCCGTAGCAGCACGGTGGCAAACTTGTTCGCATCCTGATTTATAGCAACATTCTGATCGTGAGCTTTCGGGTCGGAGTGTTCAGCTTCTTGACTTTTGGATTTAGACCGCGTCCGAGGAAATGCCCGCGGTCACGGCTTGCCAGCTGCAAGGGTGAAAAGGTCAGAGGGGCACGGTATGGCCAATCAGCAAGTATAAATACTGTGTAAATACTACGCAGGCCTACAGACCTGATTCACCTGGACTTACAGGTACGGGCTAACTAATTCCGTGGAAGGAATTTACTCATGAAAAAAAATATAATCAGCACAGACGAAACATAGTTTAAACAATAAAAGTAAATGCAGGCAGACAATAAAACTTGGACAACGCGGAAAATATACGAACACAAAGATGAAGACAAACTTATATTATGGACAATACAACGATGAAACAAACGAACACAATAATTTCCGATGAAAAAAACAGTTGCGACGTTTCGGGAACTGGCGGACTGGAAAATAGGAGGTTTACACTTTTAATTCGTATATTGCATTTATAAATTTTTCCCAAGACAAAAAAGCGCTAAACTGCAGTGGCGTATGTCCAAGAAAACACTCCGTTGCACGAGTCACTTGAGGAACGTTTCCCAGGACGTGGTCTGAGACGACAACTGTGTGTGCGGCAGGGCTGAGGAGGATGGACGACTAGCAGCTCCTGAGGGCGCTGTGGCCACCCAGGGCGTCCCAGGAGCCTCACCAGGAGGTGGAGGTGTCCGACTCGCGCCTCCTGAGGGCGCTGTGGCCACCCAGGGCGTCCCAGGAGCCTCACCAGGAGGTGGAGGTGTCCGACTCGCGCCTCCTGAGGGTGCTGTGGCCACCCAGGGCGTCCCAGGAGCCTCACCAGGAGGTGGAGGTGTCCGACTCGCGCCTACTGAGGGTGCTGTGGCCACCCCGGGCGTCCCAGGAGCCTCAACAGGAGGTGGAGGTGTCCGACTCGCGCCTCCTGAGGGCGCTGTGGCCACCCAGGGCGTCCCAGGAGCCTCAACAGGAGGTGGAGGTGTCCGACTCGCGCCTCCTGAGGGCGCTGTGGCCACCCAGGGCGTCCCAGGAGCCTCACCAGGAGGTGGAGGTGTCCGACTCGCGCCTCCTGAGGGTGCTGTGGCCACCCAGGGCGTCCCAGGAGCCTCACCAGGAGGTGGAGGTGTCCGACTCGCGCCTCCTGAGGGTGCTGTGGCCACCCCGGGCGTCCCAGGAGCCTCAACAGGAGGTGGAGGTGTCCGACTCGCGCCTCCTGAGGGCGCTGTGGCCACCCAGGGCGTCCCAGGAGCCTCACCAGGAGGTGGAGGTGTCCGACTCGCGCCTCCTGAGGGCGCTGTGGCCACCCAGGGCGTCCCAGGAGCCTCACCAGGAGGTGGAGGTGACCGACTCGCGCCTCCTGAGGGTGCTGTGGCCACCCAGGGCGTTTCAGGAGCCTCACCAGGAGGTGGAGGTGTCCGACTCGCGCCTCCTGAGGGCGCTGTGGCCACCCAGGGCGTCCCAGGAGCCTCACCAGGAGGTGGAGGTGTCCGACTCGCGCCTCCTGAGGGTGCTGTGGCCACCCAGGGCGTTTCAGGAGCCTCACCAGGAGGTGGAGGTATCCGACTCGCGCCTCCTGAGGGTGCTGTGGCCACCCAGGGCGTCCCAGGAGCCTCACCAGGAGGTGGAGGTGTCCGACTCGCGCCTCCTGAGGGTGCTGTGGCCACCCAGGGCGTCCCAGGAGCCTCACCAGGAGGTGGAGGTGTCCGACTCGCGCCTCCTGAGGGTGCTGTGGCCACTCAGGGCGTCCCAGGAGCCTCACCAGGAGGTGGAGGTGTCCGACTCGCGCCTCCTGAGGGTGCTGTGGCCACCCCCGGCGTCCCAGGAGCCTCCCAGGAGGTGGAGGTGTCCGACTCGCGCCTCCTGAGGGTGCTGTGGCCACCCAGGGCGTCCCAGGAGCCTCACCAGGAGGTGGAGGTGTCCGACTCGCGCCTCCTGAGGGTGCTGTGGCCACCCAGGGCGTCCCAGGAGCCTCACCAGGAGGTGGAGGTGTCCGACTCGCGCCTCCTGAGGGTGCTGTGGCCACCCAGGGCGTCCCAGGAGCCTCCCAGGAGGTGGAGGTGTCCGACTCGCGCCTCCTGAGGGTGCTGTGGCCACCCAGGGCGTCCCAGGAGCCTCCCAGGAGGTAGAGGTGTCCGACTCGCGCCTCCTGAGGGTGCTGTGGCCACCCAGGGCGTCCCAGGAGCCTCACCAGGAGGTGGAGGTGTCCGACTCGCGCCTCCTGAGGGTGCTGTGGCCACCCAGGGCGTCCCAGGAGCCTCACCAGGAGGTGGAGGTGTCCGACTCGCGCCTCCTGAGGGTGCTGTGGCCACCCAGGGCGTCCCAGGAGCCTCACCAGGAGGTGGAGGTGTCCGACTCGCGCCTCCTGAGGGTGCTGTGGCCACCCAGGGCGTCCCAGGAGCCTCCCAGGAGGTGGAGGTGTCCGACTCGCGCCTCCTGAGGGTGCTGTGGCCACCCAGGGCGTCCCAGGAGCCTCACCAGGAGGTGGAGGTGTCCGACTCGCGCCTCCTGAGGGTGCTGTGGCCACCCAGGGCGTCCCAGGAGCCTCCCAGGAGGTGGAGGTGTCCGACTCGCGCCTCCTGAGGGTGCTATGGCCACCCAGGGCGTCCCAGGAGCCTCCCAGGAGGTGGAGGTGTCCGACTCGCGCCTCCTGAGGGTGCTGTGGCCACCCAGGGCGTCCCAGGAGCCTCACCAGGAGGTGGAGGTGTCCGACTCGCGCCTCCTGAGGGTGCTGTGGCCACCCAGGGCGTCCCAGGAGCCTCACCAGGAGGTGGAGGTGTCCGACTCACGCCTCCTGAGGGTGCTGTGGCCACCCAGGGCGTCCCAGGAGCCTCACCAGGAGGTGGAGGTGTCCGACTCGCGCCTCCTGAGGGTGCTGTGGCCACCCCGGGCGTCCCAGGAGCCTCACCAGGAGGTGGAGGTGTCCGACTCGCGCCTCCTGAGGGTGCTGTGGCCACCCAGGGCGTCCCAGGAGCCTCACCAGGAGGTGGAGGTGTCCGACTCACGCCTCCTGAGGGTGCTGTGGCCACCCAGGGCGTCCCAGGAGCCTCACCAGGAGGTGGAGGTGTCCGACTCGCGCCTCCTGAGGGTGCTGTGGCCACCCAGGGCGTCCCAGGAGCCTCACCAGGAGGTGGAGGTGTCCGACTCACGCCTCCTGAGGGTGCTGTGGCCACCCAGGGCGTCCCAGGAGCCTCACCAGGAGGTGGAGGTGTCCGACTCGCGCCTCCTGAGGGTGCTGTGGCCACCCAGGGCGTCCCAGGAGCCTCACCAGGAGGTGGAGGTGTCCGACTCGCGCCTCCTGAGGGTGCTGTGGCCACCCAGGGCGTCCCAGGAGCCTCCCAGGAGGTGGAGGTGTCCGACTCGCGCCTCCTGAGGGTGCTGTGGCCACCCAGGGCGTCCCAGGAGCCTCACCAGGAGGTGGAGGTGTCCGACTCGCGCCTCCTGAGGGTGCTGTGGCCACCCAGGGCGTCCCAGGAGCCTCACCAGGAGGTGGAGGTGTCCGACTCACGCCTCCTGAGGGTGCTGTGGCCACCCAGGGCGTCCCAGGAGCCTCCCAGGAGGTGGAGGTGTCCGACTCGCGCCTCCTGAGGGTGCTGTGGCCACCCAGGGCGTCCCAGGAGCCTCCCAGGAGGTGGAGGTGTCCGACTCGCGCCTCCTGAGGGTGCTGTGGCCACCCAGGGCGTCCCAGGAGCCTCACCAGGAGGTGGAGGTGTCCGACTCGCGCCTCCTGAGGGTGCTGTGGCCACCCAGGGCGTCCCAGGAGCCTCACCAGGAGGTGGAGGTGTCCGACTCGCGCCTCCTGAGGGTGCTGTGGCCACCCAGGGCGTCCCAGGAGCCTCACCAGGAGGTGGAGGTGTCCGACTCACGCCTCCTGAGGGTGCTGTGGCCACCCAGGGCGTCCCAGGAGCCTCCCAGGAGGTGGAGGTGTCCGACTCGCGCCTCCTGAGGGTGCTGTGGCCACCCAGGGCGTCCCAGGAGCCTCCCAGGAGGTGGAGGTGTCCGACTCGCGCCTCCTGAGGGTGCTGTGGCCACCCAGGGCGTCCCAGGAGCCTCACCAGGAGGTGGAGGTGTCCGACTCGCGCCTCCTGAGGGTGCTGTGGCCACCCAGGGCGTCCCAGGAGCCTCACCAGGAGGTGGAGGTGTCCGACTCACGCCTCCTGAGGGTGCTGTGGCCACCCAGGGCGTCCCAGGAGCCTCACCAGGAGGTGGAGGTGTCCGACTCACGCCTCCTGAGGGTGCTGTGGCCACCCCGGGCGTCCCAGGAGCCTCACCAGGAGGTGGAGGTGTCCGACTCGCGCCTCCTGAGGGTGCTGTGGCCACCCAGGGCGTCCCAGGAGCCTCACCAGGAGGTGGAGGTGTCCGACTCACGCCTCCTGAGGGTGCTGTGGCCACCCAGGGCGTCCCAGGAGCCTCACCAGGAGGTGGAGGTGTCCGACTCGCGCCTCCTGAGGGTGCTGTGGCCACCCAGGGCGTCCCAGGAGCCTCACCAGGAGGTGGAGGTGTCCGACTCGCGCCTCCTGAGGGTGCTGTGGCCACCCAGGGCGTCCCAGGAGCCTCACCAGGAGGTGGAGGTGTCCGACTCGCGCCTCCTGAGGGTGCTGTGGCCACCCAGGGCGTCCCAGGAGCCTCACCAGGAGGTGGAGGTGTCCGACTCACGCCTCCTGAGGGTGCTGTGGCCACCCAGGGCGTCCCAGGAGCCTCACCAGGAGGTGGAGGTGTCCGACTCGCGCCTCCTGAGGGTGCTGTGGCCACCCAGGGCGTCCCAGGAGCCTCACCAGGAGGTGGAGGTGTCCGACTCACGCCTCCTGAGGGTGCTGTGGCCACCCAGGGCATCCCAGGAGCCTCACCAGGAGGTGGAGGTGTCCGACTCGCGCCTCCTGAGGGCGCTGTGGCCACCCAGGGCGTTTCAGGAGCCTCACCAGGAGGTGGAGGTGTCCGACTAGCAGCTCCTGAGGGCGCTGTGGCCACCCAGGGCGTCCCAGGAGCCTCCCCAGGAGGTGGAGGTGTCCCACTCGCGCCTCCTGAGGGCGCTGTGGCCACCCAGGGCGTTTCAGGAGCCTCACCAGGAGGTGGAGGTGTCCGACTAGCAGCTCCTGAGGGCGCTGTGGCCACCCAGGGCGTCCCAGGAGCCTCACCAGGAGGTGGAGGTGTCCGACTCGCGCCTCCTGAGGGCGCTGTGGCCACCCAGGGCGTCCCAGGAGCCTCCCAGGAGGTGGAGGTGTCCGACTCGCGCCTCCTGAGGGCGCTGTGGCCACCCAGGGCGTCCCAGGAGCCTCCCAGGAGGTGGAGGTGTCCGACTCGCGCCTCCTGAGGGTGCTGTGGCCACCCAGGGCGTCCCAGGAGCCTCACCAGGAGGTGGAGGTGTCCGACTCGCGCCTCCTGAGGGTGCTGTGGCCACCCAGGGCGTTTCAGGAGCCTCACCAGGAGGTGGAGGTGTCCGACTCGCGCCTCCTGAGGGCGCTGTGGCCACCCAGGGCGTTTCAGGAGCCTCACCAGGAGGTGGAGGTGTCCGACTCGCGCCTCCTGAGGGTGCTGTGGCCACCCCGGGCGTCCCAGGAGCCTCACCAGGAGGTGGAGGTGTCCGACTCGCGCCTCCTGAGGGTGCTGTGGCCACCCAGGGCGTCCCAGGAGCCTCACCAGGAGGTGGAGGTGTCCGACTCACGCCTCCTGAGGGTGCTGTGGCCACCCAGGGCGTCCCAGGAGCCTCACCAGGAGGTGGAGGTGTCCGACTCGCGCCTCCTGAGGGTGCTGTGGCCACCCCCGGCGTCCCAGGAGCCTCCCAGGAGGTGGAGGTGTCCGACTCGCGCCTCCTGAGGGTGCTGTGGCCACCCAGGGCATCCCAGGAGCCTCACCAGGAGGTGGAGGTGTCCGACTCGCGCCTCCTGAGGGTGCTGTGGCCACCCAGGGCGTTTCAGGAGCCTCACCAGGAGGTGGAGGTGTCCGACTCACGCCTCCTGAGGGTGCTGTGGCCACCCAGGGCGTCCCAGGAGCCTCACCAGGAGGTGGAGGTGTCCGACTCACGCCTCCTGAGGGTGCTGTGGCCACCCAGGGCGTCCCAGGAGCCTCACCAGGAGGTGGAGGTGTCCGACTCGCGCCTCCTGAGGGTGCTGTGGCCACCCTCGGCGTCCCAGGAGCCTCACCAGGAGGTGGAGGTGTCCGACTCGCGCCTCCTGAGGGTGCTGTGGCCACCCAGGGCGTTTCAGGAGCCTCACCAGGAGGTGGAGGTGTCCGACTCACGCCTCCTGAGGGTGCTGTGGCCACCCAGGGCGTCCCAGGAGCCTCACCAGGAGGTGGAGGTGTCCGACTCGCGCCTCCTGAGGGTGCTGTGGCCACCCAGGGCGTCCCAGGAGCCTCACCAGGAGGTGGAGGTGTCCGACTCGCGCCTCCTGAGGGTGCTGTGGCCACCCAGGGCGTCTAAGGAGCCTCACCAGGAGGTGGAGGTGTCCGACTCGCGCCTCCTGAGGGTGCTGTGGCCACCCAGGGCGTTTCAGGAGCCTCACCAGGAGGTGGAGGTGTCCGACTCGCGCCTCCTGAGGGTGCTGTGGCCACCCAGGGCGTCCCAGGAGCCTCACCAGGAGGTGGAGGTGTCCGACTCGCGCCTCCTGAGGGTGCTGTGGCCACCCAGGGCGTTTCAGGAGCCTCACCAGGAGGTGGAGGTTTCCGACTCGCGCCTCCTGAGGGTGCTGTGGCCACCCAGGGCGTTTCAGGAGCCTCACCAGGAGGTGGAGGTGTCCGACTCACGCCTCCTGAGGGTGCTGTGGCCACCCAGGGCGTCCCAGGAGCCTCACCAGGAGGTGGAGGTGTCCGACTCGCGCCTCCTGAGGGTGCTGTGGCCACCCAGGGCGTTTCAGGAGCCTCACCAGGAGGTGGAGGTGTCCGACTCACGCCTCCTGAGGGTGCTGTGGCCACCCAGGGCGTCCCAGGAGCCTCACCAGGAGGTAGAGGTGTCCGACTCGCGCCTCCTGAGGGTGCTGTGGCCACCCAGGGCGTTTCAGGAGCCTCACCAGGAGGTGGAGGTGTCCGACTCGCGCCTCCTGAGGGTGCTGTGGCCACCCAGGGCGTTTCAGGAGCCTCACCAGGAGGTGGAGGTGTCCGACTCGCGCCTCCTGAGGGTGCTGTGGCCACCCAGGGCGTCCCAGGAGCCTCCCAGGAGGTGGAGGTGTCCGACTCGCGCCTCCTGAGGGTGCTGTGGCCACCCAGGGCGTTTCAGGAGCCTCACCAGGAGGTGGAGGTGTCCGACTCGCGCCTCCTGAGGGTGCTGTGGCCACCCAGGGCGTTTCAGGAGCCTCACCAGGAGGTGGAGGTGTCCGACTCACGCCTCCTGAGGGTGCTGTGGCCACCCAGGGCGTCCCAGGAGCCTCACCAGGAGGTGGAGGTGTCCGACTCGCGCCTCCTGAGGGTGCTGTGGCCACCCAGGGCGTCCCAGGAGCCTCACCAGGAGGTGGAGGTGTCCGACTCGCGCCTCCTGAGGGTGCTGTGGCCACCCAGGGCGTCCCAGGAGCCTCACCAGGAGGTGGAGGTGTCCGACTCGCGCCTCCTGAGGGTGCTGTGGCCACCCAGGGCGTCCCAGGAGCCTCACCAGGAGGTGGAGGTGTCCGACTCGCGCCTCCTGAGGGTGCTGTGGCCACCCAGGGCGTCCCAGGAGCCTCACCAGGAGGTGGAGGTGTCCGACTCGCGCCTCCTGAGGGTGCTGTGGCCACCCAGGGCGTCCCAGGAGCCTCACCAGGAGGTGGAGGTGTCCGACTCGCGCCTCCTGAGGGTGCTGTGGCCACCCAGGGCGTCCCAGGAGCCTCACCAGGAGGTGGAGGTGTCCGACTCGCGCCTCCTGAGGGTGCTGTGGCCACCCAGGGCGTCCCAGGAGCCTCACCAGGAGGTGGAGGTGTCCGACTCGCGCCTCCTGAGGGTGCTGTGGCCACCCAGGGCGTCCCAGGAGCCTCACCAGGAGGTGGAGGTGTCCGACTCGCGCCTCCTGAGGGCGCTGTGGCCACCCAGGGCGTCCCAGGAGCCTCCCAGGAGGTGGAGGTGTCCGACTCGCGCCTCCTGAGGGCGCTGTGGCCACCCCGGGCGTCCCAGGAGCCTCACCAGGAGGTGGAGGTGTCCGACTCGCGCCTCCTGAGGGTGCTGTGGCCACCCAGGGCGTTTCAGGAGCCTCACCAGGAGGTGGAGGTGTCCGACTCACGCCTCCTGAGGGTGCTGTGGCCACCCAGGGCGTCCCAGGAGCCTCACCAGGAGGTGGAGGTGTCCGAATCGCGCCTCCTGAGGGTGCTGTGGCCACCCCGGGCGTCCCATGAGCCTCCCCAGGAGGTGGAGGTGTCCGACTCGCGCCTCCTGAGGGTGCTGTGGCCACCCAGGGCGTTTCAGGAGCCTCACCAGGAGGTGGAGGTGTCCGACTCACGCCTCCTGAGGGTGCTGTGGCCACCCCGGGCGTCCCAGGAGCCTCCCCAGGAGGTGGAGGTGTCCGACTTGCGCCTCCTGAGGGTGCTGTGGCCACCCCGGGCGTCCCAGGAGCCTCCCCAGGAGGTGGAGGTGTCCGACTCGCGCCTCCTGAGGGTGCTGTGGCCACCCAGGGCGTCCCAGGAGCCTCACCAGGAGGTGGAGGTGTCCGACTCGCGCCTCCTGAGGGTGCTGTGGCCACCCAGGGCGTCCCAGGAGGTGGAGGTGTCCGACTCGCGCCTCCTGAGGGTGCTGTGGCCACCCAGGGCGTTTCAGGAGCCTCACCAGGAGGTGGAGGTGTCCGACTCGCGCCTCCTAAAGGTTGCTGTGGCCACCCAGGGCGTTTCAGGAGCCTCACCAGGAGGTGGAGGTGTCCGACTCACGCCTCCTGAGGGTGCTGTGGCCACCCAGGGCGTCCCAGGAGCCTCACCAGGAGGTGGAGGTGTCCGACTCGCGCCTCCTGAGGGTGCTGTGGCCACCCAGGGCGTCCCAGGAGCCTCACCAGGAGGTGGAGGTGTCCGACTCGCGCCTCCTGAGGGTGCTGTGGCCACCCAGGGCGTCCCAGGAGCCTCACCAGGAGGTGGAGGTGTCCGACTCGCGCCTCCTGAGGGTGCTGTGGCCACCCAGGGCGTCCCAGGAGCCTCACCAGGAGGTGGAGGTGTCCGACTCGCGCCTCCTGAGGGTGCTGTGGCCACCCAGGGCGTCCCAGGAGCCTCACCAGGAGGTGGAGGTGTCCGACTCGCGCCTCCTGAGGGTGCTGTGGCCACCCAGGGCGTCCCAGGAGCCTCACCAGGAGGTGGAGGTGTCCGACTCGCGCCTCCTGAGGGTGCTGTGGCCACCCAGGGCGTCCCAGGAGCCTCACCAGGAGGTTGGAGGTGTCCGACTCGCGCCTCCTGAGGGTGCTGTGGCCACCCAGGGCGTCCCAGGAGCCTCACCAGGAGGTGGAGGTGTCCGACTCGCGCCTCCTGAGGGTGCTGTGGCCACCCAGGGCGTCCCAGGAGCCTCACCAGGAGGTGGAGGTGTCCGACTCGCGCCTCCTGAGGGCGCTGTGGCCACCCAGGGCGTCCCAGGAGCCTCCCAGGAGGTGGAGGTGTCCGACTCGCGCCTCCTGAGGGCGCTGTGGCCACCCCGGGCGTCCCAGGAGCCTCACCAGGAGGTGGAGGTGTCCGACTCGCGCCTCCTGAGGGTGCTGTGGCCACCCAGGGCGTTTCAGGAGCCTCACCAGGAGGTGGAGGTGTCCGACTCACGCCTCCTGAGGGTGCTGTGGCCACCCAGGGTGTCCCAGGAGCCTCACCAGGAGGTGGAGGTGTCCGACTCGCGCCTCCTGAGGGTGCTGTGGCCACCCCGGGCGTCCCAGGAGCCTCCCCAGGAGGTGGAGGTGTCCGACTCGCGCCTCCTGAGGGTGCTGTGGCCACCCAGGGCGTCCCAGGAGCCTCACCAGGAGGTGGAGGTGTCCGACTCGCGCCTCCTGAGGGTGCTGTGGCCATCCAGGGCGTCCCAGGAGCCTCACCAGGAGGTGGAGGTGTCCGACTCGCGCCTCCTGAGGGTGCTGTGGCCACCCAGGGCGTCCCAGGAGCCTCACCAGGAGGTGGAGGTGTCCGACTCGCGCCTCCTGAGGGTGCTGTGGCCACCCCGGGCGTCCCAGGAGCCTCCCCAGGAGGTGGAGGTGTCCGACTCGCGCCTCCTGAGGAAGCTGTGGCCACCCCGGGCGTCCCAGGAGCCTCCCCAGGAGGTGGAGGTGTCCGACTCGCGCCTCCTGAGGGTGCTGTGGCCACCCAGGGCGTTTCAGGAGCCTCCCCAGGACGTGGAGGTGTCCGACTCGCGCCTCCTGAGGGTGCTGTGGCCACCCAGGGCGTTTCAGGAGCCTCACCAGGAGGTGGAGGTGTCCGACTCGCGCCTCCTGAGGGTGCTGTGGCCACCCAGGGCGTCCCAGGAGCCTCACCAGGAGGTGGAGGTGTCCGACTCGCGCCTCCTGAGGGTGCTGTGGCCACCCAGGGCGTCCCAGGAGCCTCACCAGGAGGTGGAGGTGTCCGACTCGCGCCTCCTGAGGGTGCTGTGGCCACCCCGGGCGTCCCAGGAGCCTCCCCAGGAGGTGGAGGTGTCCGACTCGCGCCTCCTGAGGGTGCTGTGGCCACCCAGGGCATTTCAGGAGCCTCACCAGGAGGTGGAGGTGTCCGACTCGCGCCTCCTGAGGGTGCTGTGGCCACCCCGGGCGTCCCAGGAGCCTCCCAGGAGGTGGAGGTGTCCGACTCGCGCCTCCTGAGGGTGCTGTGGCCACCCAGGGCGTTTCAGGAGCCTCACCAGGAGGTGGAGGTGTCCGACTCGCGCCTCCTGAGGGTGCTGTGGCCACCCAGGGCGTTTCAGGAGCCTCACCAGGAGGTGGAGGTGTCCGACTCACTCCTCCTGAGGGTGCTGTGGCCACCCAGGGCGTCCCAGGAGCCTCACCAGGAGGTGGAGGTGTCCGACTCGCGCCTCCTGAGGGTGCTGTGGCCACCCAGGGCGTCCCAGGAGCCTCACCAGGAGGTGGAGGTGTCCGACTCGCGCCTCCTGAGGGTGCTGTGGCCACCCAGGGCGTCCCAGGAGCCTCACCAGGAGGTGGAGGTGTCCGACTCGCGCCTCCTGAGGGTGCTGTGGCCACCCAGGGCGTCCCAGGAGCCTCACCAGGAGGTGGAGGTGTCCGACTCGCGCCTCCTGAGGGTGCTGTGGCCACCCAGGGCGTCCCAGGAGCCTCACCAGGAGGTGGAGGTGACCGACTCGCGCCTCCTGAGGGTGCTGTGGCCACCCAGGGCGTCCCATGAGCCTCACCAGGAGGTGGAGGTGTCCGACTCGCGCCTCCTGAGGGTGCTGTGGCCACCCAGGGCGTCCCAGGAGCCTCACCAGGAGGTGGAGGTGTCCGACTCGCGCCTCCTGAGGGTGCTGTGGCCACCCAGGGCGTCCCAGGAGCCTCACCAGGAGGTGGAGGTGTCCGACTCGCGCCTCCTGAGGGCGCTGTGGCCACCCAGGGCGTCCCAGGAGCCTCCCAGGAGGTGGAGGTGTCCGACTCGCGCCTCCTGAGGGCGCTGTGGCCACCCCGGGCGTCCCAGGAGCCTCACCAGGAGGTGGAGGTGTCCGACTCGCGCCTCCTGAGGGTGCTGTGGCCACCCAGGGCGTTTCAGGAGCCTCACCAGGAGGTGGATGTGTCCGACTCACGCCTCCTGAGGGTGCTGTGGCCACCCATGGCGTCCCAGGAGCCTCACCAGGAGGTGGAGGTGTCCGACTCGCGCCTCCTGAGGGTGCTGTAGCCACCCCGGGCGTCCCAGGAGCCTCCCCAGGAGGTGGAGGTGTCCGACTCGCGCCTCCTGAGGGTGCTGTGGCCACCCAGGGCGTTTCAGGAGCCTCACCAGGAGGTGGAGGTGTCCGACTCACGCCTCCTGAGGGTGCTGTGGCCACCCCGGGCGTCCCAGGAGCCTCCCCAGGAGGTGGAGGTGTCCGACTTGCGCCTCCTGAGGGTGCTGTGGCCACCCCGGGCGTCCCAGGAGCCTCCCCAGGAGGTGGAGGTGTCCGACTCGCGCCTCCTGAGGGTGCTGTGGCCACCCAGGGCGTCCCAGGAGCCTCACCAGGAGGTGGAGGTGTCCGACTCGCGCCTCCTGAGGGTGCTGTGGCCACCCAGGGCGTCCCAGGAGCCTCACCAGGAGGTGGAGGTGTCCGACTCGCGCCTCCTGAGGGTGCTGTGGCCACCCAGGGCGTCCCAGGAGCCTCACCAGGAGGTGGAGGTGTCCGACTCGCGCCTCCTGAGGGTGCTGTGGCCACCCCGGGCGTCCCAGGAGCCTCCCCAGGAGGTGGAGGTGTCCGACTCGCGCCTCCTGAGGGTGCTGTGGCCACCCCGGGCGTCCCAGGAGCCTCCCCAGGAGGTGGAGGTGTCCGACTCGCGCCTCCTGAGGGTGCTGTGGCCACCCAGGGCGTTTCAGGAGCCTCACCAGGAGGTGGAGGTGTCCGACTCGCGCCTCCTGAGGGTGCTGTGGCCACCCAGGGCGTCCCAGGAGCCTCACCAGGAGGTGGAGGTGTCCGACTCGCGCCTCCTGAGGGTGCTGTGGCCACCCAGGGCGTCCCAGGAGCCTCACCAGGAGGTGGAGGTGTCCGACTCGCGCCTCCTGAGGGTGCTGTGGCCACCCCGGGCGTCCCAGGAGCCTCCCCAGGAGGTGGAGGTGTCCGACTCGCGCCTCCTGAGGGTGCTGTGGCCACCCAGGGCATTTCAGGAGCCTCACCAGGAGGTGGAGGTGTCCGACTCGCGCCTCCTGAGGGTGCTGTGGCCACCCCGGGCGTCCCAGGAGCCTCCCCAGGAGGTGGAGGTGTCCGACTCGCGCCTCCTGAGGGTGCTGTGGCCACCCAGGGCGTCCCAGGAGCCTCACCAGGAGGTGGAGGTGTCCGACTCGCGCCTCCTGAGGGTGCTGTGGCCACCCAGGGCGTCCCAGGAGCCTCACCAGGAGGTGGAGGTGTCCGACTCGCGCCTCCTGAGGGTGCTGTGGCCACCCAGGGCGTCCCAGGAGCCTCACCAGGAGGTGGAGGTGTCCGACTCGCGCCTCCTGAGGGTGCTGTGGCCACCCAGGGCGTTTCAGGAGCCTCACCAGGAGGTGGAGGTGTCCGACTCACGCCTCCTGAGGGTGCTGTGGCCACCCAGGGCGTCCCAGGAGCCTCACCAGGAGGTGGAGGTGTCCGACTCGCGCCTCCTGAGGGTGCTGTGGCCACCCAGGGCGTCCCAGGAGCCTCACCAGGAGGTGGAGGTGTCCAACTCGCGCCTCCTGAGGGTGCTGTGGCCACCCAGGGCGTCCCAGGAGCCTCACCAGGAGGTGGAGGTGTCCGACTCGCGCCTCCTGAGGGCGCTGTGGCCACCCAGGGCGTCCCAGGAGCCTCACCAGGAGGTGGAGGTGTCCAACTCGCGCCTCCTGAGGGTGCTGTGGCCACCCAGGGCGTCCTAGGAGCCTCACCAGGAGGTGGAGGTGTCCGACTCGCGCCTCCTGAGGGCGCAGTGGCCACCCAGGGCGTCCCAGGAGCCTCACCAGGAGGTGGAGGTGTCCAACTCGCGCCTCCTGAGGGTGCTGTGGCCACCCAGGGCGTCCCAGGAGCCTCACCAGGAGGTGGAGGTGTCCGACTCGCGCCTCCTGAGGGCGCTGTGGCCACCCAGGGCGTCCCAGGAGCCTCACCAGGAGGTGGAGGTGTCCAACTCGCGCCTCCTGAGGGTGCTGTGGCCACCCAGGGCGTCCCAGGAGCCTCACCAGGAGGTGGAGGTGTCCAACTCGCGCCTCCTGAGGGTGCTGTGGCCACCCAGGGCGTCCCAGGAGCCTCACCAGGAGGTGGAGGTGTCCGACTCGCGCCTCCTGAGGGCGCTGTGGCCACCCAGGGCGTCCCAGGAGCCTCACCAGGAGGTGGAGGTGTCCAACTCGCGCCTCCTGAGGGTGCTGTGGCCACCCAGGGCGTCCCAGGAGCCTCACCAGGAGGTGGAGGTGTCCGACTCGCGCCTCCTGAGGGTGCTGTGGCCACCCAGGGCGTCCCAGGAGCCTCACCAGGAGGTGGAGGTGTCCGACTCGCGCCTCCTGAGGGTGCTGTGGCCACCCAGGGCGTCCCAGGAGCCTCCCCAGGAGGTGGAGGTGTCCGACTCGCGCCTCCTGAGGGTGCTGTGGCCACCCAGGGCGTCCCAGGAGCCTCACCAGGAGGTGGAGGTGTCCGACTCGCGCCTCCTGAGGGTGCTGTGGCCACCCAGGGCGTCCCAGGAGCCTCACCAGGAGGTGGAGGTGTCCAACTCGCGCCTCCTGAGGGTGCTGTGGCCACCCAGGGCGTCCCAGGAGCCTCACCAGGAGGTGGAGGTGTCCGACTCGCGCCTCCTGAGGGTGCTGTGGCCACCCAGGGCGTCCCAGGAGCCTCACCAGGAGGTGGAGGTGTCCAACTCGCGCCTCCTGAGGGTGCTGTGGCCACCCAGGGCGTCCCAGGAGCCTCACCAGGAGGTGGAGGTGTCCGACTCGCGCCTCCTGAGGGTGCTGTGGCCACCCAGGGCGTCCCAGGAGCCTCACCAGGAGGTGGAGGTGTCCGACTCGCGCCTCCTGAGGGTGCTGTGGCCACCCAGGGCGTCCCAGGAGCCTCACCAGGAGGTGGAGGTGTCCGACTCGCGCCTCCTGAGGGTGCTGTGGCCACCCAGGGCGTCCCAGGAGCCTCACCAGGAGGTGGAGGTGTCCGACTCGCGCCTCCTGAGGGCGCTGTGGCCACCCAGGGCGTCCCAGGAGCCTCACCAGGAGGTGGAGGTGTCCGACTCGCGCCTCCTGAGGGTGCTGTGGCCACCCAGGGCGTCCCAGGAGCCTCACCAGGAGGTGGAGGTGTCCGACTCGCGCCTCCTGAGGGTGCTGTGGCCACCCAGGGCGTCCCAGGAGCCTCACCAGGAGGTGGAGGTGTCCGACTCGCGCCTCCTGAGGGTGCTGTGGCCACCCAGGGCGTCCCAGGAGCCTCACCAGGAGGTGGAGGTGTCCGACTCGCGCCTCCTGAGGGTGCTGTGGCCACCCAGGGCGTCCCAGGAGCCTCCCCAGGAGGTGGAGGTGTCCCACTCGCGCCTCCTGAGGGTGCTGTGGCCACCCAGGGCGTCCCAGGAGCCTCACCAGGAGGTGGAGGTGTCCGACTCGCGCCTCCTGAGGGTGCTGTGGCCACCCAGGGCGTCCCAGGAGCCTCACCAGGAGGTGGAGGTGTCCAACTCGCGCCTCCTGAGGGTGCTGTGGCCACCCAGGGCGTCCCAGGAGCCTCACCAGGAGGTGGAGGTGTCCGACTCGCGCCTCCTGAGGGTGCTGTGGCCACCCAGGGCGTCCCAGGAGCCTCACCAGGAGGTGGAGGTGTCCAACTCGCGCCTCCTGAGGGTGCTGTGGCCACCCAGGGCGTCCTAGGAGCCTCACCAGGAGGTGGAGGTGTCCGACTCGCGCCTCCTGAGGGTGCTGTGGCCACCCAGGGCGTCCCAGGAGCCTCACCAGGAGGTGGAGGTGTCCGACTCGCGCCTCCTGAGGGTGCTGTGGCCACCCAGGGCGTCCCAGGAGCCTCACCAGGAGGTGGAGGTGTCCGACTCGCGCCTCCTGAGGGTGCTGTGGCCACCCAGGGCGTCCCAGGAGCCTCACCAGGAGGTGGAGGTGTCCGACTCGCGCCTCCTGAGGGCGCTGTGGCCACCCAGGGCGTCCCAGGAGCCTCACCAGGAGGTGGAGGTGTCCGACTCGCGCCTCCTGAGGGTGCTGTGGCCACCCAGGGCGTCCCAGGAGCCTCACCAGGAGGTGGAGGTGTCCGACTCGCGCCTCCTGAGGGTGCTGTGGCCACCCAGGGCGTCCCAGGAGCCTCACCAGGAGGTGGAGGTGTCCGACTCGCGCCTCCTGAGGGTGCTGTGGCCACCCAGGGCGTCCCAGGAGCCTCACCAGGAGGTGGAGGTGTCCGACTCGCGCCTCCTGAGGGCGCTGTGGCCACCCAGGGCGTCCCAGGAGCCTCACCAGGAGGTGGAGGTGTCCGACTCGCGCCTCCTGAGGGCGCTGTGGCCACCCAGGGCGTCCCAGGAGCCTCACCAGGAGGTGGAGGTGTCCGACTCGCGCCTCCTGAGGGCGCTGTGGCCACTCAGGGCGTCCCAGGAGCCTCACCAGGAGGTGGAGGTGTCCGACTCGCGCCTCCTGAGGGTGCTGTGGCCACCCAGGGCGTCCCAGGAGCCTCACCAGGAGGTGGAGGTGTCCGACTCGCGCCTCCTGAGGGCGCTGTGGCCACCCAGGGCGTCCCAGGAGCCTCCCAGGAGGTGGAGGTGTCCGACTCGCGCCTCCTGAGGGTGCTGTGGCCACCCCGGGCGTCCCAGGAGCCTCACCAGGAGGTGGAGGTGTCCGACTCGCGCTTCCTGAGGGTGCTGTGGCCACCCAGGGCGTCCCAGGAGCCTCACCAGGAGGTGGAGGTGTCCGACTCGCGCCTCCTGAGGGTGCTGTGGCCACCCAGGGCGTCCCAGGAGCCTCACCAGGAGGTGGAGGTGTCCGACTCGCGCCTCCTGAGGGTTCTGTGGCCACCCAGGGCGTCCCAGGAGCCTCACCAGGAGGTGGAGGTGTCCGACTCGCGCCTCCTGAGGGCGCTGTGGCCACCCAGGGCGTCCCAGGAGCCTCACCAGGAGGTGGAGGTGTCCGACTCGCGCCTCCTGAGGGCGCTGTGGCCACCCCGGGCGTCCCAGGAGCCTCACCAGGAGGTGGAGGTGTCCGACTCGCGCCTCCTGAGGGCGCTGTGGCCACCCAGGGCGTCCCAGGAGCCTCACCAGGAGGTGGAGGTGTCCGACTCGCGCCTCCTGAGGGTGCTGTGGCCACCCAGGGCGTCCCAGGAGCCTCACCAGGAGGTGGAGGTGTCCGACTCGCGCTTCCTGAGGGTGCTGTGGCCACCCAGGGCGTCCCAGGAGCCTCACCAGGAGGTGGTGCCCGACGAGACGACGCCCGAGACCTGGAGACCAGAGGTGCTGGTGTTCTACGATTCGATCCCCGTCGTTGTGGCAGTGGTGGCGGCCATGGCGGGGCTGCAGCTGGCCTGCGTTCACCTCGTGAAGGAACAGCAGCGCCGGTGGGAAACCTCGTGCCGGGTCTGCCTCGACCTCCCGGCGGCGATGCAGCTGTGGAGTCAGTGGGCCGCCACGACCAGCGGCGCTTCACCCCTCGTGGGTACGTCTGAACCCCGGGTGCCAGCTGTACTGTGGATTTTGTTTAGTTAAAAAAATAAATAATTTAAAATATCATTATTAAATAAATATTTTTTTTTACGCTATTGATTTTATATTTAACCAGTTTACCTTGCTTGCCACCATCAAACGCAGATAGCAATCAGCAGCACGACACAACAGGAAATTCGAAACTATTGGAGTTGATTTTCAACAAGGAATCTTATTAAAATACTGCCCGTCTTTTTTTTAACACGCTTTTATTAGCTTCGTACGTATGTATGTTAGTTAGCATGTAACGGAAACTTTGAACATGATTTTGACCCCCTTCGAAACGTCGGATTAACTCGAAATTTGGCATACTTATCAAGGACCGATGACAATTTAATGTTTTAAACAGTTAGACCCGTTATCCTTACTAGAATAATCAGAATTAGCGAATTTTTGTTTTCCTAAAACTTGTAGTGTCTTTGCGCCATGACCAAGAAGGGAAACTACCAGGCACGCCGATCACCTATTTCTCGGATAATTTACCGACTTTGAATAATATGAAATTTTCGGAGAGGGAACCTGAGAACCCGCTATCTCATCCAAGGGAGGCAGCAGGCGCCCAAATTACTCATTTCTCGGATAAGTTACTGACAGAATAAACATCAATGACTTACCGATTTTATTGAAAATCATTGATTTTCATAGTAGGATATTGAAAATATTGTGTACTATAGTTATTCAACAAGCTATATCATATATATATATATATATATATATATATATACCTATATTAAAAGCAGCCAATATCTTCTCAAACTCACTTTAAATCTGACTGGTAGTTTCAGAAATTAGCGCGTTAAAACAATTAAACTCTTCATCTTTTATGTATTAATATTTCCAATTTATGTTTTATTTTCTACAAATGACAGTCTTATAAACTTAGCTTTAAAAATGATGTTATAACAATGCTGGTTGATATATCTGCATTGAACACAATACAATATTTAGACTTTAAACATGATTTAAATAAAAAGTAGCTTTCTCAGTTATGACAAGATTATTATCAGAGGACTAACAAACAGCTATAACCAATTACAAGAGAATCGTAAATTCTAGTTATTTTTTGGTGAAAGTCTGTGTTGCAAATTTTATCTCCCTAAATGACCCTTGTAATGGAAGCACATGTTATTCGAAACGACTTGAAGTTTGGAAATCATGTGTGACCAGAAGAGATTGTTAAATGCTTAAGCAGCCAATGCACACATAAGGCTGGCTCCATTACGCAAACGTTTGTGGAATATATCCTGGAACAAGAAAATAATGAGAATTTTGCAAAGGCTAAAAAATTTGTGGTTTCATTCCATGACATACTAAAAAAACAAACAATTATCTCTTTGGACCACATATGTGGTCCATAGTTTATGTGAGGTCTCTGAGCCAATAGGAATCAAATAACCAAGGACATCTCGAATCACTTGATACCCAGTTTAAGCTTATTCTTGCAAATCAGCAGCCAATGAAAATATTATATTTGCCCGAGTATACAGGGGACTGTGGAGTCTATTCTACAGGTCATTATATCCGCGAATTTTTTCCTTACCATACCAGTTACAAATCTGGCACTCGACTGCCTTGACACTTTCAGCACCGTTATCTTAGTTGATTGGTTCTTACTTATTCCTCCGCTGGTCACAAGAGGAACGCGCTTAGCCAAATCTACTTCGAGTGTGGTTGCAAACTTTAACCCGGAAAAAGAAATACATTGGAGTATTTACTCGCCCATGGTTAGTTTTAATGTAAATTTTCAGCTTTTAATGAGGCAAGGCTCCATTACCGTCAGTGTCACAGCATGTCAAAACTTTCTCTTAATCCACCGAGTTCAAGTTTTTGTGGTGTCGATAAACATACATTAAGTCAATATTTACATCTTTTAGTCGGAGATGTCGCCCGTTTACTTTCCAATACAGTAATCTCGTGTTACTGTCGAGCTCAGTGTTGGCTAAGGACATTATGAAACTTCTATTGCGTATTGCGTGACAGGTTTTGTGTTTAAGCTCGGCTGAGTTTCGTGGTAGGACGAGTACCGTATAAAGTGAGTTCTTAACCGCCTCCCTGATAACTTGAAAGTGTTGACATCACTGATAATTTTACGGGAAGATAAGTCGCAGTGGTTTAAGGAGGAAGGGATAGGAAACGAAATACGACATATTGGTTCCAAATGTGTTTAAGTTATACCCACAAAGCCAGGAAGAAAAAAAGAGCTGCAACTAAATTCTATAGTTAACGCTATTATTTTCTTTGGAAATCCGGGAACTGAAGTATTTAGAGGCAACCTAACAACCTGAAAGTTGTTAACATAGCAAGAGTATTTTAAGTGTTATTATAGGAAAAATTAACTCAATAGAATACGCCAATGATGCAAAGGCAAATTTATTTGTAGGAACGAGTTACCATAATCTTCAATCATACCATTTAATAAAAATATTCTTTACCGAAGCAAAAATTAAAAAAACTAAGCGATATAAAAATGGTTTAACAACAATTATTTAGAAACAAGGTTCCAAAGCAAAAATATGCTTGATTCAAACATGAATTAAATTTGTCATGAAAAGCCATCAAGGTTTCAGCAAGTGTGTAAGCTTGCAAATAAAGTTAATTCAAAATTTCAGCAAGCCTACCATTGCAATCCCCAGCAATCTTGCCACAGCATCCAAATGCAGAGAGCAAGCCAAATGCAAGTTTCAGAAAGTAATTCTCAGGCTTAATTGTCAATCCTATGGGGGTTAGGTTCATATCTCCTGCCCTTAACTTAAATAATTTCATAATATGTGTGGTTGGTGGCCAAGTGGTGTAAGTCATAACATTTAAAAAATATTTACTAACAACACTATTTGACACAAGGCAGTGAGATCCGAAAATTGGTCAAGAGGCGTTGGTTCTAGTTCATGTCCTTTAGCTTCACATCATGTGACTCTCGCATCCCGAAAGACCATCATTAGTTTGGTCTCCTGAATTTACAATGCTGGGCTGGTTAATCGCTACACAGAGAAAAAAATATTTCTTCACTTTTACTTAAGATTCCTTTGGAAACATGTTGCCAAGAAATAGTTTGTAATACCGCACCCGCTAATTATGCAAAACCATGCCATATATATTTATATATATATTTATTTATTTTTGGAATGTTCATCCACTAAAAAAGTTGATGGGTTGACCGTGTGGAACGGGAAATACGCCCTGAAATAATGATTCTAGCAAAGTTGACTTGTTATTGCAACCTTGATTAAAAATTGATGTGGGTTGAAGTCAGGCATTTGTCAGCTTGATTTAAGCTAACATGCTTATGGGTGCAGGCTTGATCTAAGATTATTATGCAAATACTTGCAAAATTAGAGTTTTTGTTCTGAAACCATGTTGTACTCCACATAAGAAAGTTTTTTTTTTTTTAATTCGCTGCCGCGTTTGATGAACCAATCATTATGAATCCTAAAATTTTTGTTATTGGATTGGCTTCTTATCTTTGAGGGAGCGTTAAAATGCCTATTTATGATATAATGAAATGGCCCTTCAAATGTATAATGTTATTCACCCTAAACTTGTCTTAAAATAATTATGCAAATTTAGCAGGTCTATTTTAATACACTACCTGTAGATTCAAAATTATATGCCTATTTGGAATAAAGTATTTTACGAACGCCCACTGGTTGATAACAAGGTTTCGACCTTTGATGGCTTACACGCTAAGGTTATGTAATTTTTGCGAAAAATTTTTGAGACTAAGTGTGGGAAATAACGCTGAGGCATCGTCTGTGTTTCTTAAATGGTTTAATTTCTTTCATGCACATGTCTGATGTCGTCACACGAAACAGAGAAACTCTGTGCGGAAGCAAAAGCGTCCTGAACGGCCCGGCCAAATAAGACAATGGCTTCTCTTGCAGAAGGAAACCAATTAATTAGAAGAAAGAAACTGCAGTCTCAGTGAGTGTTCAGATTATTTCGCGAAAATTACATACATTGTATTTTTTTTGTTATTGTAAATGAAACAGAAATATTTATGTTATCTTACAGATATTTGTACATTTACATGAAAACAATTGTATCAGTACGAAATAGTGTTTGCAGTAACAATGGGTTCTGAATCTTACCCGGGCATTGATAATTTGTGTTGTCCGACTACCTCCAATAGTTAAATTTATTTGTGAACCGTTCCCGGTATAGCTTTTCAGTGTGAACCGCGCACATTAATAAGCATGATAAAATAAAGAAAATGCATAATTTTCTTGTGGTATTACAAACTATTTCTTGGCAACTGGTTGCCATTGGAATGTTTTTAAAATTGCAGGAAATATTTTTTGTGTACCCCTAGTAACCACTTCTCCTCCTTGTTTACAACTGCCTCCAGGTCGTCAAGGGCGTGTCAGGGGCACTGTAGTCCAATCAACAACGTGAATCAGATGTATGTGTGCTTAAAGTCTACTTTGCTGCTCAGTGAATCATCAGGGAGTGCTTCCAAGGGGGAAAAAATGGGTACTTGTAATTATGTACGCGAATTGGAAGTTATACTTACTGGGCGTAATAATTACTAACTTTAAATTAGAATGCAAATTATTAATATAGATAAAATTATAAAAGGACTGGAGTAATATTATAAAAAAGGTTGATAAAGTATAAATTCAACGAAATTAAACAAAATTGATAATTTTATATTAGTAAAATAATCAAGATAAAATTTAATTTAAATTAAAATCAATTAATATGCTAAATGTTTATTAAAATTTATTAATTTTAATTCTTTATTAAATAATGATTTAATAATTTATAATGCAAATATAATAGTACATACGGGTAAAAAAACCTCACTTATATGAATAAACTAGAAAATAGTTTATAAATAAAATTTATATCACTAATACGCACAAAAAATCTAAATATTTTGATTATATGCAACAGTCATCAAAGTAGAAAAATTTTAAAAGTACAGATATAATTTTTATTTTGTACGTCGCTTTTTTTTCCCCATCGGTGCGCGCGCATTGAAAAAAATTCACTCTCATCTTTTTTTTTTTTATAACGCGCCTGTTGAAGTATAACATTGTGGTTGTGGTTGTTGCGGGGGAGAAGGCAGCTGAGGTCCAGCTCGTCGCCTGGGACCACAGTGACGCAAGCCCCGCGGAGCCCCGCTGTGTTGGAGGAGAGGGAGGGGGTGAAGGGTCAAGCAGACGGACTACTGCTGCTTGCGAAACCCGCCTCCTCCGGCTCCCGCCGGGACCAGGGGACCCGCAAGGCGCGGCCAGCACGTTGGGTAACAACACCTTCTTCGTCTCCATTCGTCTCCACGTCTCCACGTCTCCAGGCTTACCCTCTAACTATTCATTTTTTGACGTGACAACGTCTGATAAATCGATGAACGCCGGCTGCACGCACGAAAAAAGTGTCCCGTTACGCACATTGTCCCGTTACGCTTGTGTCCCGTTACGCTCATTCGTACGCTTGCGCCGCATCTATCTCTCTTCCGCTCGATTGGAACAACCATCGATTTGACTTTTTCCGAGGCACATTAAAACTTGAAACACTCCCATTCGTTTCCCACTTTTCCTATCATCGTCCTATCCTTAACAGAATAACATAGATTGGAGGAAGTTAAATAGCAATCATGTATAAAAGTTATAGTTAAAATAATCTCTTCGTTAAAGTAATAAACATATTTGAATTAATGAGTGCAAATAAATTAAATTTATCAATTAAATTGTAGATTTCATTTCACTTCTTTGTATGCATACAAAATAGTGATAATTCAATAAAATTGATTCAATTTTATTCATAAAAGTATGCAATCATTTCATCAATGTTTAGTTATGACGTTGTCACGTTAAACTATCGTCCGTAAACCGACATTATAGACAACCAATTTTTTTTTATGGAATATCTTTTTTTTATCCGAAATTATACATATTTGTAAATTTGTACATTTAACTCGAAAACAACTGTTTGCAGTTATATTACGTTCGGATTCAGTAAACCGTTTCCCTGAGTAGCTTTCCCAGAGGTGCCCCCCCCCCCAAACACTATGACTCACCCCCCCTAACCTAATGATGCGTCCCCCCCCCCCATCCCGAAATTTTTTATGCCAATTTCTCAATAATTTACTCAATTATTTTATAATATACTTTTTTAGTATTATATTTTATCACATTTTGCATTAATTTAAACTGATTTTCTAATAATAATTTTGGTCATATCAGGTAATGTTTCCATCCTGAACCGACAGATGCCAAACTGCTTTTGTTGAGGAAAGTGCGGGGTTGCCAATTTGATTTACAAGATCCCTTTCAGTTATAAAAGCGTCAGAAACGTATTTTCACATTAGAAGCTATAATTATGTAAATGATATATACATTTTTCTCGTCTTTTAACCACCCCCCCCCCCCCTGAAATTTTAATGACGCAGTCTGCGTCGTTACCCCCCCCTTGTGGGCACCCCTGGCTTTCCAGTGTCAACTGCGCACATTGACAAGCATAATAAAATCAAAATAAAGTTTTATTATTGAATATTTGTCTATCCTACCCATGGGTTAAAAATAACTTATACTTGAATGCAACATCAATTAAAGTATAAAATATGCGCAGATTTTCGTAGGAAATACTCAGTATTATCTCGAAAAAACGTTATTTCATGTGTTCAAAAATAACCATAGCCATGTGTTGTACAAAGTTACAATATCCTTCTTGTAGTGTTACAAACTGTGTCTTGGCAAGGTGTTTCCAAATGAATTTTTTATGGTACAAAAAATTTCATTCAGTGACCATCAAAATGTTCTGCAGATTTTTTATATTTAGGTATAATTTCCCGCATAGTACACATAATTTATATAATTATTTTGCTTATAAATTGCTTTAATTAAATTTTTAATTGTTTGCAGGTATTTTGAAATTTATGTCAGTAAAATCATATTGAAACTCATTACAGAAAGTTAAACAAATATACGATAGTTTCAAAGCAATTACTTTAGCAAATGTTACAACTTAATATCCCGGAACTAACTTAACACTAGCTGGCAGAGAAGGCCCATTGCAAAGGAATAAAAAAGGTTTGTTAAAATTCAAACAATAAAATATTAATGTACGCAAAATAGCTATTTATTATTTACAGTGAAAATGTTTTCCTTCACAACTACGTTAAGACTAGGAAAAATCCACGTGCATTGGGGGAAAATGCTATCTGCTTGACATGACTTGTAGGGTAAACTTGGGCCGATCGTAGAAGCAGCACAAAGATAAATATGTTTGAATTCTATATTACTTGAAATTAATTCCTGAATTTCTCAGATCTGTACTAATAAGCCACTTCATATACACTAGCTCACTATTTCGCTGTCGACACAATATTGATTGGTGACCATAAAACTATTTACTTTTCCAGTGTTTCTCAGAGGAGGCCGAATAGCAACATAGCACATCTCATCCATAAAGAAGTTTCGTGGATTTAATTTAACGAAAGTTTATACTGCGAACATGCGTATGCTCAAACGATGTCTTCAAATGGGCAACATTTTTCTCGTCACGCCCTAATGTAGCCTAAACCAATGACAGGCGAACATAAACTGAAAGTCCGAATTGTGCTTGGGTCACGTCGAGACAAAAATGTAGGCTATTCTCTCGACGACAGCACCAAGTGAACAATATATTAATACAAGAGAAAACACAACACTATCAAGTATATGCTATGCATCATTGAATCCGATGTATTTTCACGTAAATACTAATCAACCGTTCTGCATGTCTTCGTGACCTGGAGTCACACTGTTTCTCTTCGGATAGTTTTACTCGCATTAGGGATGGCTGGGCAAGTACAAACAAAAGAAGACGACAAGAAAAAGAAAATTATTCTTTACGTGATTAATGCAATGGGAAATTTTGATTTAATACAATTATTTAAATATACACTATTGCAGTTCTGCCCAGTTTGTCATGGGAAACAGAACTCACTTACAAACCAACAACACTCACAGCAATACACCAGCCAATAATATCAGCCATTAGGTGCGCGGCCAATCAGGAGAGCTATCGCCTGCCATTCGCTGTGCTAGGAGAGAAGGTCGAACATACATGAACCCCCTGTTTTCCAGTGTCCGATATCAGTCTGTTTAATTTGGTTTCCCATGACAAACCGCGTAAAACTGTGATGGCGTGTGTCCAAATAATTGTATTAAATAAAAAAAAGTTGGTCTCGTTTTTGTTCTCTCCGAGTATATTTTTTCGTGGATGCAGGGTGGAAAATAAAATTACAAAAATTATACAATATCTTACGTCAGGTGATAATGTATGTCAAAACTTAAGGCGATAGGAATCCAACATTGCAAAGGGCTTTTAATCACTTGACAGCGTAAAGAGAGCTCGTAGACAAACAGTCATGTCTAAATGATGAGTGCGAACCATCGCAGTTTTCTACGTCTCATTAGTGTGACGTGACCTCTGCTCTCAAGCAACCATGTCACAAGATCCAGTGCTTTTTTATGGTGGGAGTTCGAAGGATTTGAAGGTTTTCGGAAAGGAGGGGGGGAGTGGGAAATGAAAGTGGCAGGTGCCTTTAATTCACGAGTCACACTGTGTCGAATGCTCCTGGTTTTAATGCTTCAGGAATAGCCTTAAGAAGTTATAAAGTGTTCTCTGCCTATTTCAAACCAAAGGAAAGGCTAAATAATAAAGAAAAACAAAAGCTGCTTATTTCAGATACCTTCACTTTCCAACCAGTATTTAAAGATTAAAAAAAGTAACAAAACTGCTTATGTTGAAGTTTTATACATCCTATAATTTTTGAGCTGTAATCCTACATCACATAAAAACCCTAAAAATCTCTAATTCTTAAATAGTAAAAATTTTCCTTCAGGAAAAATGTTTATTAAAAGAATAAATAAGAAAATTCTTTCATCTATGAAATGATGTCAATAAACATATTTTTTAATTGGGATTATTTAGTTTTAAATAATGGTAGCCTTAATACCGCTCTTCTTTCTTGACAAATTTAAAGTAATTAAAACATTATTTTTACAAGAAATGCCAACATTAAATTGAAACTATAATTATAAGAAATATTGATGCATTATTTATATTTCTTCGGGAATTAAAGAATTATAAATAGGTATATTTTCACCTTACATTATTTTTTGGTGTTCTTAGAAAATATCTGAATTTATTTAATGTTACCACGTTTTCCAGAAAAGCCTGAAGGAAAACCACTGGCTGACAAATGCCCCAAAGCGGCAATAGACTAGAAAGTTGTTAAAAAGTCAATTTTTTTTCCCTTTACAAAATAAAGAAAAGAGTAAAAAAAAAAACGTATATTCTCAAAAACTTCATCCTGTTGAACTAAATTTATATTCCTTGAAAGAAGGAAAGGAAAGAAGATTCAAGGTCAGTAGCTCAGTTAGCATAAACTGATGTGAGGCCTGCTCTCACTGGGTACTCACTCAATAAGTATGGTTTTGTAGGATGCCGAGATTATTTATATCGTGAAGTTAACATCTCAATTATATATATATGTACCTATATATTTTAGAGCAATCAATATTCTTGTAATTTAGTGCAATAGAAGAAAACAATAGAAGTTTTCTGTGGCCACTAAACAGTATCTCGAGTAGCATAAGTAAAATTCCATCACCAGTGCTGAAATTAAAATAAAATATCAAATCATTCCTTATTTATACAAAACTGTACGTTAGAATCATTTGTGTACTTTGAAACATTGCAAAGTAACGAAATAAGTGAGCTACGAAAGTTAAACAAAAACAAAACATTTAAGTTTTCGGTATTCGTTCGTGGTTTCTTTGGTAGGACTAACGTATGTATGGGTGAAAGTCCCTGGCCTTTAATAGCTTTTGCTTGATTTTTCTTCAGGGAAATTCGTGATAACAATGATAATGTAACCCCTGGCAACAACTTACTTCAACTGGTACCTGATACAGCTTTCATCCGTCGTAAATTGTTAGAGCAGCCCTTTTCTTGTCCTACCTGTCTGTCTACTTGTTGGTTTTTTTTTTTTGCTCTTTCCAATCTTTATTCATTCATCTATTTTTAGTTTCTCTTGCATTCCATGTGACTTTCTCCTGCGTACCTTTCTTTTCTGCCCTCCAGTTCCATAACATTTCTTCCCCGACACATATTGATGTTTAGTAATTTTACGACCCAAACTTTTTTTTAAATTTTAACCCTTTTTTAGAGAGTTCAAGTAAACATGTAAACAGTAGTTGTGAGTTTGTTTATGCACTTAATTATTATCAAAAATTTTTACTATGGTCACTAATCATGCCTGCTTTATTAGTTTTTTTACGAAGATACATGTTTTTCTTTTACAATTATAATTCAGCTTCTCCTGTAACGAGTTTACTTACTGATGTTACTGCTGATATATTTTTTTAATTTATTTATATAAATGATTTGTTCCAATCAACTTCATTAGCTACACTGCCAAAAAAAACTACACCAATGTCGTTTCTTTGAACGGGATGTGACGTCGTGCAGTGTACCAATGATATAGCAAAAATATACTCCTGCTTTTGAGCTGGTGTAGTTGATATGGTGTAAGAAAATAGCGCGTACAGTTAAGGTGTATGCGTGATCAGTTCCTAAAGGATAAAACATGAATTAGAGTGAAAATTATTTTAAATTAAAATATTCATCAGTGTAACCGAAGTGCAAAAGTAATCATAAATAAAGATTTTTTTCTGTAAAAATGTTTGTTCTGAATTTTAACCTTAATACGGCACGTTTATAAGTTACTAAAAATAATGTGAATTTAATTTAATAACATTGTAATTTAAGGTAAAATTAATCCAAATAATTGAAAATATATTTTCACAAGTTTAAAACAATTTGTTGTGTATTTTTACCTGAAAAATAAATACTATGTTTTGTAGCTCTCAAAGAATATCATAATAAGTTGATGAATACTGTGGATAAACACGTGAATGTAGTTGGAAATAAAAGTATTAATAGCTTTCTGAGAAGTAAAGCATATATCTAAACAATGATGTTTCGCTCGAAACAAGTAAAACCTTCAATTGAAAATGTTTTTATAAGTACAAACTTTGTTTCATTGGAACATGCTGCTATACCTATACCGGCCGGTGTAACCATTGCAGCTACACATCATTTTCTTTCACTTGCTACCAATGTAATGGTAGAAAGAAACAAATATAAAGTTCAGATCTATCAAAAATGTGTAAATAGCCTGGGTAAATGTGTACATCTATATTTATGCACATTACGACTGATGCATGTTAAGGTTTTTATACTTAAAATGTTAAAATTGAAATAGAATCCCTGTATAAATAATGATACATTAGGAACAGTATAGTGATAAAGAATAATGGTTAGATTTAAATAATTGTTTTTCATTTGTTAAGTAGTCACGTCATAACTCATAAGTTTAACATTTCATTTTCCTAATATGCATGTCTTAATGATAATACATATCTCTTAGGCGTATTTTTACGTAGTACTTTTATATTAAAATTTTTTGGTAGATCGATTTTCTTTACAGTTTAGACCTAGCTAGGTCAATCCTCACTCTTTTTTCCCAAAAATATTTAAATCTAAACAAAAATTTTACAGCTGTTTTCGAGAAAAACAGTAGGTGTATGTATACACACTTATATGCAATAATAGGTATTAACACTACAAAATCCGTTTTTTTAATTATTCATGCAATGGGGAATCTTGATTTAATGCAGTTTTTTGAACATACGCTTTGCAGCTTTGCACTGTTTGTCATGGAAAAATTCTGCAAATAAAAAATAATAAAAAATAAAAAATGAAAACAAATATGAATATACAAAATTTACAAAAAACAAGAGTGAATCATCTGATGTCAGACAAACAGAACCAACGATGAAACTAAACAAGTATTATGGACAACACAACGACGAAAACACGGACAAAACATTATTCAACATCTAAATATCGATATATCGGTCTTGTGATAAATCGTTTGAATGACATCGATAGCGATAAATATTGGCTTGATAATATCGATATTTTCGATGTGTTGGGTTATCATAATACTGAAACTTTCACCTTATCTTTGGTTACATTAAAATTATAATCTAAGTATATGTGATCATGAGTTTTGGATACATCTAAGCTTTCATTATGAAATATCCTAAAACATGTTTGATTCTTACTAGAAAAAAAATCACCCGATTAATTATCAATTTACCAATTTTTTTCTGTATAGGTTTTCCATAAAATATATATTTTTTTATTTCGATGTTTTCTACCTAATCAATACAATCTACATAGTGCAGAGGAATTACGACAGCTTGTACACACTAAACTCGTGTCGGAAGCTGCCGCAGAATCCCTGCACCTAAGCGCAAGAGCTTTGAGCCCCGCCTACTCGGACACACATACGGTGTGCAGAGCTTCAGGAAAAACAACACGATTTCAAAACTACTCCAGGTATCCGAGTGGGATCTGCTTAAGGGTCCTTTGGATCAAGTCCGCCATCGATTTTTCAGGCCTTCGGGAGAAAACATTTTATGACGAAACCTGAGGTTTGAAAAATATTCTAAAGATATATTTGAAGAACTTATACTATTATTACCTGTGTTCATTAGAAAGTGATTTTGCATTTTAATTTTTTTCAACCGAGTTATTCAGTGTTTAATTAAACAAAAAAAAGTTTTTGCTGTGAAATGTTTAGAGGAAATTAATGTCATACAAACATGCGCATTGCGATTACGAACATTTTGATGTATATAAAACTTATAGTCGTCACTGAAACTTTTGAGGAAAAGAGTTTCTTCAATATGAATTGAAGCCCTGGAAAGAGTCGCGCGCGGCGGCAAGCCGTGGCAGCGAGAGTTAGCGGGAAGAAGGCATGGCCTTGGGGGCGCGTGGGGGTGAGCTAGCGGTCGAGGGGTGGGGAGCTGGGGTGGTAGGGGAGGCAGCGGGGTCTAGCTGTCTCCTCGACTGCACAGCCTTCTATCCGCGCTTCTGTGGATTGCGTTACTATTCAAGAATCTTCGTCAGGAGAATACGCATAACTGAAGAAATTTCGTTATGAATGCAGACTACAGAAAAGGGAATAAGAAAAGACTGCACCTTTTTGCACGTCGCAAGAAAAGGAAAGGAACTCATTTTTGGAGTCCCGAGCAAAATAAGTATTTTATATTTGTAATTGGTTAATTCTTTTAAATTAGGAAAACTTAGCAATTGAGAATATATAATAATATTATTTTTTTAGATTTCAATGGCTGTCAGTAGTTTTATATTTTACGTAAAGATATTACTTGAATGCTGATTAACAACATGTGAAAACTAGGCTTGAATGATACTGAGCCATTTTTATATAATGTGAAAATTTTAACGTTGCCATTTTTTCACAGAAATGTAAAATTACCATAGTTGAAACTGATGATGCCATTTTTTATTTGCTGAATCGCTAGAGAAATGTATTTTATTGGCATTTAATTTCAATATTTTATCACTACTTCCTTTATTTTATTCAGCAAACGACAAAGTTTACTGGAAACAACGGAAAGCAACTTCGAGGTACCTCAAGTTCCTGATACTAGCTGCGAACTGGTTGACAGCGCCGATCCCACCGATCCCAACCATAGTGAACCGTGACTACTCAAGCAAAAATGCTACTTCATTTCTTTGTAGGCCTACTCAATGACGTGGGAACCGGGGAGAGGGGTTACACCCCTATCCTGAAAACCGAGTGGGGAAGCGAAATGGTAACATGCTGGACGCGCATTCGGGAGGACACGGGTTCTATTCCCGGTCGAGTGATTACGGCCTCGGGCAAGGATCTCCGTGTCATGACACGACCGCTGCCAGATGATTAGGTCGGCGACGACTCCAAAGAGAAATATATATAGAGGTTGGTACTAAATTTACAGGAAAGACGTCTTATTTCTTGAAGTGAAGATATATCTTTATATATCTATATATATAAAATGTGAATTTAATCGGGAAACTACATTGTAGCCAATGGTATTATATTAATCTGGCAATATGTAATTCGTATGTTTCACAGGCGTCAGGATGATATATAAGTTGAAGCATTTCATAAAAATAAAGCCGTATAAATTTCACAAAATTTGGTCTCACAGTAATCTTCATATTTAATGTTTGTAACTTGATGCCTTTCAAAGCTCAACCAAAAAGAAATCATATTTATATATTTTGTTTGAGAAGCTTTACATAGCATCCGCCATTTTTTGGGAACAAATGCGTATCTTTTATGTTAGTAATATACTGTAAACATTACCTACCTATGCAATTTTAAGACTATTAATTATTAGACTTTATAAATTTGCGATTAATACTGGTCAGCTATAGTATACATTTATGTGGCAATACTAGTTTTAGGTCGACTGTGACCATATATCTCGTTCACTGAAATGAAGTTTTTTAATGTTATCCTATTTTAACGCTGAGGCAGTTTGGAATTCAGAAATGTGTAACACTAACTTATTGCCCAGTGTACTACTTGAAATAACTCAGATATAAAGCGTGGCGTTAGTTTTTTTCATGAATCTGACGGGGCAAAAAGAAAAAGAAAAGATAAAGAACTCTTTGAAACATTTCTTGAAATACAGATATCTCGAGCTGCATACGTTAACAGGTTTTGGACTTAGGCTGACGACAGAACATTCAAAGTTTGGTATTTACCTTTAAATGTGGATTTTCGCTCAAAATTTGCTTATTTTCTTTTAAATGACCATTGCCATCAAACCTTTTCTAATTTTTCCCCATTTTTCTTATTTTCCTTTAACACCCCTTCCCCCCAAAAATAGCGTTGGGCTTATAGAGGCTGCAGATTAAAATATCACCTCATTTTACTAGCTACTTCCTACTACATAAGTATTTAAAAAATAATTTACTTTTTTTATATTTAGGTCGTCACAGGTCGTAACATACACTGTTCTACAGCCTGTGCCACCACATGAACTACCTATTTTTTCCATTTCTTCTTTTGTGGAAGACGGTGGAAGTTCATCTGTGCTGAAGAAACGATTGTGTTGCCAAACAAAATAGATTTTCATGTGACACTGTTTGCAGAAACCTCAGAAAACACAAGGAAAGAGGTATGTCTAATTAACACTAAATGTACTGATGTTTGGTGTGAACACAATGCATATAACGTAAAAGAATATTAATATGTGGCGTAAATTAATTCTTCAGTTAACTTTTTTTTGGTTGGCATAACAGCTATGTTATAGGTTAAGCATTATTTGGTTAAACATATTACAGATGTAAAATGCTCTATGCCCTGATGATGCTCTAATATAATAGGCCTACAACAGTTAAAGTGGACATAGCAAATTCTTCAATTAAATGATATTTTCGTTTTGTTGGTATACATATTTTGTTATATCTTGTATTACTTTGTTAAAGAGAAGTTCTTTAATGTTCACACTCTTACAATTTTCGGTGTAAATTAAAACATCATTTGTTTTAATCGCCTTAAAATTCAATTAATTTAGCTTTCAATATATTTTTTTTTTCGGAATCTTACTTTTGTTTACATAAGTTTAATGTAAGTGTTTTTCATTTTTTACTACTATTTAATATTTTTCAAAAGCATACTGTTTTTTTCTTCTGTTTTCTCGAATGTTCCTTTTTGGCACTTAGCCCCTAACTAAAATGTTAAGTTTTCAATTATCTACGAAAATTGACAAATAATTCCTTCAATTGTACGGCCTAGTCATCTTGGAATGACCTACTGGAGAGTTTGAGACTGTTTTATACCATACTGTAATTTTACCTCCATGAACAGTTGAAATGGTTTGTGCAAACGTATGTATGTGCAAAAATGAAAACCTTTTATACCTATCATATTAAAAACCTAGGAATAAGGCCCATTCAGTGTTTGCGCTAATTTATTGTTTGCGTCAAACGTAACATTTAGTAACCTCGGACGTTGTTGTTTGTATTACAAATTGTGTTACCAACATGGTTACAAACTATAATTCAAAATACAACACTCAGCTCTTATTTTCAGAATGGTTACTCGTCTAAGGTCAATGAACCCATGATGTCCCATGTCTTTAAAGTTAAATAATTGCTCAAAATAAATTAGATACAAATTAGGCCTACTTGAAATTCCATTTTATAAAACATAAAACATTAAAGATTTATAGTTTCGGCGTTCAGTTCAGTTTTCTAGGTTCAGTGTAAGGCTGAATATGAATAGCAGAAGGTGTTAACCATTGGCTGTAGGGAGTTTCTTTCTAAGTTTTTCATAATGTATATGTTTATAAAGAGAATAATAGCATATACAGATAATTCCAGCTCCACCTCCTCAAATAAATACAAGGCATCAGCAGGTGAATTTCAAATTTGTTTTGTGAAGTTATTTGTGAAAATTGAACCACATATCGTGCCGTACAATTTTTTTTTTGAAAACCACCATTCAAAAGGTAAAAGGATCTGGCTCCTAAATTAACGATACATAGGATATTTGTCCCTAATATTTCTGAAGATGCTAATTTAGGTCTTATCGGCAGTAAGAACACTCAGAATTGTAATATAAGTAAAATTATTCTCTTTCTATTATTTGAGGAAAAAAGAAGTCCCTAAACTAACTTTGGCTATAAACAATGTGGAAAACTGAGGTGCCTCATAATTTTGGGTCGGGTTGGTAATGGACAAGAACTTAACTTCATGCAATATTTTCGTAACAGTATTATTATATGTCATGGAATTTGCTTTCAAAGGTATGGTTAGAATTTTTTTCGCAAAGCGATTATATATCAGAGATAGATTTCTGGATATTTTCTGAAGTAATTTTGTGTGAGACGAGACCAACACCTGTTGAGTTCTATATTCATATCATATGTATTTTACTGATTGAATTATACGATAATACAATAAAAACTATTTTATTAGATACTTAAATAAATAGAAGCACAATGTGTCCTTCAAACAGCGAAATATGATGTGTATAATGCGACAACGAATAAAAGAGCGTTCACAGATTTTCCTCTGCGCATCCACAGACTTCCCCTACCACGGTGGGAAAAAAGGGGTGGCAAACCAACCCGTCACGCCTGAGCCCGTCTTACACGAACACCAACGGCGTACTTATGCATTTCATTTCATCATTTGACCACAGTGGCAACTAAATTGCGCCTCACAATTTTTAAATTAGTTTTCCAGATCAAAGTCTATTTCCCTCATGGCATAGCATTATTGTTATTGTTTTTCCCATTTTGATGTTTAATTTCATGATGGTGTTTTGATTGAAGATTCATGTATCGACTCGTCGTTTAAATCACAAACATTTAACACTTTTAATATATATATATATATAAAGGCTCATTCAAATGCATGGCTAAAAAAACTTAGATTCACCGAGTCTAATTTATTATGTAGGAAGTTAAAAATTATATTTGCGCAAAGATTATACCGAAGTGGTTTAGAATCCATTTTAAATGTAAGTACTGCTTCAAAACATTGAAACAGGCATAGAAAATAACCACTTCGTAAACAAGGAAAAAAGATAGCCCACAATTAACATACTCACCTATTCCGAATCACAAAGACTGCTTTCCTCACGGTCTGCATCGCTTGCAGTGTCCGTGTCTCTTGAACATCCGACATTTATTATTATTTTATCAATTTCAATGTCAATTCTCCTGTCACTGCTAACATAGTCCAATATTTTTCACATGCTTGCAACACTCTTTCCATTTGTCCACAGAATAGATACTGAACAATTCCTCACACAATTTTCTTTTATCATCTAGCGATGAAGAGATTCCTTCCCGAATTTTGTTTTTGATGTCTGCCCATACCAGATCAGTCAGATTCAAATCAGCATGGTATGGAGGCAGGCGAATGACATCATAGCCACACTCCATGATTAACGCAACTATTTTTAATTGTTTCTTTACTGGCGCACTTTTTACTAAAAGCAGAAGACTCTCTTTGGTCATTGTTAAAGAGAATGGAATATTGTTTATTGCTAGCCAGTTTTGTATGTCTTGTTTTAAGGATGATGCTGTAGGTTTTTTGTTTAGCTGTGCATTATGATAACTGGCGTTGTGCAGAACTACAACACATTTTTTCAGGTAAATTTGGCAGTAATTTACTTTACACCCACATTGAAAAATTTTCAAAATTCATATCATCGTGGTAGTCTCCAGATTTTTGTTTTGACTTAAAAATAAGTAAATCATTCGGAACAAAGCCTTCTTCTCCACCCGCATGAACAATAATTAATCTTGGACCTTTCCCAATGGATTCTGTGACGCCTATTTCCGTATCTGACTGCCAACAAGAACTTACGCTGTGTGTAGCATGAACATAAGTTTCGTCAACATAAACTACGGTTCTGCCAGCCTCACGTAACTCACGCATTTGTTCAAGATAGCGCCCTCTCCAAGCAGCTATTTCTGGCTTTTCAATCAAAATCTTTCTCTTCGATTGACACTTTTCCAGCGAAACACTAACCTATTCAACAACTTTCGCAAGTATTCCCTGCTACAGTTCAAAACATTGTCTTCTTGCAAAGCCTTAGTCAACTTATTTAATGTCCTTACTGTATAAAACTCTTGAATTTTTCTCCGCACGGCACCACATGTAAAATCGTCTACTTCGATTATTTTCCTATGCTCTGTTTTCTTACGCGTCGGTGTCGAAAAAGCTAAACTGGTTTTGCTCGTTAATTTCGCCTTACCTTTTGCTAGAATTCGTCTATCTGTTGATACTGAGACACCTGTTGCAGCACTTGTTGTTTCAGAGACATTGTACGTCAATTTATACAACTGTTTTTGTCTACTGAGATGTGTTGCAACATTGTAAACAATCTCACGAGCTTTTCCCCGCACTGGCGTGCTAGATTTAATACGTGATTTAAATCCCGAAGTAGAAGCCATTACGTAGATCGGTTCGTGTAATACGGACTGCGAGACAGCCGAGCGCGAAGGTGTTTTCAGCCAGACAGCGGCTCCATTACTAACCCCCTCCACTTCCTGACGCGCTCATCATGTGACTGTCTGCTGGCAGTGAGATTTGCGCAGGTTCTTTTCCTTGTCGTCACACTATAGCTTGCATGGTAAATATTTTTTCTTTGTGAAGATCAATCTCCAAGTTTTGTCCTTCGTAATGGTGTAATAAATTTCCTTCCATTCTGATGGTATATTCGGAATTTTGCAGTCTTCACAAATATTAGTATTCATTGATAAAGGTTTCTCCCATTCTTTATGTAATACTAAATGCAGAATAAACATAATGGTAATGATGTTTTTTTATTCAGGACTTTATTTTACTTTAAGATGCTATAATCGTATTGCAATCTACAGAACGAGATACCTGAGGTCGAATTTCTCAAAATTAATTATGACTTCGGGAACATAATGAAAATCATATTCTTATTGAGATGCTTGAAATAGACAATGCAAAATACATTTTTTACAAATGTGATGAAGAACCTCTTGTAATAGAAAATGAATGCTCTTTTACATCAGGAACAGATACAGTAACAATTCCTCTTCATGGAGTTAGAATGGTAGAAATAGAATACTTCCTGAAAAGAATCACTGAAATCTCAAATCACAATCCACACTGTGGATGTTCTTTGCGCAATATGAATGTTTATAAGGAAATCCCCAATGATTAGTCTCCTACTTTTGTAATGTATTGTAATATGTGTAATCAAAAATTCACTTACGTACAGAGGATCCAGTTAAAGAAAAGACACATTTAGATGTAAATTCAACAGCCGTTGCTGGGATGGGAGAAGGCAATAAGAGAAGAAGCAGCTTTAGCAGTAGAGAGAGATGTGAGTGCAGATGGTACTCCTATTTTAACTGTTGTAGCAAATGGTTGCTGGTCAAAACGTTCATATAGATGTCAATACAATGCTCTTTATGGTGTTACAGCAATAGTGGGGTATTCTACAAAAAAAAAAAGTTCTGTTTATGGGAGTTAGAAACAAGTTTTGCTTTGTCTGTAGTCGAAGTCTTGATGGAGAGATTCCTGCCCACACCAGCTACAAAAACTGGACTGGCAGCTCAGCAAGTATGGAAGCAAGTATTATCGTAGAGGGATTTAAACAAAGTGAAACTGTATATGGTGTTATATTTGGTAAGCTTATAGCCGATGGAGACAGCAGTTGCTACACAAAAATTCTGGAAGCTAGACCCTATGCAAAGATAACAGTAGAAAAAATTGATTGCCGTAATCACCTCCTGAGGAATTACTGCAATAAATTGAAAGTACTGTGCGAGCAGGCAAAAATTGCTAAACCAACACTCAGAAAAAATGTACGAAGTAAGATTTTGAAACTGCGAGGGGCCATCACCGAAGCTATTAAAAATTATGTGTAAGTAATGGGTAAATTTACACTTACTTTGTTGGATGCAATTTAATAACAAAAGAGAGTTCTTTACACATACAAATGTGGATTATAATACACTCGATCACGTGAGGGTAGAAATACGCATACATCGGTGAAGATACAGCTGCCACCTACATTGGTGTAAAATTATATATTTGTTATATTTTGTACAAATGACTGTTGAAAGTACTTTTTTTTTTTCTTGGTAAAAAGGCTTTCATTAAGCTGAATAGTGTTACGTGAAATCCGCCAAATTTCTATGACCCTATAATCGTTTCATAACGTAAAGGTTTTTAAAAAGCGCATGGGCTTAGCAAAACCAGTACAATTATTACATAAAAAATTTTTGTAAGGAATACTTTATAATGACAATTATCTCAGTGTTTATAAATTGACAGTAAAAACCTATGTAAATACAATATTTCATTTAAAAAATCCTGTGTTTGTACTCACTCTAGAACTGCTGCTGTTGTAGCTATCAGCACACATTTTTTATAAATGTAACTTAATGGAATTAGTTTATTGGTTTAAAATTTGCCAATTATAATAGGTCTTTAGAAAAGTAGAATTTTGGTTTGTTGTATCATGTAAACATATATGTTGTCTGAAATATTAGTGTTGTATTTATTTTTGTTAACTCCTTAATACGAAATTTTAGGAAAAAATTAAAACATGGAAGGTAAAATTAAGGAGAGAAAAAGGGGTGACATGTGTTTTCAAACAATCTTATATATCTCAATAATCTGGAGACTATCGCTTTTTTTTTTGGTTGCATAATATTGCCTAAATAAACGCACGTTCCCTTACCTAACTTTTCGAATTTTCGAAATTTAACAATAATTAGAGATGTGAAAAGAAGAAAAAAATTACAGAACTCCCGAAAGTGAACGTGGTAATGGAGAAACGATTCAAAAGTTGTTAATTTTTTGCTAATCTATCAATAAATATACCTCATTGGGGAGCGTTCAAGTATTACGTAACGAATTTGGGGGGGAGGGGGGGGGGGTCTTGTAAAACGTTACGATGCGTTACAGGGGGGGAGGGGGGGGGGGTTGACCTACGCGTTACGTCACATTGTTTTTTTTTAAACCCTTCAGAACGGTCGCGTAGAGACAGATTCTTTCACGCATTTTTTAAACCTTTTTTTTCTTCTCAAAATTTCAAATGGCATGATAACTTAATTTTTTTTTACCTTCACAAAATTGCTTCTGCTTGCTTTACAGGATTAGAGAGTGTTTTTTTTAACTCCAAACGTAAAGCAAAAAAATATATATTTATCAACAGCTGTGATAGTTTTTCTCGTCACTCCAGTAAAGTAGTTAAAACAAAAAATACCGCTATTCGGATGGTTTCGTTATACTTCGGTTGTCAACGTAGACTCCAATCGCCATATTAGAAATTATGTAGGTATTTATATTCACAATACACGGTTTTCTATGTGTGAGATTTTCTCTCATCACAACAGTAATGTTGTGGTACGAAAGACGATTGGTCTGAAGGGTTAATAAAACTACTAGTGAATTAAAATCTCCCAAGATGGCAACCCTTTTCGTTTATGTGCTCCAAGCACTTGGCCGACTGTATGAAAATTGACAACTACGATGTTTCGGCGGAATATAGAAACCCTGAAGATAGCTTGCAGGATCCAGCAGAACCTAATATGGCGTGGTATAGCGCTCACGTCCGTGAATCGGAATATTTCTTGCAAGTTATTAAATGTGCGGATGAATCCTGCTGTTCCCGCTTGAGGAGTGCATTAAAATCTGTCTTTCCAGAAACTTTCCTGCCGCCACCCTGCCCAATCCTTCAAACCACAAACAAGCTCGTGGTACCTAGTCAGATAGACAAAATATCATGCAAGTTTTCGCCACTTCTTGTGAGGTTGTCTGTTGATCTGTCGCCTCCTCTAGAAGGGTTTAGCAGATGCCTTACGATTTATTTTGTCCATCGGTACAATCCGACCTAAAGAACCGAGTATGTTCAACCTGTGGGATTTATTTTACATCCCACAAGAGTGTGCAAATGCACAATCGTTTCATGCATGGCAAGACTGCCCAACACCTTCATGAAAGTCGAGTACGGCCACAGCGATTTGCTGCAAGAAGGGCAAATGAGCTTCTCTGCATTGTGCGTCGCTGTGAAACATCGTCTGAGGATGCCGATTGGCTTGACGAAGACGAAGTTGATGCAAGCGGGTTAACAATTCCGGAACCCTCTTCGTCTGCTCTCTGCATGCCAGTAATGAAAGAATCTGAGTGGCTGGCAAGCCCATGGACAGAGGAGCAGTAAAACTCCAATTGAATTGTTTTTTTTTGTTTGTTTTTTTACAATCTACTTATTTTAATTATGGCTAATTTTATTTTAAATGTTTTTCGTTTTCGTTCGATCGTATTCTTAAATACGATTATATGTTGACAAATATGTTTTATTTCAGTTAGTTTTATGTTTGTAATTGCATTGCCAAAGGTAAAAATAATTATTATAAATAAAATTTGTTATTTGATTTTAATAGCTTTATTAGTAAAACGCTAAAATAGGAGAATGCGTGAGAAGAAAAATGGCGGATAAAGCAAAAAGTGTGTAAGGACAGGGCTAAGTCAGGAAAACGACGTAATTAAATGTTTGATTGCTAAATGTATGATTGAGTAGTAAAAATTTATTAGGACAAAAAAAAACATTAGAAAGCTCTTGCTTTTAAAAACAAGACATTTCAAATGTTAATAAATAACATTAAAGCGATTAAAACAATAACAAAGGTATTTTAGTGACTTATTCCGGTACGTTACGCCACATAATTGTAACTTTAGGTAAAAATGGTCACGTAACGTTTTACTAGGGGGGAGGGGGGGTACAGAAAAACGTTACGGCGCGTTACATGGGGGGGGGGGAGGGGGGGTCAAAAATATCAAAAAATTGCGTTACGTAATAGTTGATCCATTGGTTTCCACGAGCGTTTAAAAAAAAAAAAAAAATCATACGGTCGCTACTGGGATAGCGAGCGAGAGGCGCTGTACCTGCCGCCGCGACAGTCCGCCAGACCCTCGCTCTCGGGCTGCCTAGCGGACAATGACGGAGGGGAAGGGACAAGCCGGGCGGCTCGCACCCCCACCACTGCAACAGTCTTTAGGTGCGTCACTAGGGTAGACCACGCCCCCGACCCTACACCACGCCTCCCGGACTGCTCGAACACGTGGCATGGAGAGCTCTTCTCGCGGAGACCATACGCCCAAAGGACCCTTAACTAAAAGCATTTAATAGTTCGCTGAGGGCTTAAAGTACTTTTGAACTTGGATTAAGTTTTTAAAATGTATTTTTAGAAGAGTTAAAATGGCTAAAACGCATGTTTTCAGAGTAATTTTTAGGCGTAAAACAACTAGTACAGATTCTTGAATGCACTTAAGGGACTTGCATTACACCTTTATCTTAATTTCTCGGACATATAATGTTACCGTCACCGCTCAAATTTCACAGTTATCCTGTGATGACGAGAAGACTGCGCGCCAGTCCAGAGGCTATACATACTGCGCTAGAAGCACCAGCGAGTGTCGCGTTTATCATCCCGCTTCACTAACACACATACACCTCTGACGAGGCGGGCCCCTTATGAGGGCGATAAAGGGCTTCATTTAGAGCTGTTTTAGTGGTCAATGCGACGGCAAGTACAGGTCAAACCAGTTAATGCAGATGAATGAGATTTTTATACATAATTGAGGAAAGGTATAATGACTGATCCCAGTTGTCAGAATGTTGTTAATGTTGTTATTAATAAGCAAAATTAATTAGTAAAAAGGTTTATATTAGCGCAAATTTGACAACTTGCAGAAAATAAAGTAATTGGAATAACAAAAAAGTAAAAACTGAACGATTTACATGTAATATTTTTTATAGTATATGATTTTTGGAAATAATTTTCTTCATACAATTGCGAATTACTTGCACACGCGTAAGTCATTGCACATTCATGTTTGAGCCGAAAATTTGCCACTTCACTGTTTGGAGATAGGACACTTTTATTCCATCCCTTCAGCAAGACCCGAGCGCTGTAGATAATCCTCACCATTAGAGTGGTCGGGTTTCGGCTGTTATCTGCGCCTTGTTTACGAATGTGGGGAAGGGGTGTAGAGGAAGGTCTGGTTTTCGATAACACATGTCTTGTCGGGTTACTCTACATTTCTCTTTTCATCACATTCGCGTCCACCTCATTTACATTATTCTTAGAGTATTCTTTGCACATATATATTTTATAGTACCGTTTATTTACAAATATTTAACTGGATTGTTGATATACAATTAATAATAATTTTAGTTGCTTTTAGGTTACTTTCCAAATAATAATAGTTGTATAAAAATTAAATGAACTAAATATACCGTGGGATATTACTTTGCAAGGCATTTATTGGGGGATAAGTTTTACAGATTTTGCAGTTCCAACAATATAAGCACAGCACAAAATACGAATAATTACACAAAACTGTAAAGCTGATTTGTAAAAAAATACATAAGTTACAATAGTTTACCTCACGGTTACATACAAATTGATAATATACATAAAAATATTACAAGTTTTCAAAGCTATCATGTTGTTTCATTACGTAGCATATAAAAGTATCTCTTGTTTGTATCCCATTTAACACTAAAATGTATTTATATATAATGTATCATATATATAACACATGTATATTTCATGAATAGTAGTTACTGAAGTAAAAAGGTTTTTCCTTTATTACAAAATAAAATACACAATATAAACTATTCATAACGTAATTTCTTCTTGCTTTTAGCATTCTCATATGTAGTTTCTGCAATTGGCGTACTTTCTTCAGTCTTTGTTCTTTCCATTAACCTTAAATCAAGGTAAAAAAACACATGTTTCTATTAATAACACTGCCTGAAGCTATACACTGAAAACAACCCATGAATACTATAAATAATTTGTGTACTTACTTATTTTTCTCTCTCCAATTTGCTAGATTTTTACCTCTATTCCGTTTTCTTCGCACAGACAAATGCAATTTACCACGAGCATTATTACCTTTTACAAAACTTGCGTTTGTTTTCGCTATTTATAAATGAACATCCATTCATATATCCCAAGATAAAACACAGCGACAGCAAGGAAAACTAAATCCGACTGCCTCGCAGTGCCACCCCACCCCTTTCGGTCCTTATCGTGGGACTGAGAAGTGTTGCCTATCGCGAGGGACTCAGAGAAATATCGGTCTAACGTACAATATCAGGCGCACATGTTACGCTTCAAGCAGCTGGAATTTCTAGTAGCTATTTATCCCACTCTTAACACGGGAGGTATAGTGCTAAGGAAGACAGCACCGATTAGTAAAAAGTAGATGTTTTGACACAAAAATAACTATTCTTACAGTATACTGGTCCTTACAGAGTCGTGGAAGTCACAAATGAGAAATGCTACACCCTGGCTGATGTCACTACGAACAATGTAATCGTCAGGTATAACCTTACACAATAAAGAGAGTATAGTAAACCAGTCATCAGTGAAAGCTAAAATACCCATGGAGCGGAAGAGTGTTATTATGACAGCCAGAATGCATAGCAGTCAGGTGAAGAAATTTGTAAATAATATGTTTGTGTCATGTGTAGAGACGTAATGAGCACTACAATATGAGCGAAAAGGTTTTTTTTTTTACATAGGTATTAATGTGCCGAGGAGTCTCGATAGAGTGCATCCGTCATTATGCCTCGCGACTGAATTCTAATGCCAGTCGTGTATCCTACGAAGAGGTGAAGAGGAAATTCCACCCTCTTCAGGATTTATATAGAAGAATAGCGGACGTGATATTGCTGTACTGAGACAATCAATAGTGGTTGAGCTACTTACGCGACTAGTCGGAAGCCTATGAACAGCATGTATTTTTAAGTTATGAATTGTTTTGGCTAGAATGATTCTCCTAAAGAAGCTGGACTACACATTCCATCGTACTGTATGATACTATCCTGCCTACCATGTATATATTTAGCTGTGGTATGACTTATGTGAGATCTGACTATACTCTTCTAAAGGTTTTATGAGCATCAAAACTGAAAGCAAGGGATTATGAAGCGACTACGGAGCATGCAAAAATTAGTGAAGTCGACTATACCCGATTTATGGCTCTCCAATATGTGTTATCACTGTGTGCCAAACACACTTTTTCAAGAAAATAAAAACTTAAACTGAAAGTTTCAAAATTGAAAGAATTGTGTAATTGCTTGTTTCGAAGATTGGAGATGACACAAGTGTCTTATGGACAGAAACAAACGGGGCACAACGAAACCCTTGAGTCGCGATTAGATTTTTCTCAAGCAAATGCAGGATAACCACTTGCTTTAATACCTCGCAAAATTAATACACAGCTCTGGTGTGCTACAAGTTGTGGTTGTAAACCGCCAAAGGGCGCAACGTCTCAAAGACGTATGTAAATAAAGTACAAGGCATCGTTAGAAAGTTGCATCATTGGTAATAATAATAATAATAATTTTATATTATATATATACACACACATCCGGGTGAGATTACCTTGAAATAAAGACGAAAAATAAAAGAGATAGGAAAAATTTCACAGTAACTCAACCAATCACGTAACGCGAACGATGCTACAGTGCTTTAACGCACAAGTAGACTCTAAATCTTTTCAAGAAAATAACAGATGTTCCTATTGCTGGCCTTGAGGGAGGAAAAATAATGACAGGTGCACAGAAAAACCATTCATTTGGAAACCAGTTGCCAAGAAACAGTTTCTAATGCTACAAGCAAGATATTGTAACTTTGCACAACACATGGCTATGGTTATTTTTGAATGTATGAAATAAGTTTTTCAAATTAATACTGAGTATTACTTACGAAAATTGGTGCACAATTATATACATATTTCAATTGACGTTTCTTTCAAGCATATTTTTTTTTAGTCCATGGAAAAGATTATCGAGTATTGAAAAATGTGATTTTATTTTGTTGTATCATGTTTATTATGCGCACAGTTCATGCTGGAAAGCTATTCAGGGAACCATTTTAGGCATAAATGGACTATGAAGTAGCTTGGCTTCTGGGTTGTAGCCGTGTCCTTGGCGAATAAATCACCGACGTTTCGGTCGACATTGCAGTCGCCATCATCAGGGAGCAGTTACCTACCAGTTACTACTGTAACATAGGTAATTGCTCCCTGATGATGGCGACTGCAATGTCGACCGAAACGTCGGTGAATTATTCGCCAAGGACACGGCTGCAACCCAGAAGCCAAGCTACTTCAGACAATGGCCGTGAAAGCCTGCGACTATTATAAATGGACGATTTTGTAGTGATATACCTAGCTGTTTTTTTATGTAAACGTACAAAATTTACAAAAATATCTGTAATTTTACATAAGCTTTCCTGTTCCATTTACAAAATAATTTACAGTGTATGTGTGTGAATTTCTGGACGGAGTGTACCGAAGGTCGTGCAACTCCGCGATCCTCGCCTTCTGACGCCCGGCTTTGCTTCGTCGCGTGGGAGGAGCGGAGCTGCCATTTCGGCCCGCGCCAAATTACACTGGCCGACTCCCCGGCATCACCCGCAACCCGCAATCGAGGTTCTCCCCGCGCCATTAGTGTGACTTATCCTTCACCCTCTCGCGGAGGCACGTCTCTGTTGTTTGTCTCCTCTGAACGACTCGGAACTTCGTGTTCAATACCGAGAAAGGAGACGCGGTAATGGAAGGGGTTAGAACAATCGTCTCACACCGAGGGTGTCCAAAGTTCGATTCCCGGAGTATTCGCAAGCGGGAAACGTGGCGGACGTTGCCGTGACCCGTGGGAGTCTTCCACCAATGCATTCCGTCTCCGCTCCACACCACGTCTCGTCTCGTCTCACGCATCCATCGGGGCTGGTCGGAACGATAGGTTTGTCCCTCGGGTAGGGGCAGCCGGCTCCTGTGAATGTCAGCCCCGTTCGATGTACAAAGGGATGAAAATGATAATCGATTAATCGATAATATCGATATTTCATGTTTAAAAATTTCAACACATTGAAATCGATATTTTAATGCTGATTTTATAGGAATGTTTGTTTTTATACATTGAAATAAAAAAATATAATATTTTTATGGATAGCCAATACATAAAAAATTGGAAAATTAATAAAATACTCAAGTGAATTTTTTCTAGTAAGAGTCAAACATGTTTTAGAATATGTCATAATAAAATCTTTGATGTATCAAAAACTCATAATCATATGAGTATACTTAAATTATAATTTTCATGTAAGCAAAACAAAGGTGAAAGTTTCAGAATTATGTTAACCCAACAGATATAAAATATCGATCTTTTCAAAGCCGATACTTATCGTTATCGATGTCATTCAAACGATTTATAATAATACCGATGTATAGATACGTGTGAAAATGTTACCATCCTTAGCTGTAAACACAGCCTCAGGCAGGACACTACATGTCGATATATTTGTCCAGTCTCAAGACTAATATCTAGGGCCATGCAGATTTCGCGAAAAGATTTCGAGACCAGGTGAAAGTTAAAACACTGTAGCATCGTCAGTGTTTCGTGATTGGGTGGGTTTCTCCCAGGTACACATCGATTGTAACAACACCAACCACAGTGATTCAGTGCGGAATCAAACGCGTCCTGAGTGGCCCGGTCAAATAAGGCAACGACTCCTCTCGCTAGACGGCCGCCAATCACAAGGAAGAAACCACAGGTGCGGGTATACCTTGTTGCAGTCTAACAGGTGTTGAGATCTTTTCGCGAAAAATGCTTGCCCCTACTAATATCTAAGGTCTGGAAAACAAATCACGGGGGTCAATGATCTTGAGGATGGACTCCGCAGTTCTCCGCGTGATGGGTTAATGTCACCTTCTCGTGGGCCGTTGTCTTGTGAGTCGCCGCAACGTAGCAGCCTGTGCTAGCACACAGCATTGGTTGAGGGTTTCTCATCGGCCCATAATCCTCCAACCAGTCAACCAGTAGCAGAGAGAATAACTATTTGAAATTTAGCCTGTTCAAACATGAATACGCAAAATTTTCTGTTCTCAGTTGTTCGCGAGAAAGGGGGGGGGGGGGGAGAGAGAGAGAGAGAGAGATAGAAGGGGGGGAAGTGAAGAATGAAATTGAACTGACCAACTGCAGGCGCCTTTGATACACGAGTCTCGCTGTGCCGAATACTTCTTGTTTTCATGCCGCAGGAAGGTCCTCAAGAATTTATGAAGCTCTCTTTGCCTGTACCAAACAAGAGGAAAGCATAAATGACAGCAGAAAAACAAAGAGTTGCTTGTTGCCGATACCTTCACACTTTCTATCCAGCTTTTAACCATTCACGATTTTTAAAAGTTGCCCATGTTGAAGTTTTGTATCATCCAATATTTTTTTAACTGTACACCTACATTTTATAAAAACCCTAAAAATCTCGAATTTAAATAAAGAAAAATTCTTTAATTTAGGCAATACATTTATTCAATGCAAGTTTAAAAAAAACTTCCGTTATTTAATAATTATAAAAGGTAATATTAAGATGCTTATGAATAAATTCCAGCGAATTTGAAACTAACAAGTTTAAATTTTTTTAATTGTTATAACGGTAATAGCTTGTTTCATCAAAAATTGTATCAGTCAAAGGTTTTGGATAAAGTTTAAAAGTTTTACAATAAATTATAATGGATTCATTATATATATTAAAAAAGTAGTGACAAATTTTCTTTCTACTTGTTATTTACTCCCTTTGCAGTAAATATTTGTGATATAAAGAATAATTAAGACAAAAGTTAACAACAATATTTAAAAATTTAAACAATAAATAAACATTAATTCTATAGAGGACGTGGTAAGGAAGTTTTATTTATTTTCTGGTTTCAACCCTAGGTTTTCTTATCCTCTTGCAGCAATAGTTCATCTAATCAAAAATTGTTTCAGACAAAAGTTTTAGTTAAAAATTATAAGATTCACAAACAATCCGAACGAATTTGATTGTGTGTCTACGAATCGAGTTATGATTATTTTTGTCCTGCAACTCTTGTTTATTCTGTCCCTTACAGTAATAAAAAAATTATTTTAATTTAAAGTTGTAAATAATAATTTAAGGTGTTTTAGTACAACAGTACATGGTACGTAAATTACGATTTTTTTTTAAAAATTCTAACCCCTTTATTTTTTCAGCCCCCAAAAACAATGGTTCGGCTTACAAAATTTGTTTCTAATAAAAGTTTTAGATAAAAACTATAAGATTTACAAATAATTCGAACGGATTAGATAGTGTACCTACTAAGGGAGTTGAATTTTTTTAATTCTCCCCTCATTTTTTCAAACCCTTGTAGTTATGGTTGGTCGTATAAAAATATATATTCAGACAAAATATTTTATTATTACTTCTACAAGTTATAATACTTTCGAACGGATGTGATATTTTCAATTTTATGAGTGTTACAGAGATTTTTTGGTTTTTCAAAAATCCTCCCCAATTTATACACATTTGGTCCAATATTGCCCATTAACTAACTTGACTGAGATTTTCCACTACTAGATTTTATGAATAAGTTAGGAAGTGATTTTTGAAAAACTGAGGCAGTTATCATGTTCACAAATTTGTGATATATATATATATATATATATACACATATATATATACATATATATATATAAACTTTTAAGCTGACGATGGTTTTGGAGTCTATGGACCATGAAACTAAAACCTATATATAAAAGTTTTCCGTAAGTCGCACTATGGTAACGGCTAAATTAGGCAGAATATTTTTGAAATCTACCGAAAAAGTCATAAGAACTCTCATAAATTAACTCAACCAATTTATCTCCTTCTTTACGCCCATTTTAGCAACAAAAAAAATATATAAAATTCCTATCTCTGTGTCATTTAAATACAAAATATATGTGGTTTTTAAAAAAGCTAATCAATCTACATATCAAAACTATTTTTTCAACTGGTTAAATAAACGGAAACTACACGCAACAATTTTGAATAAAAATTGCAATATAATAGAAGTAAAAATGTTGAACTTATAGAATTTTTACTACAAAAAAATATGATTACAGAAGGGACAAAGTATTTCCCTCCAAGGTTGCTGACTTGGTGTTATTTATTGAACTTTGGCTGAGGTTTAGATGGAAATATCTATCGACTCTTGTTAGTATGTCGTTTCTCTAGACTCAGCCACTGATAATCCAGATGCCTATGTCAAGCAATCGTTGAAATAAGTTTTATCAATAATTTTCAGTTTTAATTAAAATTTTATAAATAGGTCTTAATAGTTAAAGAGCATGGTAAACAAGTGTAAGTATTTCTCTGATTCGAAAAAAAAATAGACACTACAATAGCCATGAATTCTAAAATTTACAAATTATTAATTTTTTTAACTTACCAATACAAGCAATACAAAAATTTAAAAAAATCCTTGGTGGTTATTACCCCAGAGAAACATGGAAACTTAAAATAACGTATCAAAGAAGACGACCAATCGTTATAATAGCGAATAACTGTGAATATATACATTAGCTAAAGAAAAAACCACAATGCTAGGTATATAAGATTGCAAAGAGTTTATTTATCTTTCGTACAGAATTTTTCACACATGTTTTATTTTTAAGAGATAGTGATATTACTCTTCTAATTTTCCTTTGTAACAATGTATACGAAATTTTGTTGTAACAATGTATACGAAATTTTTACCAAATTATAAATTTCCAAAACAATGAGTAATGCAATAACTGAATTGTTGTGATACTAGTACGCAACCTAATTTTATTTCATGTTTTTACAGGGAAAAATTGTTAACTGGTGTTAAAAGCATTTAATAGCCGAACATGTAATTTGTGTTCAGTTAATGTAACAACGTATAACGTTAGAAAAGTGTAGTTTCCCTCAAACTGATCATATGTATTGCATAAAAAAAACTTTTTCATCGCGGTGTTCATTTCTACCGTACAATAAGTTCTTTCCAATCTTCACTATGCCAAACGTACAAGCAGCTATTTATAATCGTTACCATCGTTCTGAAGAAAAACTGTTTGTCACTGTTTAAAAGAAGATGGAGGATAAACAACACTCTGACAGAACACAAATGCCTGTTGCCAAGGAGATGGACACAGGAAATGCATTAAAGTTTCACAAAAAAATGGTTTCGGCCATCTCCCGCTTTTACATCCTTGGAAATTAATAGTAATACGAATCACTGTGTGGAATAATTAAGGGTTCTCAAATATCATAATAAATTTCTTTTTATTTTCAGAAAAATATTTTACGAAATTGTATCAAAAAGTTTTGTAATTAATGTACTAAACCTAAGGAAAGTTTTTCATTATAATTATAATTTTAAAATAATATAATTTTATAAATATCAATATTTTATTTAAATATTTTTATTTAATTATAATTTAAGTTACATTTAGAAATTTTCTCAAAGCCCGTTGGAGTGCACAAATATTTTCCTTGCATTATTTATTAGAGTTTATCTAAACTTAACTTTAATTTGCAGAGGAATACCTACGACATATTAAAAGAATCAGATCTTTAATAGTAGATATATTTTCCTCCATATTCAATAAAATATATATTTTCAATCATCATCTAAGATCTACCAGTTTGACATTCCTTGATGCCATCTTCCTAAAAATTTATGATCTACCATGGTAAAAAAAATCACCGTTTATTTGGAAAAAAAAAAACAACAGATATAAATTTTCGAAAACTTTTCGTAATCAAACGGTTATCTAATTTTAATTTATGGGTCCTGTTCAGAACACTAGTCAAGTCAAAAGAAATAAATTTTTTCTTCCGTGTTTATGTTTAATTTCTTTAAAATGAAACTCATGACTCGAAAGTATGAATGCAGAGAAGGTTGTGGGAAACTAAAGAGTTTGTGAGAAAATTATTATTATTTCTTAAATTACTACGAAACCTTTAATAGTTAAGACCCCGTATACCTGCGCACACATATGGTATGCAGGAAAAAAATCACGTGATTTTAAAACTGCTCAAAATATCCGAGTGGTGTCTGTTGACGAAAGCATTTAAGCATACGCTGAGAGCGGATAAGTAAATTTTTTTCCGTATTTCGTTTTTGGTTTGTATATGTTAGAAGAGTGACCGAGTTAGAAATTTATAGGTTTCATAGACATAAGTAATTTCTTATTTTCCCTGTATGTCATAAAGAAACCACAAGAATGAACAAGAAATATGACTACAGATACACACAGAGAAGTCAGCCAGTGTCAGTCGATGTCAAATGTAAATGCAACGCATGAAAGAATAACAAGTCGGAAAAAAAATTATCACGGCACAGACGAATACCATGACGAGACATTTGTAACAAGAAAAGAAAATACACGCCACAACATTGGACAACACAGCGAAAAACAGACGAACCCAACGATGAAACTAAACAGAAAATCTGGGAAACACAACGTCAGCACAAACACAAACCCAGTAGGCTTCTTACGACAAAATAGTTGCGAAATTTCTGTAACTGGCATCTGTTCCCATCACCAGACTCAAACAAACTGATCTATGCAGGGTGAGTCTGAATTATACCGACACATTTCTGCTGCAGATTCACCACGACAAAATAACATAAAAACATCTATATACGACGTATGGTCTAAAGAGTGTGAAAATATTTAATTTCCTGGTGTCCTACAACCTCCACTCATTTTACCACTGTCGCAAAAATATTTAATTGAAATAATTATGGGTGACACTTTTATTTTTCACGTATTTTTGTGACGTGTAAGTACCCTCAATGAAATAATTTTGCAACAGTGACAAAAATTCCCGGTGGTTGTAGAACATCATTCAATTGAATATAGTCCAAATAAATTGTGTGCTTTCTCTTGTCTTTCTTTTTCGATTTAAACAGACTGAGCCACAACAACGCGTAGCCGGTACAACTAGTTGTTCAGCCTCAACTTCAAAGACGTATGCCATCTCTGGGAAGCACTTGACACTATAATTCGTAAACATGTTTTCTACTTATTTTGTCGTAATGAACCGAAGTTTTGTCGTCAGATTCAGACTTACGTTGGATAATTAATGGTTATCATAGGAAGAACAATTCACAGGAACGTGGGTTCTAGGGAGATCAAATTTTCTGGGAATACGAACTCTTGGTTGAGGAAATGCACGTAACTTACAGCTGCAGTTTCCAACAGTGCAGTGTCCTGGCGAGACGGAGAGAGAGAACGGCGGTCCGCGGGCTCGTCTTCAGCCTCGGGGCAGCTGGACCGCAGGCGACCTTGAAGGACGAAGGTGAGGGAACCCCTCCCTCCCTCTGCCTCCTCACCGCGCAGCGGCGGAACAAGGTCGCCATTCGTCTTTACGTAATGTTTCCAGTCGTCGAGGAATGTAGACCAGGGAAGAGAAGGAAAGAGAAAGAGAGAGAGAGAGAGAGCGTCTGCTCGCCACACCGAGACGCCCGTCAGCAGGTCTTGTATTATCACGTCATCTTCCCCGGAACAGTGGTCGTGTCCGGTGTACGGAAGCGCCGCCCACGACACTGCAAGTTTAAGCTGGACCCAAACAATGATCCGTCTCACTCGTCTGTCCGTCAATCACGTGACATTCAGCAAATCGCTATTGAAATATGTAACTGGGACATTCCTTTATTGGGCAAACTGTGTAAGGAACATCACTGCCGAGTTTCAAGTCTGTAGGACGTACACTTGAAAAAAAAAACCGGTAAATTTTGATTTTGAAGTCTCATTGATTGAAAAATATCCGTTAAACAAGGCTACGCATCAACAAAACCAGGACTCCAATCTTCAGCTTGATTTTGTGGGAAGGCAAGTAACCCTTTGGCAAGACGTAACGGACGCACCAAACGATGGCGCCATACATACTTAACTGTTATTATCACCTTTATTTCTTTTGCAGCCACTTCACTAAAGCGGATGGATTTCGCCAAGGAGAAGGATAGGAAGTTGCCAGACCTTACTGTATGACTGTATGGCGGACATAGAGCAATGAGACAAACTCAATGCTTTTGTGTCTATGACCTCTCACATATGATTTTATATTATAAAACTGAATTTACACCTTTTTTTAACTCTCTTGGGGATGGTATTTCATAATTATATGACGTAGTCTATGTCACACTCAGGCCCGTAAACTATCTATATGCAAACAAACTCACATTCACATTGATAATATTAGTAGGAATGTCAAGTGACACAAATGTACCATGGTTAGAGACTAGAAAATTTCGCGGATTCATTTCGAGATAATGTGTATACCTTAGTTCTTAGTGCTGCGTCTTCTATTGGTTCACTACTGATCTGGAGGATTTTGGGCCAATTAGAGACCCTCAATCAATGAAGTATCGAATCACAAGTTGCCCAGCTGAGACGCCTCACAAGTCAGCAGCCAATGAACAGGTGACTTTTGCACAAGTATGCAGAGGATCGTGGAGTCTATCCTGGAACTCAGTGAACCCCAGACGTTTTTCAGTCCCTACATATGGTACAATGGCAACCAATAAATATATTTTTATCTTGTAATGTATCAATCATCGTATAGTAGGCGCAGCAAGCTAGTGATCTCCGAAAAAAGGAAGAATATGTATTTTGATTTGGAGAACTTAAACCTTTGTGTTTTTAGTGTTAATAATCTGGACTCACAACGATTTGTCGCATCTGTCCGTCAATCACGTGACCTGCAGCCAATCAGAAGGCCAGGAAAATTCCATCCGTCCGTCCGTTAAAACACTGCCAAGCTTTAACTTTCGTCGGACCTATGATGTTATAAGCTAAAACTGCCTGAAATGTATTAATTAAGGGTTCCTCGCTGAACTCATCCATTTATAAATTAAATTCTTGACCAATGAACAATAATTACATTGAACATAAACACAATGATATCCGTTTATGTAAACAGACGAAGGCACACTAAACATGCGACAGTGTACCCACACATTAAACGTTATTTCGTATTTAATATTTTTTTTGAATTTTTAGTATTGTAAGATTTCGGTTCTGCTTTCCGTCGTGCGGCACGACACGACAAAATTATAAATATTATCTATGTACTTCTTGCGGGCCGTCGGGGTGCGTACTTAGTCGTGGTGACGTCACAGCTACCTTGCGTTTCATTGGCTACTGAGCGTGTTGGGCCAGTCGTGCCGTTTCCGTCGTGACTTTGTGACTCCAGCTTTACGTATCACTCAAGAGGATTAAGCCGGAAGAAAATTCAAGCTCGCCACTTGAATCCGTATCTATAAGTTGCGCCAGCAGTTGGAATCGAAGAGTTGATCCTTAAACATTGCCACATGGCAACGGGGTCAAATTATAGGCATAATAATTTAAACCACTTGCCTGACAAAGGACCAATAACATTTCGAAGCCTGCCATAGTTGTTGCACTTGCCCACGCACGGCGAAAGAACAACTCCGGAGGTGCGCACGTTACACAACGAAGTGTAATTACAGGCATTGGCGCGGCGCTGAATGAAACATAATTCTCGGAACGTGCAGGTGAAAGCACGCCCGAGACGCAAGAGCTGAATTACAATGTCACACATGCATGTTCCCAGGTGAGAATGTGTGGTGCACACTGCAGTATGTCGACATGCATAAAACACACACACACATTTCGAGGTTGCTGCATCTTGCTCGCTGAACGTTATCAGCAATACGTATTGCGCTTTAAAAAACACCAACACAATGGCATTGTTATTTCAAAAGCATTAGCCAAAAAATTATGCAGCCAGGAACCAGTAAAGATAATAAGTGTACAAGAAGAAGAAAGAAAGCTCAGTACTTAACTATTTTGAAGACACAGACAATTTATTTTAATGCTATTTTTGGTTTAGGTATCACAATTTATAACATGGAAAAATACATCGATTGCATTTTTTTTTGAGGTATTGATTTTAAAGAATGGGTGAATTAAGCTTAATCTATATATACTCGTTTGTTTGTTTGTCCCGTATAGGTTCCTAAACGGTTCATCCGATCTCGATGAAATTTTGCTCACTTGACCTATGAAACACGAAGAAGGTTATGTCCAGGCGAGATTTCGAAAAAAAACCACCCCATCCCATGTTCCCACCCCCTAAAACAGAACTTTGACACTACTTGATAAATATTTTTTCACTTTTCATTCAAAATAAAGGGAAACTCACTGTCTATATGTGTTTTTTTTTTTAAAAAAAAAAGAGGCAGGTAATGTCTACTTAAAAATTCCTTCTTTCCCACTTCCTAAAAATGAATTTTTATTTTTTGATGAAATTTTACACAAATGTCTGATTTTAAAATATTCTCTCATTCCCTGTCTACATGAGATTTGGAAAAACTATTGACGGTGAATAATTATGTCTAAATGTTCACTTCATAAGAGTCAAAATTGTAGGCTTTCGTGGCTAAATTTTTTTATTACTTCTAGGTTTCTGAATTGGTATCAAGTCTAAGGACCGAGGTTTTGGTCTCTGAATTGGGAGAAGGTATTTGCTGATTCCAGACAACTGCATAAAATGAGCTTCTACTGAGCAAACACGCCATCCACTCATGGCTACCCATGGAGATCAATCACAGCCAAGCTGTAAACGACGCTATATAATTGCTATGCGAGAACACCCTTGCAAATTGATGCAACATGGCACACGGGAACGTCGAACAAATCATCATTTCCTCGAAAGTCGTCCCAACGATAAACTCCGAGACGTATGTAATGCATAAGAGTGTCAGTAAACAGAAGCAAGCTCCCCTCTATGAATGTGGTCCGACAACGCAACTGAAACAGCCCTCGAGCTAGCACAGCGGCCGGCGAGGCGGCGGGTTAGTGTCTTACTCAAGCATTCAGATCACCGGCTCCGGAGGCAGGGTGTGGTGTCTGGCGTCGGCGGGCGGAGGGGAGGGAGGAAGGAAGAGAGTGGGGAGAGGGAGAAAGGGGAATCCTCACTTTCCATTTTTATCCACGGAGCGCTAGCGTCGGGTGCTGTGCGGTATTACATGCAGTGGCCCCAGGTGAGTGAGAGAGAGTGTGTGTTTGGTTGGGAGGGGGTGGGAAGGGGGGGGGGAGACCACCAGTGAAGGTCACCTGCTGCAGGCGTGATGCTGCGGCCCGGATCTCTGGCTGACCCCCCCGTTCCCCTCTTTGCCACCTACTCTCCTCCCCTCCCCCACCCACACTTACATCACGACCACGAGAGCCCGTCACAGTCCAGCTAGTGCCGTAAGCAGAAATTCCTCTTGCGGGAAGAGCGTTAACGTTAAGAGTAAATTAATAGACTTCAAGGTCACTGACTTGAGTGCGAAACGCCTCGGCTGGACAAAATCTAGCGGGAAACTTACCGAACATATTATACAAAATGAACAACATGTCAATTTTTTGAGACCATACCCTGTTTTTTTATAATTATTTTTATTTTTAAAAAAGTGGCCTAGTTCTGCTATGGTTTCATTTACAAAAATTTAATTTTTAATTAAACTCAAAATCATGAGCAAATCTGGGTGATTTAAAATTTAAATATTAGCATCATTGGGATAAAAATGATCTATGTTTCAAAGAATACAAATCCTCGTGAAACCGTGCAATCGAACGAATTCAAACCGGTTACTCGTTTCAAGTTCTGACCAGTGACCGAATCGGTTGAGAAGCCCTTCTCATGTATGGGATAATGTGGGTCAATGTCATCGTTGAAGAAAATAATTTTAACTTTTCATCTGCGTGCAGTTAGATGAGATTTCTTTCAGGAAAACGAGTCAGTATTGTATTTTGTTCGTCTTACAGTTTAGACTTCTGAATGTAACTGAAGTTGTGTTCAGTCTTTTCTTCAGCATTTGTTTTTATATTTTCGCAAAAATTTTTAAGTGTATAATTTTCATGTGAGGTAAAGAAAGAAAAGAAAATGTGAGATGGAATAGCATTCAACATTCTCTCGGTGAATCCCCTACACTGTAATTTTTATGTAAATGCAACAGAGATATTCATGAAATAAGACAGTAAATTTAATGAAAACAACCGTATTACTACAAAATAGTGTTGGCAGAAATAGTGTTGGCACTAATACTGGGTTCTGATTCTTACCCGGGAATTTAAGCTTTATGTTGTCCCAGTAGCTCCGATATTCAAAGTTATTTGTAAACTATTTCCTGAATATATTTCAAGTATTAAACATTCTAATTATTAAATATTAGATTACCTTTTAAAGGCTATGCTTGATTTAAACATGAATTAAGATATAAAATTATGTTCCAATGCGCATAATAAATACTCAGTATTATCTCGAAAAACATATTTCTTATAAGCAATAATAACCATTGCCATGTGTTGCACAAAGTAAGAAAATATTTTTTTTTGTAGTATTGCAAACTACATGTACTCGTATTTCTTGGCAACTTGTTTCCAAAGGAATCTTTTATAAAAGTACAAACAAAAGTTTTCAGTGTAATGTTGCCACTGAAAAGTCTGAGCCGAGTTATCTGGGAAAGTTGAAAAAAAAATGTCTTGCATTCGGGAAAAGTACTGCACAAGTTGGAGACGAAGGCCGAAGAGAGAAGACAGTTACTTTTACGCTGAAGTCCTTGAAAAAATAACTTCTGCGCTGAATACATCTCATATCAAGCCCGAAAAAGGAGAATTTTTTTCTGTATGTTAACTTAATAGTGCAGTTATTTAGTCAACTAATTCAGTGTATCCCATGCAGATAGCTAGCATAAAGCTATCAAAGCTTTCTCGCTGTGTCTATTTTATTTCGATTCTTCACTTAAGATATATGTCACAAGAACATAACCCTTCACAAAACTGAACAAGAAAATAAAAAAAATATATATAACGTGAACACAAATGAATTTCTGAATACGGACGTCTGCTTTATGCCAGATATATACTCAAAATCACTTTGTTATAATAATACTAGTTAGCTCTTATTTCAATCAAATCAAAATATGTATTCAAAAATATTACTTGCCAGGGATAGTATGTATATATAACTATGTATATTTGTTGGTACTCAGTGGTAGAGAAAATTGACCTTTGGGATGAAATTACGTCACGCTAAGTAGTAGGACTAAGGTCAAAGTTTAATAAACCTATATGCAACCAATATTGATAAGTTAAATAGTTAAAGTTAAGGTACTCTTAAATGTATTTGTGTCGCACTTGGAATTCGTACACATAAATTAAGTTATTTTGAAAATATCCATTTTACAAAACGAAAATCTCTTGGACGGTAATAGTAACGGTCCTCGTGAATAAGGATTAGAAGGTACACGCTAGTAAAATCTTGTGTGACCAGACGAAACGTTCGATCAGTTCTGCAGACAATTTGAGACTCAAACGTTCCATCCAAAATTCAAAACTGTTACTATATAAAAAAAACCTCTTTTGTCTCAAACAACTAAATCTGAAGGCACATAGAAATTCTTTTTTCATCCGAATCAGGAAACAGTTACTTACTCGTGTGTATATATATATACAGATATAAACAAATTTAGTAACCAATTTTTGCATCTATACTCATAGATTACAACAAAAAAATTAAAAATCATAGAGAACGAACAAAATATATTTGGGCTTAGAGAACACATGTAATGAACTGCTGCTCAATGTCCTTCGATGAGGTTGCTTAATTCTTACCTTTATACTAGCTGTTACAATTTTTCAAATCAATTAATCCCTTATCCTTATTAATTTAAATCGTAATTTATCTATGTAGTTGCAATGGCATTATAAGCACCGTTTTATTCACACTGGAGTGTCACAAGGTTTTAAGAGTGTGTGTTCCGTTTCACCTCAAAATTATATATTTAGGTTAAACACTAGTCAACGTGTAGACATTTAAATGTTTTAACTTTCACGAAATGAAAAATTATATACATAGCATAATTACGGCATGATAAGCTGCCAAATTAAAATTGTTGAGGTTTTTTTCTCCCGTAAAAATAAGAAGAATAGAGGGGAATAAATGACAAACTTTTCAGGTTTAACGGCAGTAATACTTGCTACTTCATGATTTGATAAAAACCATTTTTAAAAAAAGGTTCTTTAATTTTACCTGGTCCTTCAAAATTTGTGAGCAATTCGACAGTCAAGGAAATTAATATATATATATATATATATATTCCCCTCTATTCTTCTTATTTATACGGGAGGAAAAAAAACCTCAAATATTATATATATAGTAATATATAGTAATATATATATATATATATATATATATATATATATAGTAATATATATATATATAGTAATATATATATATATATATATATAGTAATATATATATATATATATAAATATATATATATATATATATATATAGTAATATACGTACAAACGTTATCCATTAAACCTAAAAAGTTTCAGTTTCTGTAATCTTTAATAATAAAAATAAATAAAAATGTAAATTTGGCAGCTAATTATGCCAAACGTAGACGATGTGTACGCCCGGATGAAGTCCACACATTTAAGTAGTTTCTGAGAATTGCCACTGCCTCGCGTATTTGTTATGAGATTTTCAGTTACCCACACAGCTATGGTAGCACAAATATGCACGAAGGCAATATGCTCGACTCCCTACACAAATGTCTATACATTATCTAGAAGCTTAAAATTTAGAGTTTGTATGTTAATTGTTTTCCATTCTTTTATACCGCATAATTTTTTATTTTGCCACTGCGTAACCGTTAAAACTTAACGGAATTACAATTAGCATATCAAAATATTTTTTCCTGATATTTCTGCATATTTACTTTGTGTATGGACGGAGATGGATACAAATTAGTTCGTAGCATCTTACAGCTAAATATAGCTTTTTTTTTTTTTTTAGCCCAAAATGACAGTTGTTAAGAATTTTTGTTAATATATTACACCATCAAAGAATAACATTGCACAATGGGATAAAACACATGTCAACACTTTTAAACAATCAATTTAAATTTACTGGGGGAAATACATCACCGTATAAAATAATGAATTGACTGCAAGTCACAGTCGTAAGTGTGAAATATGTGTTTGTAACGCATGCGAAGGTCGACCTTAAGACTATCTCTCTCTAAACTGAACAAACTCCGACAAGGCGAACCAAAACAAACAAGAACGACGAGGTCATTAAAACGCCATACGGCAACAATCATAAAAAACAAATTTCAAATGCGCCTCAAGTTCTGTTCACCATCGCTCATTCCTACCCATAGATGGGTTAAAATAACAGATAAGCTTTTCTGTAAAATTGAAATACTATTAAAATATTGCAATAAGGTAATGTTAGATAACTGAGATAATCTTAGGCAGTATGGCACAAAAAATATTTCTTTGGAAACCAGTGGCTAAGAAATAGTTTATAATACTACAAGAAAAATATTGTAACTTTGTACAACACATGGCTACGGTTATTTTTGCCTATATATGAAGTACGTTTTTCGAGATAATACTGAGTATTACTTATAAAAATTTGCAAAATTATATTTTTGATTAATGTTTCATTCAAGCAAAATTTTTTAAACAACGTAAAATTAATTGAATATTCAATAATTGGACTTAATTGGGTTATACCATGATTTTTTATGCGCGCAGTTAATACTGAAAAGCTATTGAGGGAAAAGTTTACAAATAGGCTTAACTCTAACTATTAGAGACACTGGGACAACACAAAGCATAAATGCCCGGGTAAGAATCCGAACCCAGTATATCTGTGCAAACTATTTTGTAGTGATACTGTTGTTTTCTGTAAAAGCATGATTGTAAAATTTCTGTAATTTTTACCATGAATATTTTGGTTCCGTTTACAAAAAAAAATTACAGTGCATTAGTTAACAACTTCTTGCATAAAAAAATTCGTACTGGGTCGACTTGCGAAAGGTTCGTGCGAAGATAAACTCTTTGCGGAACGGTAGCCTTGGGAAAATTAAATGAAGTTTTCCGGCGAACGCTTCACGTTTATTCGTCACGCCTCGTGCCTCGTTGTCTGGGGGGGGGGGGGGGGGGGGAGGAAATAAAAAATACAAACGAGTTGAGCACAAACGGAACTAGCCTCTTTCTGTCTTCGTGGACGTGAAATCAAGATACAGTACACAATAATTATGAAGTGAAAAAGTACTCAAACTCATCACTTAACGCTTCTTTAGCAATTTTTTTTATTCGACTCTCACACTGCTCACTATATAATCTATTTATGTGCCACAAAAAAAGGTTTGTATGAATACGAACCTCAGCAAACGAAATTTTTGTTCAACGTGTAAATGTGCAGAAAAACCAAGTTTGAAGCGACATTGAAATAGTGCAAGAACTTCTTTGATAATGACTCTAGTACTATTGCTGTAAATAAAAGTTTCTGTCACTAAAAAGTTATGTCTTGTAGAGATAACATATAAAAAATCTAAATAGTTATCATATTTTAAATCAGATTTATGTTTTTTTTCAAGCTATACAGAATACTTGTTTAAATATTAATTTTTTTCTAAAAATATAGTTAGTACAGTACATACACTATAAAATTTATTTCTACTGTGGTTTATATAGAGAGATTTAGTGCATCTGTGCTAACTTTAAAACACATTCGAAAATTAAGCTGCTCGACCCGGCTTCGCACGGCTATACTTATGGAAAAAAATTAAGCCACATCTCCTATTTACAGTAACGGTAAATAAAACAAAATTCAGTGAAAATTTATTACAATGCTGTATAATGTACCGGAGAGAAAATGAATAGCACCGATGGTTTCCCGACTCGTGCACGCAACGTACAACTGATGTACCCGTACTTCGCTACGGCAGTCTACACGCAGATCACTCTTGCGCCGCTCATTATACATGCCCCTCCTTTTGGGTACGGCACTGCCGCGCGATGCCCGTTGCCATGGAGACGCAGAAGGCATGGACAATGCAAAATCCTGTTCTCATGCAGACAAAGTACCCACTGTTGCCTGGTTTTAACCACCCATGGGATCTAATTTTCGGAAAATGTCATCCTGCGTAACATAAGGAACATTTCTGTGAAGTTTCAAGTCTGTAAAAGATATATATTTGAAAAAAGGGCAATTTTTGATATTTAAAGTACCCGAAAAATTTCAACGGTGATGAGGGCTGCACTAACAATGAAATAGTCGTTGCCATAGAGACGAATAAAGCATCAACAAAGCAACAGCCGTTGCCATGGTGATTTCCTACCAAAAACTGGAAATTTTGATATATTACGCCCCCGAAACTTCCCTTGGGATCGGATTTCCGCAGAATCCGTTCTTAGTGAGCGTCTACATTTTAAAATGAGTAACTATGCTAAATTTCAAGTCAATCGGGTGTATAGTTTTAGATATCTCGTGATGAGTGAGTCAGTGAGTGATATTTCGCTTATATATATATATATATATATATATATATATATATATATATATATACAAGTCCTTGTCAGAATTGTAACGGGAGAGGAAAATTATTGATGGTCCGAAAAATGAAAATTAATTAAAAATAATAAAAATAATTCTAGTAAAAGAAAAAAAAACAAATTAAGCACAGATAGAGGAAAAAAAAACAATAGTTTAGGTTTGCGATTTAAAGTGATAAAAAGTATTTAAATACTAATTTAACTTTTATGAGAATACTGATTGCTTCGTTGTTAATATCACACGGGTGTTTTTTACTTGTATGGGAAAATTAAGAATGATAAGGCATCTAGTGCGTGGCAACAATGTTAATAGGCAATAGGAAATAAACTTCTAGCGCCTGCGGCATTGTCAACACACACTTCGTACGTGTACTGCATATTGTATCTAACCCCCTCCAACGCATTTGATTCTAAATTGTACTTTTAGTAAGGATCCCTAATGTTATTGATAATATAATATAGCCTATAGCCTTCCTCAATAAATGTACCTACTATCCAACACTGAAAGAATTTTTCAAATCGGACCAGTGGTTCCTGAGATTAGCGCGTTCAAACAAACAAACAAACCCTTCAGCTTTATAATATTACTATAGATAAAAAATTGTATCAAAGAAAATTATATTTCTTACAAAATTAAACGTAATAGCCAATGGCAATTTTTATGCCCTACTTTATACGAAATTTTACAATTAACTACAAAAAAAATCGCGTGTTTCTTGAGGTTATCGGTAACATACTAGACAGACACTGGTTTTTGTTTTACTACTTGTAAATTATATTGAGGTAATTGGAGTTTTACAGACAAAATTTCCGTTACATTTTAATTCTAAGTATATGCTAAATTAAAATTAAAATAATTTGTTTGTTAATCGTCTATTTGTACAATTTTGTGTATATTATACACAATAAATATGTTTGTGGTATATCATAGTATAAAAATTATTTACAAAATATAAAAACTTTATATATTAAATTTAAGCATGTACAATATAGAATAATTTTAAAAATAATTATCTTAGTTTACTTTCAACATGACTACGTGCACACTTGGCAATTTTCAAATTATATAACATAAATTTATATATCTGTACTTTGGAGGCAAGTAGTATAACATAGCCGGTCCTGAAACAGGCGCCAGGCGGTGGATTGAGATTGTCGGTCCGCCATCTTGGATTTGTGACGTCACGGTGGCAAAAATTCCTCAAAATTCCTCAAAAATGACTCAAAATGACTCAAAATTTCCCGTTTTAAGAAAAAATTTCCCGTTTTCGAGGGAAAAATTCCCGTTTCGAGGGAAAATTTCCCGTTTTATTCCTTAAAAATCCCAACGGCTATAAATGTCCTGATAGAGGCTTAAGCATCCTTAACTCAAGCCTCAGTTAAGCCTCTATCAGGATGTGACCTTGACCTTTGACCTTGACCCCGACGGCCATCTTGGATCCACCATCTTGGATGACGTCATTTCGTTTTCTCGAACATTCCGGCATTGTGTTATCCGCCATTTTGAATTATGACGTCATCGTTGCAATTTCCGTTACGGCCGCCATCTTTAAATTTATTATCCGATTTTAATGAAAAAAATTTTAAAATTATAAAAAAATTAAATAAAAAATTTTTTAATAACATATTTAAAAAACAAACATTTACAACACGGAGCTCGGAGTCCTCGGTTCGAACCCGACGAGTGCAAAAAAAATAAAAATGGCGACCGATCCTTCCCTCGTGGTGGAAGCAGGCATACTGACTCCCTCCACTTTTTTTCAAAGCATATATATCGTCAGGTATAGTCCATCCACGGTAACCTCCTACTTTTCTGAAGCCCTGCTTTTCACCGGATCTACTTTAATGTCACTATGTATCCTTCCGCCGTATGTAAACAAAAACATTGCCATGTGACAAATGTCAAATGGTTTGTTTACAATCACCAGCTGTCAAAACAATGTGTGTATGTATGTATATATATATATATAAAAGTAATTTGAATATGATCTAAGTATACATGCATATGTTCATAACATTATTTATGATACCCAATGGTAAAAATATTAAAAAATAAGTTTGTTAGCTAAAGAAATAACATATAATTTAAAGTAAATTTTTAGGAGAATATATAAATTTACAACATTTATGTAAGCAATAAATATCATCATTTAGTACAGTTCAACACAGTTTTCTGCATCTGAAAAAAAAAGTATTGTAAATTATACATATGGCTGTCCATCTAAGCAATCTGGAAAAGACTAAGGATTGAAGGTTTAATAAAATTAACAAATTCAGATGAAAACATTTAAAAATGAATTTTCTTCTTTTATTTAATAAACCCCTACCATTTTGCCGGTTAAGGCCACAAATAAAAATATGGTTATATACATTTTCCTGAGTATACTTATTAGACAAAATCATAATTTTATGAACAGTAAAATTGTGGTGAAGAATTGACAGTAATTTCTATACCACTTATATGCATTATTTATTTGTGGCCCTGGATGGGGACTGGCTTTTTGTTTTCCAAGTAAGTTCACTGAAAAATGAAGACACACAACAAAATAAAATGTTTCACATACACCTATACGAATCCAGAAATGAAATTTAATATTCATTTCATAATACGTGTAATATAAAGTTAATACATAAAGTTCCAGTAATCAACATACTTCATGGGAATGCATAAAAGAAAAAAAAAATGTTTCAAACCCCAATACTTACAGTTGCCCAGGTGTTTATTACATACAGACCTCAATAAGAACACCCGGGTAAATCATCAAGAGGAACTGCCAGTACTTCACTGTCTCCATCTACTTGCTGTGTCGTAACCTCAAATTCTTCGCTGTCACTGTCTTCACTTGAACTATCCTCGCCGAGGTGGATGATGAGTGGAGGAATGGTGCCGCTGTCTATGTGGACTTCTCTCTCCCAGTCTGCTTGAATTAGCTTCTCCACGTGATCCACACACCTCGCCCATCTAAAAAAATTAATGTATACAGTAAAACCTCTATATAAATGACCTGTTTATAGCAAAAACCACTCTATAACAAAATATGTTTGTTTCTGTCAAAACGGCATAGTAAACAATGCATGGCATGCTCTTTATTACATACAATTTTGAACTCACTCCACAAGAAAGTATTTTTAAACACAACAAAACTCGTTTAATGTGTTTTCCTCAACTATCAAAGCTATTATTTAATACTTGAAGTAACATGTTTTGTTTTATGTTATCTGAAAAAAAAAAATTATAGTGGTTTATTCAAGATATAATAAAGCTGTAAATATTATATATGTTATCAATAAAGGCTTAGAATGCATATGATAAAATATTTATTTCATAAGTTTTGTGTTTGTTTTTGGTTAAAATTTGTCCCAGACAAAAACAGTGAGATATAGCGAAAATTTAATTTTTTGAATAGTTTTGATGATTTACTGTATATGTATTTCACTATAATAACATAACTTTTGAAAATACTAATGTGCAAGAACTACATGTGTAAATACCTATTCAAGTTCGCTAGATGAAAATATTCAAAATTCTCTACGTTGAAATTTTATCTGAATATTGAAATCTGCCTACAGCACTGAACCCACCATAACTTTAAAGTCATTGACACAAGATTAAGCATAACAGAAAGTAATATCACAATTACTAATAAATACAAAAACTATTTATGGAAATGAAACAATTGCAAATGGACTGCAATTACAAAAAAAAAAAAACCTTGCAAATAAGTCACCACTGTTAGATCTAGAAACTACACAGATATGTATGAATCACATGGGAATAAAATTACAAACACAAACACAAACACGAACACAAACACATACATGCAACACATTTTCAAAACGACAACTACACAAATTCAAACCACTTATTTTTACCAATTGTTTTAAAGCTGTATTACTGGTATATGAATATACACAAAATGATAATCACACTATACACACACTAGCACACAAAGTTATCAAAAGGAATGGTAGGACCAGGCTGCTAGGCAACAATACTTACGTATTATGTAAAAATGTATGGTAAGGGTTTTGCTGAAGCTTGAGGAATGTTCTACAGGAAAATAAAACAATTTCTACTTCAAAAGGAATACCCCATTGGTCATGCAACATGAAAATACCTCTCTGGTGTGGAAGCATCAAGAGCCTCTTTCCAGATGGCTGCAACTGCATCATTGTCAAATCTCTTGGCCCGCCCCACGTTACTATTGTAATGGTGTTTACATTGAGCCCAAACTAGTTCGATTGCATTATAGTGGCAGTGATAGGGTGGGAGTCGTAGAATTTCGTGGCCATAGTTACGAGCCAACTCGTCTACCTCATATCTGAAAAGTGTGTTAGAACAAGGTGTATACGTAATTTTTTGCAACTATCTCACTTTTAAAGAAATGCTGTAAAAAAAACGAAATAATATACCGTATTCGGGGCTTGTTTTGTTTAGCTATTCTCAGCAGCTCCACTTTCAACAAATTATTTTCATGTTTTATCCCATTCTTCTCCAGCCACGCGATCAGTGCAGCCTTGGTCCAGTTCGTTGTAGGTGTTTTCTCAACCTACGTTGTGCCAACATTTAACTAAATACTCAAGTAGCTGATAAGAATTCATGACAGTAGAACCCTGTTACAATTTTACTGCTTATAAAGTTTTCCTGCCTATAATGTATTATTTTTCAAGTCCAATATTTTCCCTATAAGGACAATGTATTTAATTCCTGGATATAATGTTTCACAAATTATGCGTTTCGTGCTTGTAATGTTCACTTCATAAAATTTTAGAAGACGAAAAAAATTAAAAGCCTTTGTCTATACTGTCTATGTATATGTGTATGTTAGCAGTTAACTGCCTGTTGACACCCTTGGAAAACAAATAAATTCATAAATTTTAAGCCATTCTGTGTGTTTTCAAATGTATTCACTTAAATCACATGTTCAAGTGGCAAAAGAACTGGACTTAAGCATTTCCACTGTAAACACTGTCGTGAATTATGACAATTATACAGAAATATGACAATTTTACAGCAATGAGACAATGTGTAAGTAAAGACAAAGCAGATAGAAGCTGGAAGCACCATGATGTTAAAGAAAAATTGTTTTTGGCTTGCTACAAGCAAATTGGAGCATCAAATATATCTTTATGCAGCTTGTTGAGTCCATTGGCAATAAATCCACACTAAAAAGTACTAAATTGAATTTCCTGCTTATGTTTTTTTTTCTTGTAGCCCCTTAAAAACAAATTATAACAGGGTTCTACTGTACTTATGCAAAGCAAACATGTGTTTTGGCATATTGTCGTAATGAATTTCTAAATTTAACAAAGCATGTTAGTTTAGTGACTAGAAATTTTTTTGAAAATATTATTTTAATTTATTAAGTAGGGCAACAGAGCATTCATAAAGTGGGTCCTTTTACCAAACAAGTAATTATGTCATTTTCAAATGCTGTTTGCAATAAAAAAATTTTATTTGGTATTTCAAACCCTCTACTAAATTAGTTTGCACTACAATGTAATTCAATTACATCATATATATATATATATATATATATATATATATATATATATATATATATATATATCTGTGTGTGTGTGTGTGTAATCAATTTCAGCTCAAACATTATAGTTTATAAAAATGTAGTGTAGGCATACTATTAAGATAACAATTATTGCTGGCAAAATGTATTAGTCTCGAATATTCGTACTTATACACAATAATAAACACATGTAAATTTTTCACATTACAATTTGAGCAATAAAAAGACACTGCTTTACCATTGCACATACCTGGGTGCTGTGATATGAAGCATTGTCCATTATGATGACACTGGGTTCCTCAAGATGCACCAACATGTCTTCAAACCACATCAAGAAAGTTTCCCCATTCATCTCGCCATGGTAGTCTGCAGTCTTCTGACCTGAAACAAAAAGTAATCCTGCTCCTGGCACAAAGCCAGTGCGCCCTCCAGCATTAACAACAATAAACCTTTTACCATCTCCAACAGTACGTCTCTTCGCAGATTGTAGACTCTTGTCCTGCCATGACTTTGATACAGTTCCTGAAAAATATATGAAATGGAAATGAAATACTTTGTATTGGACCACAGAACAAATTTTCAAATAAATTAATGCCTTGCCTCTCTGGAAAATCCATGTTTCATCAACAAATATGAAATTGGCACCTCTTTCTTTTTCTTCTTTATACTTTCTCAAGAAATCTATTCGCTGCAATACTATGTTTTCATTCTCTATCAAAGCTTTTCGTCCATCAACAGTTTTCCATGAAAATCCCATCTTCTTTAACAATTTATGAAGACTTGATCTTCCACCATAATAATCTATTTGTCTTTCCCTGATTTCTTTCAAAATGGTGTCGACTGTAACATTCAAACCTGTAAATTTATTGCATACATTAACAATACATGAAATAACAGAGGTACACAAAACTAAGCGAAACCACAACCCCGTAGAAGATAATTTAAGTGCACAATTTACATTTATTAAATAGTTTTAATAAACTTACATTTCAAAAATACTTTTAAATTAATGGTAAACATTTACTTGGGCGGTATTTCCGAAAACAAAAGTTAAAAATCCGAAAATACCTTTATTTTATGCTCTTCAACTTCCTCTTTTCATTAAAATCGGCGGAGATTATAAATTCCAAATACTTTAGGAGATATCGAATTTTTAAATTTCAGCACAAAACCAGCGCATTCCTGTGGCGTGCGTGCACCATTGTTTCTTGTTTACGTACGAGTATCTATTTTTTTTATTGGATAATGATGTCACGTTTTTGTTCGTGATAGGCCAGAATTCAAATGAACTAATACGTGATTATTTAGTTCAATTATTGTTTAAAACGGTGTTTAATTACCGCCTCCAACTTAGGTGAGTTTTTAACGTTTCTAATTTTAAAGTCTTATTTGTTATTTTGATATTGTTGCCCAAGTAATAAGTAACAAAAAAATTTACGTGAGTTGTTACTGTACATCCTTTGTTACGGGTTTGTTAGGTAAGGTCAGTTACATTATAAATAATTTAAAACTAAAGAATAATTAAAATTAATTCACATTATTTTTAATATCACCTTAGTTTGAAAGTATTTATAATGTAACTGACCTGACTTAATCGACCATTTTAGTTTTAAAATATTAAATTAAAAAATTTGATATCTCCTAAAGTATTTGGAATTTATTATCTCCGCCGCTTTTAATGAAAAGAGGAAGTTGAAGAGCATATGATAAAGGTATTTTCGGATTTTTAACATTTATTTTCGCAAATACCGCTCAACTACATATGATGAAATTTAAAAATTCGATATCTTCTAAAGTATTTGGAATTTCTTATCTCCGCCACTTTTAATGAAAAGAGGAAGTTGAAGAGCATAAAATAAAGGTATTTTCGGATTTTTAACATTTTTTTTCGGAAATACCGCCCAAGTAAATATTTACCCATTAGTATTTCAGCATTCAATTTAGCAATCAATAAGTTACAAGCTCTACACTGTGTTGTAGGTAAATGTTTTGTATCGTGTATCCCATGTGATCCCTAGATCTTTATGCATGAACCTGTACATCCTATTGATCGTGTGGTGCATGTTTTTTTTCATTTATTCAGATCAAAGATCCTGAACATAATCAAATATTGTGGTATAGCAAAAATAATTATCATAAGTTTAATAAGACATATATATTTTCATTATTATTCAACTTTAAATCATAACTCATTACTACATCACAGGTTTTTATTTTTGGTTTTGTACAGGATTTTTAAACGTAATAAATTAGAAAAGCAAGCATCATCAATCACAGGATCAATATTTGCAGGATCATGCGATCAGGATCAATGTATCGAATCGGATACGCGATACTAAACTTTTACTGTTTTATAACCTTCTGTTACTTCATACACTAACACACAGTTTGTCTGGCTAAGTTGTGTTTTCATATGATACTTCATTACAATGAAGTAGGACTATTGTTTATAAAATAACAATACCCCTATATTTTCTAAAGGGTTAGGCGGGGCATGACACTATTTTGCAATAGAATATATATTGTACTGGACCCTGCCACACAGTACAATTTAGCCAATTAAGTATCCCAATTTTTTTTTAATAACCATGCTTGCTTAGACCACAACTCACTAATTTGTAACCAATTACTGCTAAAGCGCACAACTGGATATTATTGATACTGGAAATAGTCATTATTTAACCTTCTGATACATCATAAAAGTTGAGGTTATTTAATATGTATACTGTGTATAACGATATAAACATTACTTGTAGTTTTAGAATGTAACAATTTTCTTTCTATCTTTAACCTAACCTTAAAAGGACGTGTACGTATTTAATATTTTGCACAATATTCTATATATCAATACCATATCAATAAAGAAACCTAACAAACCACCCAAAAATGTTAAGTATTTTTAAAGGACAGATGATATCGGGAAAAAAACTGAACCGGTCAATCTGCATATGGATATATGAAATGAATACAATTAAGTAGGGCCTACCCCAGTGATATCGAAACTACTCTTCAGTATCAAATTTTTACCTTCAGCGTACATCCTGTAAATTGCATTCCTGATTGCATTTACTGTGAAATCGTCGACTGTGTCAAGTGACTTTCCTTCCTGTGGCCTTTTTTTCCTCTTTTTTCCTGGTGTTGAAACTTCTTCAATGTCTTTCTTGTAGTACCTAACCAAAAAAAAAAACATTTGTCATAACACTTTTCCGGGGACCCGTTCACAATACGCAGTTAGGCAGTGTTCCAAATATGGCATTTTGTCACAAATATTTGCTTTGTGGTCACTAAATGGAAACATTACAGACTTTGTCCACGAAATTAATGAAGTGTTTTTTATTTATTTTGTGATCTCCCAAACAGATGAAAAACTAATTAAATGCAAATTATAAAATCACTCCCTTATGTTATAGTTAAACCTATCATAAAGTTTATAAACATCGTTATAAACAAACGTGTATCACACCCATAAAAATACTTGAAAGTGCCTATATTGTTATTGTTAGGACCTGAGTAGGCCTAATATGATTTTAGGTTAAGTTTTCAACAGAGACGCCACATGGCGGTGTTGTCGCACACCAAAAAATATAAATTGGAAATAAAACACAAAAAACCTCGTGAGTTAAAACACAGGCCGACAATACTTAGGACACAGTCGATATTTTTTTTACGTGCATGAAAACGAAAAAAGCCTACTTACTTGAGAACAGTTGACTTTGCGATGTTGAGAAGAAACGCGGTCGTCTGCGTAACGTCACATTTCTTCAAGTCGCCTTTCCTAATTAAAAGATATAAGTTCTGAGCGACGTTAATGATGTCCATCTGACGCTGCGACGAAGTAGCTTTCCCCATCCCGGAACCAATTACCATTACAGCAATCACAAGAACCACACAAAATATCAAAACGATAACAAATTCCATCATTACAATAGTAGATAATAAATAATATAACAAAGTTAAAATACACAATATTAACACAAAATCCTGAAACACAAACTGTACGTTATTTCACGGTCAGTAATATATTAAAACACACTGCAAAATGGCGTACAGACTGCAGACTGCTTAAAGAGCTGCTGAAAGCGGCTGAAAGAGAAAACAAACAAGTGACTATTAACATTATTAATGCGCGACCACGGTTTCGGCACGTAATATTTTTTTACCGTTAACATAACGTTTTTATTTCACCAGAGATTTAAAAAAATGTTCAAACTTAACAAATACCCAAACAAATTCTTAAATACACGCGGAAAGTCAAAAAATATATATTTTGGCTATGGAACTATTTCGTTCTAATCATTGCCAACACACCACTTCTCTCACTGTTTCCTTTACACACATGCGAGATCATTAATATTAATAATATTGTACATAGATAGTTACTTTTTTTGTAAAATTTTATTTAACATCATTATACGGTAATTTAGTGTTAATGCATGTTTAATATGCATATGATGGAAAGTATTTTTGCAAACGAACCAAACATGCTGCATCCTGGTGTGTTTTTTCAAAGGTTCGTTTAAAAAAGTAGGAGGTTACCGTGGATGGACTATAGTATGAGGTCATGTCCGCCATCTTGCCCTCGTCTGCTGGAAGCCATCATCAGTGTATCGTCGGCGAGAGTGCGCTGACGCCATGTTAGTTTAATTCTTATCCGCTAGAGTGCAGTAATCATTTATTATTGCTGTGACACCCGCCATCTTGTCATTTGGCCGCCATCTTGAAAATCCGTAATTATTTAGCTAGAAATTCGGGAAAAATTCCAAAATTCATTAAATAAATTTGTAATCTATATACTGATTGATTAGGTCGACTAAGGTCCTTGGTACGATCTAGGACGATGCAAAAAAATTAAATATAACATCAATTTAACATAATAGTAACAGGTTCGAGGAATGAAACACCACAAGTTCTTTTACAAACATAATATGTATTACATAATTTCTATTCTACTACAGGATCATTTGCGAAAGCCAGCAATCTTATAATCATTTAGTTCCGCAGCGGTGTGAAATGACTAATTCTTAGCTCCAATCGGTTTATACTAGACAGAGTCCAGCCAGAACCTTTACAGACATAGTCAACCTCTTCTTGACAGAGTTTCTGGATACCGTTTTTAACAGTTTGCTTCACATCGTTAGAACTGTAAATTACTGCAGCCGATGTCTTGAATGCACACTTCTTCACTTTGTCATCGAACGGATATGGCTTTCCATATATACAGTCCAACCACAAGTTATATTTCAAAGGTCCGTTTGTTGCTACATCATCAGTAAGCTGATTGATTATGTCCTCTCTGATATCATCAAGAAAATTACAAATGTCTTTCGACTCACCTAACGTATTTAAATAATAGTAGTCCTTCAATGTTCCACGAAATGCAGACTGCGCTAAGTAGAAGCCATTATCGTTCACTTGTAATGCGCCGAACACAGTCTTAGGTTTATTTTCCTGTTCAGACGTCATACCAATCGGTTGCTGCACATCGGTTTTCTTGCTTGTACGCTCACGAGCCTTCAACCTAAACCGAGGAGTCGAAATTTCTGCAGGTAGTTCAGCAGTAGGCACACGGACTTCACCTTTACAGTTTTTCGCATGCCATCGCAAATTATCAATTCGAGTAAACCATTCATGACACTCATCACATCGAAACTTCATGCGAGATGGATTCTTCGTGCATTTGCTCCGCTCATGTCTTCGTGCATCATGAGCAAATGCGAACGACGTATCACAGTAGCTGCAAGGATACCGTGGTGATGAAGACGAACCTTTCAGACCCGATCCAGATACTGACGTTGCCGCAGTTGCACCATCTCCAGGCATACTCTTATGAACATCAATGCATCGTTGTTGCGCTGAAACCTTTACTTTCTGCCGAACAGAAGGACCTTTGCATGCCTTCATGTGCGTTTTCATATTATCTTTTCTGGCAAACTGCTTATGACATTTCTCACAATCAAACATTTTACGATATAGGTTCTTGGCACATTCTCTATTCTCATGTCGTCGAGCATTGCTGTTGTTTGAGAAAATCTTGTCGCAGTAACAGCACCGATGTTCGTTAGTTGTTGTCGATTCGGCATCCATTGAAGTCTCCATTGATGACGAACCAGCGTTCGTCGATTTTCCCTGTGCAGCCAGCACTAGTAGCATTAAAGTCTCTTCTGCTGGCGGTACCACGTCTGTTGAAGTCTCCTCCAGTGTTGACATCGACGTTGCCAACGGAATCTGCTCCACCATCGTCGACGCTGACGTCATGGTTCCCGCAGTCGATGGTACAACCTCCATCGAGTTCGTCGTTAAAGTCGGTAAGGATGCCATCGAGTTCGCAAGAACAGGTAATTACGTGATTAATGCACCAGATGAAACAAACTAGGTGATCCTTACACCGACGACGTCAGTAACAAACTGAGCGTCCTGTTGTCTAGGACTCGCTTATATACATGCACCGTATGGAATAATACGCTAGTCAAATCAAGAACCATTTACAATAATACTAGAGTCAAAACAACATTAAAAATAGAAGAACCATCAACGAAAATACAGCACATTTGGAAGCACCGGCAACGAAAAGGCAGCACATTTGGAAGCACCGACAACGAAACGGCAGCACATTTGGAAGCACCGACAACGAAAAGGCAGCACATTTGGAAGCACCGACAACGAAAAGGCAGCACATTTGGAAGCACCGACAACGATAAGGCAGCACATTTGGAAGCACCGACAACGAAAAGGCAGCACATTTTGGACGCACCGACAACGATAAGGCAGCACATTTGGAAGCACCGACAACGAAAAGGCAGCACATTTGGCAGCACCGACTACGAAAAGGCAGCACATTTGGAAGCACCGACAACGAAACGGCAGCACATTTGGAAGCACCGACAACGAAAATGCATAAATTTCTGGCTTGTACAAGAACTCTATCTTTGCTCAACAATGATAAGTTTACAAGCTAGCAGAAACTGTTTATGCATTTTTTTTATTTTTTTTATTTTTTTATTAATTTATTTTTATTTTAAAATATTTTTTCTTGTAATTTTATGATATCAAAGAAAACATGTGGTGGTTTTCTCTGTGTGCTTCCGATTATTATTGTTAATATTATGGTGGTTTTCTCAGTGTGCTCCTGATTATTCTTGACAATATTTTGATGGTTTTTCCCGTGTTCTTGCAATCATTCCTGTGGTTTCTTCAAGTGTTTCTGACTATTCTGAGAAACCGCTCTCTGCATGGATTTTTTTTGGTCTAATGAGACATGTCATTTTATTTGGAGTTACATTTAATTCGATAATTTCTGCTACTAAATCAAAACTTGCAATATTTTTATCAGGTGGAATTAACAAATATCATTACTCAGTCAAATTAATATTACGCCATGAGACATCTGTGGAGCACCAACATGCAAGACGAACTTCCTTTTCCTTGGAGTCTAGCGAAGCCATCCTTCTTTTGCGATCGTTAGTGAGCATCCCGCATCCCGCATAAAATAACTAAATATTATTTACCTGCAAGCAACATGTGGCGACATCTGTTGTTGAAAAGCAGAACTACATGCATAAAGTACTTTTGCATGAGATATATTAATTCTCGCTGATTAAATATGAAAAAATTTCTATTTAAGTATTGAATCTAATTTAAAACACTCAATTGGTATCTGGCATTAGTCTCAGTAACTAATATGAATTCCGATTTGGGATCTGACGCTGTATCGAAAGAACATAGGTGTAAGTTTTGCAGTAAAGAGTTTATCTTGAGAAAGAATAAAAGACAACACGAGAAGAATGACTGTGTTAAAAATCCACTGCGCAATATGATAAGTTGTGTTCGATGTAGCAAGTCGTTTACGCGGAGAGAGAGCCTAAAAAGACATGGCAGAACTTGTAGCGCCAAGCCTGCGTACAAGCTAGAGGACAACGATGAATCTACTAGTCTAAGGAAGAGTGATCTGCATTACGACAATAATTTTCTTGGCTCTTCCGATCTCGACAAAGAACTTAAATTGAAGAAGGTTGATGATTTACGGAAGAATGAAGACAATGGAAGAATCCTTAACGTGAAAAGTGAGAATATATTCCAGCCGAATTCAAGTAGATCTTTCCTACTTTGTAAAAATGATGGACTCCTAAAAATGAAGCATGAAGACGATGAAGACACTTCAACATCATCAACATCGAATTATTACGGTAAATTGGGTGAAGACGATTCCTTCTACGGTGATTGTTACAGTGACTCTGAGGCTGTTGACAAAGACATAGACTATGATGAAGCACCTAAAGCTGCCAAGATCGAAGAATGTGGCGGTGTCCTGAGACCGAAACGATGGAAACGACGTGATATATTAAATAAATCTGATCAAGCTTGTGATGATCACCATCTCAAACATGAAAGTTACCCTGAGGTTGGTGGTAAAACGGAAGACATCAGAGATCATAATATTTATTATAAAGGTGCAAGGAAGATGGTGGTAGAAGAGAATGATTATACTTCATGGAAAGATCCAAACATATTGGTTGACCGGCTAAGACTTCTACATGGTTCGCTTTGTGCAGGAAACTATTCGTGCATCAAAGAAATATCCTTCATACTCAAGGAACTGAGGAATGCTGGCTAGATACAATAATGGCTTTTTTTTACTTGCATTTGTATAATGTAAAGCAATAAAATAAATAATTTAAATTATAAGAATTTAATGTTTTTATTTTTGTATTCTGATTTCTAACTAAGACTTAGATCTCGTAACTTGTGCTTCCTTTTAGCCTTTTTTTGTTGATGGAGCTTCCAAATGTGCTGCCTTTTCGATGATGGTGCTTCCAAATGTGCTGCCTTTTCGTTGTCGGTGCTTCCAAATGTGCTGCCTTTTCGTTGTCGGTTCTTCCAAATGTGCTGCCTTTTCGTTGTCGGTGCTTCCAAATGTGCTGCCTTTTCGTTGTCGGTGCTGCCAAATGTGCTGCCTTTTCGTAGTCGGTGCTGCCAAATGCGCTGCCTTTTCGTTGTCGGTGCTTCCAAATGTGCTGCCTTTTCGTTGTCGGTGCTTGCAAATGTGCTGCCTTTTCGTAGTCGGTGCTTCCAAATGTGCTGCCTTTTCGTTGTCGGTGCTTGCAAATGTGCTGCATTTTCGTTGTCGGTGCGTCCAAAATGTGCTGCCTTTTCGTTGTCGGTGCTTCCAAATGTGCTGCCTTTTCGTTGTCGGTGCGTCCAAAATGTGCTGCCTTTTCGTTGTCGGTGCTTCCAAATGTGCTGCCTTTTCGTTGTCGGTGCTTCCAAATGTGCTGCCGTTTCGTTGTTGGTGCTTCCAAACAGACCCGTATCAAGCCTCTGCGAGGCCCCTGGCATTTTCCCGAAAAGAGGCCCCTTTCGCAGGAGTGAACATACCCCAAGCAAAAAAACAGGGGGTTCGGGGTCATTCCCGGAAAAATTTTTATTACAAGGTGCAAAATGGTGCTATTATAGGTGTTTATTAAAACCAAAATTTTGAATATACAGTTGGAAGAATTGCAATATTTTCTGCTGATGTTAATTTTTACACGAATAAATAATAATTTGTATTACATTAACTTAAGTTCAGTTCCTGTGATACAAAAAAAAAACAATACAATTCCAACGGTTTTTCACTAAAATAAAGGTTTTACATTGAAAAAAATACACTGTAAGTCTTTCACTATATATTTATTAATTTTATTTATACTTATACTTAACGGAACTAAGTATTATTAATGTTTATATCAGATGACATCAAAACATGCAGTAATAATTAACCTATAATTGTTTTTAAACTATTCAATCTGCGAGTGATTAATTTCTGAAGTTATATTGAAATTAATTAATGGTATTTACTACTGTAAGCTATAACAATACCCATTTTTATTTCAATAATGCAAAAAAGTGTTAATGAAAGCGTGAACTTCAAAATCAAGTATAACTTCCCCTTTAAGCACTAGCACCAAAGTCTACTTCAAAGTTTTCAACCTCTTGCACATAATGTCTATGCCTATCAATAATTTAAATAGGCTTCTTTCTACATTTTTTTGAGGCAAAGTCTTTGATGACATCACTAAAGTCTAGCGTTCTAAGTATGTCACATTCCACACTGATAATGCTCAAACTGTTTAATCTTTCTTGTTGCATAGCACTTCTTTTTATATTTTTAATAATCTTCAGTTTTGAAAAAGATCGTTCACCCGAAGCTTTTGACACCATCACTGATTAGAACATTATCAGAGAAATTTCCACATTCGGAAATGCTGGTGGCAACAATCCATTTACATAGAGATGAAGATAGATGGCTTGTAAATTCAACTTCTTTGTAGGAGTAGATCGACACCCAACATCATCACCTCCTTCCAAATTTTCTTCGTACATTACAATATTTCTTTCCCCTTCTGCTTCACCAGAGTTGCACAATCGGAACCATTATAAAGGTGTACAAGCTGCAAAATGTCTTTATTTTCTGTAAGATAACTTTTAAATGTAGGCATTCTTCGAGAAGCTCTGACTTGTTTACATCTTGTTTTTATACAAAAGCAAAATAATCGCAACAAATTTTCAGTTTGTCTTTTCGATGATCAATTAAATCCTCCAGAAATCCGAATATTTTCATAACTCTTCTGTATGCTTCTATGTGCGTATATTTAGATTCAATACCAATGAGTCTATGAGGGAAGGTAGGTCTCAACTATAAGTTTATCTTTTCCTTTGAGAATAGTATCTGGGTTGCTGCTGTTGTCGAAAAACGTAAGCCGAGTGCTGCGTCTATTTGTTCTGTCCTCAGAATTCTCACTATTAATGTTTTCAGTTGATGCCACAGCGGAACTTTCGTAGGCGTCCAAACTACCTCTTTTCTGTTCAACATATGATTTTAGAGACTCGAGAACTTTAACAGCTACTGACAGAGTAAAAGTAGGTTTTTGCAGGACTGTGTTGACCTTGTTGATTCATTCCAAGATATAATTCCAAAAGTAAGTGAGAAACACTGTCTCAAATCTTTCCATGCATTTCTTAAAACCCGCAGCTTTTAATTTCGTGTCAGAATACTGCTCGGTGTCATTTCTAATCGCATTCAGTACTGACTCAATCACTTCATATCCTTCGCTCAATGCTAAAACTGCATCTGCCCTAGCTTACCATCTAGTGTTGGAGAGTGGTTTTAGCTTTTTACTTGAATCAGTCATAGCAGATAACAAAATGTTCCATCTGCTAGTTGATGCTGAAAAACAGTTGTACAGTGATTGAACGAAGTCAAAATATTTTGTCGCATTTCGGTTGCTTTCTGCTGCTACTACACCAACAAGATTCAAAGAGTGGGAAGAACATGGTATAAATTCTGCTAGTGGGTTTCCTTGTCTGATTCTTGCTTGAAAACCAGTGTATTTGCACTCGTGTTTGATGCATTGTCGTAAGTTTGTCCCCGACAATTTTCAAGAAGAATACCACAGTTTCTCAGCAAACCAGTTACTTCTTTGAAGAGTGTTTCGGCTGAATGCCCATTAATGGCAATGAATTTTAGGAACCTTTCAGTTGTTTCACTATTTATTACATACCTAATAATACACGTAAGTTGATCAGTATGTGCTACATCAGGTGTGGAGTCTACACATATCGAGTAATACTTGGCCTCCTTAACCTCTATAACAATCTGATCAAACACTTTTCTCCCCATCACTTCTATGAATTCATCACATACAAAAGACGACAGGTAAGAAACATTTCCTCGGCCTGTATTTCCATATTGCTTTATATGTTCTTTTAAAAATGGATCATATTCACTTATCAACTCAAGTGACCCTAAATAGTTCCCGTTATGTGGATTACCAAATTTCTCTTGATCTCCTCTGAATGGTAGACCTCTTTCAGCAAAAAAACCTTACGACAGAGACAACTCTAACCAAAACATTCTGCCAATATTCACATTCCTTATTAATTTCGATCTGGAGTGCTGTATCAATTCTTCCTATTTCATTGCAGCATCTCAAGTACACTAACATATTATTTCTATGCTCCTTCCCATTTTCGTGGCCAGTTAGAGACTATGTTGCATGTTTCCAATCGTTGAAGCCTTCTGAACAGAAGGGACTGGAAGAATTAGAACCAAAAAGTTTAAAAACAAAGCAATATACTCGACCAGATGATGGTGAATACAGTAACCATTCACGCCTGATTTTATCCCCAGTCTGAAGCTCCCGGAAAAACATGGATTTACGCAATGTTCGTGACTGAATTACTATTTTGCTATATTGTGAACACTCATATTTACGAACAGAATCAATACAATTGTGGTTGAAATTTTGACAGCATGAAGGGCCTTTCCTTATCAAAAATTCTTGAAGTTCATTTTTAGAACCTCGAAATAACTTCCATTGTTCTACATCTTTACCTGGTTCCATTTCATCACAACTGCGTATTTCATCTATTTTATGTGAAACTGAATTCTGAAGGTCAGAAATAGTTGCAGGAAAGCTGTAGGGATAAGCTTCTTGAACATTTACGAGTGGAGAGGATGACGGACCACAAGATGTAGCATTGCGATCAACTGGAAGACGATCTGAAGAACTAGAAGCGAGATCACTAATTAAGCCTAAATTTATTTCAGCACCAGAAACTGTTTGCAAAAAATAATTCACTTTTGGTAAAGATTCTATAAATAGTTCACTTCTTTTAGCATTTGGTCTTTTATGGGCACCACTTTCATAGATACGTTTCATGATTGCGATTAAGGAGCACTTTCAAACTTCTAATAAATTCCCACAGTTACATGTTAGACTGTTCACCTGAAAATAAATTACTTGATTTAATCATACAATCAAAATAAGAAAATTGCAATGCATATATACACACACTATTTGGATCGGAAAACTAAATAGGACATTTGCCTATAAAACAAAGAATTTTGGAAATAAACGACTGTCAAATAGCTACATGAAACAATAACACAAGAAAAAAAAATTAAAAAATTCCAACAGGCAAACTTAAAACCCAAAACCTTAGATATTCTGGCTGTGAACCTTCACCCTAGCCAACTGTTTTTTATGTTAGACTCCTTCGCGAGGTCGAGAAAACACCGAGTCTAACATTCCCCCCTTTTCAACTATTATGTCAAGTCCTGTGACGATGTGACAGCGACAATACAGACTTGTGTCAAGTGGTGACTCTAACGGACGACCACAAACCCATGCCTTACCCAGGACTCGAACCCAGAACCACAACCGCCCGCACCATAATCAGGCGCGCTACGGAGACCGGCAACTCGGTCACTATGCCACTACTGAAGGATGTACAAAACTTTAGAAAAATAAGGAAAATACAAATTTCTTAGAATCACGTTTTTAGAAGCTAAGTTTTTATATACTGTTGAGTAATTATATGACTTTGTCTTTTAATTACTAAGAAATTATATGACTGTGTCTTATAATTACTTAAATATCCCAATCCCAACAGAAAATTAGAACATGTTCTATTATGGTTTCTGTTATATTTTCGGGTAAAGAAACTGTAAAACCCAGAAGCCCGTTATACAATGGCTCGGAAGCGAATTCGTATAATAAAAACACATGTGAAAATGTGTTCTAATCCTGTAAATAATATTTGAATCGTAATCACTAGAAATACCACATATTGTCATACACTGCACATTTCTCCTCTCTTTTTTCTGCTTCTCTTTTCTGTTTTTTTTTTCTTTTATATTTCCAAACACTAATCGAGGTGATGTACTGATGTACATAAGAAGCTGACGTAGATTCAACATGAATTTATAAACTATATACGACAGAAATGTTTGTTTAATGTTTAAACATGTATAATATTGTGAATGCATAACCTTTTTCATTTCTTTGTAATCCTTATGACTTGTCCAATATCCTTGTACAATTGTATATGAAAAATATCCTAAGGATGCAATAAAACAAACAAACAAACTACGTTTTCAGGTCCGCATCCGAGTTATTTCGCTTCTGCGCCATTGTAGAACGATCTTAAAAACTACTACGGAACTGGGCCTCATATGAATAAACAGTAGGCTAAACTTCTCATGCTATTGCTTAGCCCAGTGATACAAATCACATACCGTTACTGTACACACATTTTACAAAACGGCAATTTATTTGTAGTAACAACACAGAAAACAAACTTTCGTTTACTCTCATAGCCCAGCGCAGGACTGTTTCTTTACGCAGTAGATCGATTTATCGATAGGTAAAACGCACATTGTTTAAATGTACTGCCAACATAATGCGCACAGTGCACCTGCACGCTGACCACTATTAGACAGCTAGCTGCTTGATACGATTCCTTTCGATTGGTTTGCTAGTGTGTAATGTATAAATTATTAAAAACGATAAATATATATGTAAGAAATTATGTATCATCGACTATTTTGTATTCCTCAAGCCGGAACAAGAAATGTTTTTCTTGCAATTGTGTATTGTCACACACTTGTCACAGACAGAACAATTTATTGTAGTGTGTGTTTTCTTTGGCGTTGGTGATTTATGTGAGGCAGACTGAGGCCCCCTGGGGGGCGAGGCCCCCGGCGGCCGCCGGGTGCGCCTATACGTTAATACGGCACTGCTTCCAAATGTGCTGCCTTTTCGTTGTCGGTGCTTCCAAATGTGCTGCCTTTTCGTTGTCGGTGCTTCCAAATGTGCTGCCGTTTCGTTGTCGGTGCTTCCAAATGTGCTGCCTTTTCGTAGTCGGTGCTGCCAAATGTGCTGCCTTTTCGTTGTCGGTGCTTCCAAATGTGCTGCCTTTTCGTTGTCGGTGCTTCCAAATGTGCTGCCTTTTCGTAGTCGGTGCTTCCAAATGTGCTGCCTTTTCGTTGTCGGTGCTTCCAAATGTGCTGCCTTATCGTTGTCGGTGCTTCCAAATGTGCTGCCTTTTCGTTGTCGGTGCTTCCAAATGTGCTGCCTTTTCGTTGTCGGTGCTTCCAAATGTGCTGCCGTTTCGTTGTCGGTGCTTCCAAATGTGCTGCCTTTTCGTTGCCGGTGCTTCCAAATGTGCTGTATTTTCGTTGATGGTTCTTCTATTTTTAATGTTGTTTTGACTCTAGTATTATTGTAAATGGTTCTTGATTTGACTAGCGTATTATTCCATACGGTGCATGTATATAAGCGAGTCCTAGACAACAGGACGCTCAGTTTGTTACTGACGTCGTTGCTGTAAGGATCACCTAGTTTGTTTCATCTGGTGCATTAATCACGTAATTACCTGTTCTTGCGAACTCGATGGCATCTTTACCGACTTTAACGAAGAACTCGATGGAGGTTGTACCATCGACTGCGGGAACCATGACGTCAGCGTCGACGATGGTGGAGCAGATTCCGTTGGCAACGTCGATGTCAACACTGGAGGAGACTTCAACAGACGTGGTACCGCCAGCAGAAGAGACTTTAATGCTACTAGTGCTTGCTGCACAGGAAAACTCGACGAACGCTGGTTCGTCATCAATGGAGACTTCAATGGATGCCGAATCGACAACAACTAACGAACATCGGTGCTGTTACTGCGACAAGATTTTCTCAAACAACAGCAATGCTCGACGACATGAGAATAGAGAATGTGCCAAGAACCTATATCGTAAAATGTTTGATTGTGAGAAATGTCATAAGCAGTTTGCCAGAAAAGATAATATGAAAACGCACATGAAGGCATGCAAAGGTCCTTCTGTTCGGTAGAAAGTAAAGGTTTCAGCGCAACAACGATGCATTGATGTTCATAAGAGTATGCCTGGAGATGGTGCAACTGCGGCAACGTCAGTATCTGGATCGGGTCTGAAAGGTTCGTCTTCATCACCACGGTATCCTTGCAGCTACTGTGATACGTCGTTCGCATTTGCTCATGATGCACGAAGACATGAGCGGAGCAAATGTACGAAGAATCCATCTCGCATGAAGTTTCGTTGTGATGAGTGTCATGAATGGTTTACTCGAATTGATAATTTGCGATGGCATGCGAAAAACTGTAAAGGTGAAGTCCGTGTGCCTACTGCTGAACTACCTGCAGAAATTTCGACTCCTCGGTTTAGGTTGAAGGCTCGTGAGCGTACAAGCAAGAAAACCGATGTGCAGCAACCGATTGGTATGACGTCTGAACAGGAAAATAAACCTAAGACTGTGTTCGGCGCATTACAAGTGAACGATAATGGCTTCTACTTAGCGCAGTCTGCATTTCGTGGAACATTGAAGGACTACTATTATTTAAATACGTTAGGTGAGTCGAAAGACATTTGTAATTTTCTTGATGATATCAGAGAGGACATAATCAATCAGCTTACTGATGATGTAGCAACAAACGGACCTTTGAAATATAACTTGTGGTTGGACTGTATATATGGAAAGCCATATCCGTTCGATGACAAAGTGAAGAAGTGTGCATTCAAGACATCGGCTGCAGTAATTTACAGTTCTAACGATGTGAAGCAAACTGTTAAAAACGGTATCCAGAAACACTGTCAAGAAGAGGTTGACTATGTCTGTAAAGGTTCTGGCTGGACTCTGTCTAGTATAAACCGATTGGAGCTAAGAATTAGTCATTTCACACCGCTGCGGAACTAAATGATTATAAGATTGCTGGCTTTCGCAAATGATCCTGTAGTAGAATAGAAATTATGTAATAAATATTATGTTTGTAAAAGAACTTGTGGTGTTTCATTCCTCGAACCTGTTACTATTATGTTAAATTGATGTTATATTTAATTTTTTTGCATCGTCCTAGATCGTACCAAGGACCTTAGTCGACCTAATCAATCAGTATATAGATTACAAATTTATTTAATGAATTTTGGAATTTTTCCCGAATTTCTAGCTTAATAATTATGGATTTTCAAGATGGCGGCCAAATGACATGATGGCGGGTGTCACAGCAATAATAAATGATTACTGCACTCTAGCGGATAAGAATTAAACTAACATGGCGTCAGCGCACTCTCGCCGACGATACACTGATGATGGCTTCCAGCAGACGAGGGCAAGATGGCGGACATGACGTCATACTACCTGACGATATATATGCTTTGAAAAAAAGTGGAGGGAGTCAGTATGCCTGCGTCCACCACGAGGGAAGGATCGGTCGCCATTTTTATTTTTTTTGCACTCGGGTTCGAACCGAGGACTCCGAGCTCCGTGTTGTAAATGTTTGTTTTTTAAATATGTTATTAAAAAATTTTTTATTTAATTTTTTTATAATTTTAAAATTTTTTTCATTAAAATCGGATTATAAATTTAAAGATGGCGGCCGTAACGGAAATTGCAACGATGACGTCATAATTCAAAATGGCGGATAACACAATGCCGGAATGTTCGAGAAAACGAAATGACGTCATCCAAGATGGTGGATCCAAGATGGCCGTCGGGGTCAAGGTCAAAGGTCAAGGTCACATCCTGATAGAGGCTTAACTGAGGCTTGAGTTAAGGATGCTTAAGCCTCTATCAGGACATTTATAGCCGTTGGGATTTTTAAGGAATAAAACGGGAAATTTTCCCTCGAAACGGGAATTTTTCCCTCGAAAACGGGAAATTTTTTCTTAAAACGGGAAATTTTGAGTCATTTTGAGTCATTTTTGAGGAATTTTGAGGAATTTTTGCCGCCGTGACGTCACAAATCCAAGATGGTTGACCGACAATCTCTATCCACCGCCTGGCGCCTGTTTCAGGACCGGCTATGTTATACTACTGAGGCATAAGACATTAATTACACTTTTAGGCAAAATGCACTTTTAACCATTGAATTGACCACCGTTTGACGTTCTTTCTAGTGGCGTGCAACGCTGAGATCTACGAAATGTCAAATATTCACATATTTTGGGTAGAGAATAGTTGAGCAAATAATTGAGGTACAATTTAAAATTGTTTAAACTACTTTCATGAAGAAAAAAAATAGTTTATGTGACAGTGTCTTATGCTTCCAAAGGTACAGATATATTATGGTGCTTTTAAATGTTAGTTCCCAACGCATTCTCTTTAAGACCCTCGCATCATGACTAGAGACCTGCAAAATTCGCGGTTTAGATTGCCTTCAGGATAGACTGCACATACTCCTGTACACTTGGGCAAATAACGCAAGTTCATTGGCTGCTGACTTGTAAGTCGTCTCAGCTCGTTTGTCTGTGATTCGATCCTTCTTTGGTTGAGGGTTTATAACTGGTTGAGATTCGTCCAGATGAACAGTAAGCCAATAGCAAAATTATCTAAGAGGTATATGTGTTTGAATTCTAGCCTATCACCGAATGAATCCGCGAATTTAGAAGGTCTCTAATCATGACAGAGGACTAGCTGAAGACAACATCAGATACTATCTATTGCTGACCCTCTCCGAGTTGTGTTGCACTGAGCAGATGTGTTGTCTTGTGAGGATCCACTGATGAACACAGAATAGTCGGTCAGTCGTGTGACGATGCGGCGGGAAGGGTGATAAGCCTCCGTAAGTAGTGTTGATGTTCTGCTGCCGGATGATGATGTCTCCTGATGTTGGATGAGCGAAGAGGTCACATCCTGAAGGATGTCAGAGTGCGGAGGAGAAATGCTGTTTGCATATGTTCGTGACATGTGTCTATCATCACGGTATGTGGTGGTCATAATCATTAACTCCTTCCAGTATGTGACCGGGTCAGCAAAGTAAAATGCCTCCAGCTTCCTCTGTACCTCCTCAATTATTCCTCTTTCACTTTGTTCCATTCTTACCCTCTCTCCTGCACTCCTTTAACTATCTGCTCTTCCAACATCCTCTTTGGTCTTCCTTGAGACCTTATTCCTGTTTAATTCCACTCCACCATTTACCTAGGCAGTCTCTGTTTTCCCATTCTCTTAATATGACCTGCCATCCCACTTTTGCTTTTTTCATGATCTCATTCAAGTCCTGTACTCCTGCTCTTGCTTGCAAAATCTCAACCCTGATCCTGTCTCATCTAGTAACTGCCAAAAATTGCTCAAAATCTTTGTACCTATTGCACTGATATTCCCAGTACCTCTCTAGTCTACAGTCCAAGTCTATTACATAAGTGACTATGGGCGAATAGTAAGTGTTGTACAACATTTGTTTGCACTTTAATGTCAACTACCTTTTCCATACCAAATCTCTCACATATCTGTAGAAATTTTGAAGTGTTTTTTGTAAGCCAATGCATGTGTCTATGTTAAAGTCTGATTTTGATGATTCTAATGGCAAAAATTGAGGCACCTGAAGCAAAAAAAAAAAAGACTCAGTCTATATCAAACATTTAGTCTATGCTATGCTCACTTGCGTCATTGTCTACCTTGCAAAGTTCTGCTAGACTTAATTTGTGTTTAGCTAAACCTTGCCAATTATCGACGTTCTAGCTGTTCTAGCAGTAAATATTGTAATGATACTGCTAATGTTTTAACACATAATTTTTTTTGTGTCTTTGAGAAACACATAAGTGTTGATATATATATATATATATATATATATAAAGAGAGAGAGAAAGAGAAAGAGAGACCGGAAAAATTCGCGGATTCATTTCGTGATATGCTGATATCCAAATATGTATACCTTTGTGCTTCTTCTTTTGCTTCACTGTTAATCTATAGGAATATGGGCCTATAAGAGACACTCAACCAAAGAAGTATCAAACCACAAGTTACCCAGTTGAGTCGCCTCACACTCAGCAGCCAATGAACAGGTGGCTTTTGTCCGAGTGTGCAGGGGATCGCGGAGTCTATCCTGGAAGTCACTGAACCCAAGAATAATTGTTCCAGTCTCTATCCTTATTCATGGGCCACCAATTATAAAATTCTTCTGTAACGGGCCGATGACACACTAAAATGTTTTGAAGTGGACGGTGATAATAAACGAGGAGACTTCAGATCTTTCAACTGGAACCCTGGGATTCCCATTTAAGGAATCCGCTTCTGCAGCGTGATTTCTTTTTTTTTATATATCAGATTTCAGGGAGCGTTAGGGCAATACCAGGTGCGCGAATCAAGCGCCCATTCGCCTTCACGCACGAGACAATGAGCGGGCATGCAGTATTTACGTCGCGTTGCGTGCAACTATGGGACTGTGCTTTGTTTGAATGATTCTGCCACTGGGGAAACTATTTTTAATTACATTTGAGCTCTCTCTCTCTCTCTCTGCATTCGGCATTTGGCAGGAGAAATTTCGTGAATGGAACGGAAGTGGCACGGAACGGAAAAAATGTAACCACTGTGCTGCCATCTGTGGCGATTGGCGCGAAACCAAAGTTCACATAACCAAGAGGAACTTTATAATGAAATTTAACGAGATGCACGGTATTTTAATAAAATTCTTTGTCAAAATTAGGTCCAAAGCCGGGGTTTTGGTAGTTTTCTAGATCTTTTCGCGTTTCAACGGAGCAGTTTCATTATATAAATTTAAAATTTCTGTCTGCGAATGGAATAATTCGATAGTCTACGTAGCTGCTCCGGCAGTGAATTCTAGCGGCGGGTGCGGAAATTTACGTGTGATTCGCGTCCGTAAATGTAGTTGAAAACACGATTTGCGTGTATTTTTGACGATTTCCATTATTTTTAAGATTTTTACGTTACATTTTGATTAGAGTTTTGAATTTTAAGTGTATTTGAAATTAGAGAACACATTAATTTGCTCGATGCCGAGGTTAGATGTTATACATCTCTGGCAAGGACCGAAATACTCGCTTCCGTTTTTTTTACAAACGCCATCGCTGCACAGAAGAAAAACTTGGACTTCCACCAACTCTTAAGATTTATCTGGCATGCCAAATTTGTTATTTAATTGGTTATAATTTCATGTTATTTTCATTCCTGCCCACTCAACATGATAGCTCTTTACATTTGAAGGTTTGACGCAATTGTTCCCATACTTTGCATGCAAGCTGGAAAACATCGCTCAAATGATCATTATTGTGAACAGTTTGTTGCTTGCTGCTTAAGGCTATTTGATAACAAATGTGTTTGGTGGGAAAAAAATGTAAAAATATCTATATAATTTTACAGAAATAGCCCTTAAACAATAGTAAAAAAGATAACATGAAATAGTCAGCCAGCCGTGTAACAAGGAGTCTTATGATGGAAACATTAATTTCATATTAAATATTTCTTATCCTTTAATATTTCATATTAAAGTTTAAATTTAAAAAATCATAGCTCTCAGATTCATTTAAATTCTTTTTTTTTTCTAGTGCTCACTGATTCACATTCATTATTTCTCGTATGGTATTGGAAAAATAAATAATTAATAAATTTTTATTTATGGCTACAATGGTGACAAAAAACAACTGTAACTAATGTGATTAAGTTAAAACTTAAACCTTTGTACTATTATTTATTCTTAATAGAAGCTATATTAAAAATAATTAAATAATGTTTTTAAATAAATATGTATAATAAATATTTTGTGGGAAGGGCTGTTTTCGGGCCCATTTAAGGATCAACTTCCATTGCCACCAGTTGGATTTTTCCCCCCCTGATCCCATATGTTTAGGAAATAGGTCTATAGATGTACCTGTAGTTGAATGCATTTACCAACTGTAAACTAGGCAAAAGATTTGATAAAAAATGCTGACAACCTTAAGAATGTATCTTTTGCAAAAACTATAAACAAACGAGTGTTTGGAAATCCTCATATAGTGGATGGTCTGAAACAATGACTCAAAAATTTTAGATTCTAAAATGGAGGATGAACTATTAAGGTCGAAATAAAATCTGCGGTCGTAGAAGGCCGCCACGGAGAGAACTCTGAAGTAGGGGAGGGGGGAGGGGTAGTGCGTCGCTGGCTTCATGTAGCCGGAGAGCAGCTCGCTGGTTGGTCGACGGCCGTTTTGGCGGCAACATCTTGAAGGAGTCGACTCCTCCTCCCGCGGTCCCCCCCCCCCCTCACTCTCCCCCTCCTCAAGGCAACCACCGCGCAACTTGCCCTGGAGACTTTTATCTTCGCTGGAACCTAACCTATGCGCGTGTGCGCCCCCCCCCCCTCTCCCTCAGCTGGGAGAACCAAGCCCCCCCCCCCCCCCCTTCCACGCCCCATCGTCCCGGTGAAGAAGCGGCCTAGCCTCCGCTTCCCCCCCACCCCACACCCCCAGACCGCCACGCGGCTGTATAAATACTTTCTCTTTGTATTTTTAAACATCATTCACGTATTGTGCACTCTGCAGTGTTCTTCCGAGGAGTCCTGGCTGGAACAAGCCCTCCCTTGCTCTGAGAGGTGAGTGTCGTTGTTCGGTTCAAAGCGAGGTTGCACTGTTAAAATTTTTTTTTCACCTTAAATATTTACAAAAGAACGCCGGTCACAAAATTATCCAGGGATACTCATAAACATCGGTAGTATATCCAGGGAGGGGGGCCCCCCTGGAATTAAGAAACCCTTTCACTGTGGGGGCCCATTCGCGCTTGCAAAACGTGACCGTGAAACGGGGCTGATAAACGTGAAAGTTAAAACTGTGATCTATGGAAAACTTACTCTATTGCACGGCATATAGAACATAAAAATGTACAGCATACAACATACAACCACCCTATCCAACAACGAATTCTAGCGGCATTTTCGGAAACTACATACGTGTGATTCGCGTCAATAAATGTTGTTTAAAAACATAATTTGCTTATATTTACCACTCTTGGTCATTATTCAAAGAATTCTGCGTCAAAACTCGTGTCCGAGTTTCGTATTGTGGGTGTGTTTGCAACGTGAGAGCACGTGAATTTGCTCGTTTCCCAAGCTTTAGGTGTTACACATGTCTGGCGATTACTGAAAGACTCGCTCGCGTATGAGACAGTTCACGTGGCACAGGCTATAGCGTGGTGGACGAACGCACAGTAGCGAGGGAGTACCTCTCACGCGCCAGATAGTGATCTCAGCATCTTCCCGACGCAGGAAGCTACCTCTGACGACCGCTACCGGGCGGACATCTGCCACGGAGAACTCCGCGATTCTTTCCGCTGCGCTGGAAAACATCCACAAGATTCAATCATAGAAGTTTAAGGGGCCCGCCTAATCAGGAGCGTATCTACGTTAGTGAGGCGGGATGATAAGCGCGACGCTCGCTGGTGCTTCTAGCGCGGTGTCTCCTCTGGACTGGCGCGCAGTCTTCTCGTCGTCACAGGACAACTGTGAAATTTGAGCGGTGATCGTAACATTATGTGACAGAGAAATGAAGATAAAGGTGTAATGCAAGTCCCTTAAGTGCTTTCAAGAATCTGTACCGCTTGTTTTACGCCTGAAAATTACTCTGAAAACACCGTTTTTAGCTATTTTAACTCTTCTAAAAATACATTTTAAAAACTTAATCCGAGTTCAAAAGGACTTTTCGGCCCTCAGCGAACTATTAAATGCTTTTCGTTAAGCAGATCCCACTCGGATATCTGGAGTAGTTTGGAAATCGTGTTGTTTTTCCTGAAGCTCTGCGCACCGTGTGTGTGCCCGGGTAGGCATGGCTCTTAAGTGCACAATCACACGGCAGGGCTAAACTAGTTTAGTTGAGTACGTCAAACTTGAAATCATTTACTTGATTGAGAAGATTGTGTTCGTCAGGTTACACGAAAAATCGATTATTTCCAGCTCGGATCGATCCCAGTTTTTATGTTTATGTTTAGACGTTCATCAGGAATGGGTCTTTTAATTGCATCCTTAAATGCATCCCACCGCACAATAAGTCTGTACTACCATTCACTCATGCAAAACAAATAAGTTTATTTATCCTTACTTACCAGTTGATTTTTTGCTTCTGCTGGCAATCACAACAAGAAACGATAGAAGATATGTCGTTCCGAAGTATGTACTTGCCAAACCTGTTTAGTCTGGATGAGAAACTACTGTATTCAGGACATGCCCGGAGTACATGTTACCAGTCACTGATTCACTCATGCTCCGACAATCTGGTTCAAAGTGCTGTTTAAAACAACATTGTTATTGTGTTTTTTTTTCCGCTATACTTTCGTACCGCAAAACAATGTATGAATTAAAATTATAAGTTAGTTTGCGTATCGAAGCAATAGTTTATGTAACGGCCAAATTCACGTTTAAAAAATATAGATCAAATTTGTTTTGCCACTTCGTTTAAATCATTTTACCTTAGCGAAAATAAGTCATGCGAGTTAAATTGTCTACGTTCATATGTATTTGATCTTCAGTAAAATCAGCATAACCCAATCATTCTTCTTGTAATTTATATTCACGTATAACATATTAGTTTTAGCAGAATAGTGTCATTCAATTTCATTCAAACGATTTTGTTTCACTTATTATTTGGTTCTTAACGAATGCTATACAGAATTAAAAATTTTACATTTGATAACAGATATTCCAATTATTCAAGTAGTAAAAGTAGGGTTTTTGCCTAAATACTTTAAATTAAATTAAATTAAATCGTGGAGGTAAATATTTATAATGATTTTATAATAACGCATTATTTTCATTGAAAATGTTTTGTTTTTCATTATGAATAATCTTTTTACCATGTTACAGAGAGAGAACATCTTAAGAATGAACCGATTGTAAGAATTTAATATTAACATTTAAAGTGCGTCGGTGATAGTTAAATATTGTTTGCATGTATTTTATGTTTCTGAAAATAGTTATAAATAACTCATTCGCAGTATTTTTTGCCATAATGTTTGTCAATTAAGTGGTCTGCTTTACATTCCGACGCATGCCTGTCTCACCGTGTTAAGTGATGCTGTTTGTGAATACCTCCTTAAAGGATGGTTTTGGCCCAGATGATCCTTGGAAAATGCATCTCAATGTATGTCAGTGATTTTTTATTTGTTACATCTTACCTCTCGGTACATGGCATTTGGTTGGAGTATTTTTGTGAAGCAGACCGAAGCAAAGGAACGGAAATATGTCAAATAACCACGGTGCTGCTCTCTATGGTGGATGGCGCAAACCAAAACTCACAAAGCAAAAGAGGAAATTTATAGAATTTACTGTTTTATTCATTTGTTAAATTATTTTTCGAAAACCTGGCCCAAATCCAGGTTTAGTATTTTTTTTTTTTTTTTTTTTGCTTTTATCCGAGACGTTTCATTACATAAGTTTAAAATTTCTGTCTGCAAATGGAATGATTCGATAGTCGACTTAGTTTCTCCGGCAGCGAATTCTAGCTGCGGGTGTGGAAATGTATATGTAAATGAAATGAAATGTAAATGAAAACACGAATTTCGTATGTTTATCACGCTCGGCACTATTTTTAATAATTCCACGTTATATTTCGTGCCCGAATTTTGTATGATAAATCTATTTGCAAGATTAGAACAGATGAATTTGCTCGTCACCGAGGTTAGATGTTAACACATTTCTGGCGAGTGCCGATACACCCCCGCTCTCATTTATTTTGACCATCCGATCAGTCACAAGGATCCTCACAGAATCGCCTCTGCAGACTTTCGTCAAAGGATGGGTCGATAACGTCCCATTCGTGCGACCTTGTGATCTCTGGGGGTCTCTTTAGGTAACTACGTAACAATAGTCCCATCATCCCGCCTCACTAGCACAGCTGCACCCCCTTGAGGCCACATCTGCGCGAGGACGCGCGGAAGAAGCGTGGGCTGGTCCCGTCAGGCAGTTCCCCCCGCGCGCCGAAGAAAGCGAGCAGGGACGGACGCGCGTTACCGCCTCGTTGGTGCCAGCCGCCAGGGCGCGGATCACTTTCGCCGTCTTCGACCCCGCAGACGAGCTCCCCCCCTCCTCCCCGGCCAGTGGTAGGGGGAGGAAGGGGGGTTCTCCAGGTGTCTGTCTCTCGGTAGTGTCTGGCATGCAAAAGACCCATCTTTCTCCTGACCAGGACCACGTCCTAACGGGAATACATGCCTGGGGGAGAATCGATGTTTATTTCTGAGGTGTGAACCTAATGTACATGTCTGTCTCTCGGCACTCGCCGAGCAAACACACTCGTCCGATGAGGAAACGATTGCTATTTGAAACTGAAGATGAAAGACGGAAACACTTAGAAAAAGAACCGAAACATAAATATTAAAAAGGATATAAGAATGAAAGTGCACAGGATTGTCGGGTTGTGAGAGTTAAATGTGTTGTTAAATAAACCGAGAAACGAAAGTCGGGAAGATCGAGACCATCGCTTTACCGTGATACGTGATCATTTAAATTTTGCTCTACTCGCGAGCGATTTTCCAATGAATCAGAGGAAGAACGTGCTCATTGTTTAAATTTGATTCGCGAGCGGCTAGCCAATGAGTCTGATGAACAGCGATCACGACACTTAAGCGCATTATCTAATTATTCCTCACGGAGGGTGCTTAATGAAACTTCAGAAGAAAGGGACAGTAGATTAAATAATTTAAAAACAAGCAGCACACCGTTCAAGAGATATATTAGGAGTTGAACAAATTTGAATCGCCATTAACATTTTTTTGCAGATGTACCATGTGTCGTATGCAAAACATTACTTAATCTGCAACAGCATGTTATTTTGCGTCCATAATTAATTAAGGTCATTAGGTTAGTGACGTCTTATCGATGCTCAAATACTATTAAAAAAGTTAAGTTCTGCCTCAAGATTATTGGAATAAGATGGGAGTTGCTATTGTATCACATGATTAGCCACATGTATTACTCAAACCAAAATTTGTTGAAGTTACATCCTTAATTGGTGTTGCTGCCCGACATATATTTGGCAAGACTTTTCATTCCGTATTTTTACTTTCTATCGACAATGACAACACCTTGACATTTAAACGTTTTACTGGACAGAAGCTTTAACAAGAGAGACGCAAGTGACGCCATATAAGTTGGCTAGTCTTTGGCCAAATTTCAGTGGTCTCCTACGAGAATTTGAGAATTATCCACCTACGTCTACAGGAATTTCAAAACAATGTGAAATTATTTGGCACAGTTAACAGCTTACTCTTTGGTGACATTATGCAACTGCCTTCTTTAAAAGGTCACTGGTGTTTTCTACAACCATATTGTTGTGTAACAGAAATTAATTTGTGGCATCAGTTATCATTTATTGATCTGACAATAAATATGCGCCAATCCATCTGTTAATTAATTTGCGAGTTGGTGATTCAACTACAAATCAGATGCCATTTATATGTGAACGTCGCCGAATATCCTTGAAATGAGAGTTTTCTGACGGAGTTTCAGTTCGAATCCAACCCACTTTGAAACCAATGGATGCTTACAATAATACCATGCCAGCAGCAAATGCGAAAACACGCAGAGTTGACACCATAAACGCTGTAGATGAGTCTCGTGACATAGCCACTTATGGAAAGACGCCACCAAACATTGTTGTTACAAAATATGTCAATAACTTCGGAGGTTTATTATCAACGCTGAAGTTGGCTGGAGAATTCCGGGTTATGTTAAGACAAAATATATCGGTCTCAGACCGACTTAAATGGAGCAATAGGGATTGTCAAGAAATTAAAGTGTCCTGCTCTTCGAAGAGGACAAATAGAAGAAAGCGAATTACCTGAATGTGTATTAATGAAATTTGATGATTATGCGATTGGAAGAACAATGAAAGATGGAGATATCTTGGCTGCGATAACTCTTGTTGTTGCAACATTTCAGGCTACTAAAGGATACGGAGACGTCGAGAGCCGAATGTTACCTTTGACCCTAAGCTGGGCAGTCACGGGGCACAAGTTACAGGGCACTACACTTGATAAAGCTGTTATAGACCTAGGAAACAAAAATTTCCGCTAAAGGCCAAATGTATGTATTTCTCAGTCGTGTGAAAACCTATGAAGAAATGGTATTGTCTGATTTAGAACCAAACAAATTGTTGAGTAGGCCACACGACGAAAGAGCATCGTCAAAAATAATACTATTGCGAAGTCCAATGTCGTCCTGTAATTGACATTATATACTAAAAAAAATGATTCTTTCTACTTTTTACATATATTAAAAATTGCATAATTCACACACACTAAATAAATTCACCGTGTCTAAGCTATTATTTTTTGTTAAAGGGTACTTATGTGTTTTTTGCTTTGTTCTGTAGTACGGTACCTATAGTATTAACAAATTATCCATAATAACGCAATCTACACATTTGTGCTGTTTGTCGTTAACCTTCGTAGTCCAAGTCCAGTACTACAAGCCCGTCCTTGAACATAGTTAGGTACTTATCTTGTTTTGGGATTGTCATAAACCTAACAATACCTCAATCACTACACATTTCATATTTTATTTTGAGGAGTTCCCTGTTGCATCTTCTAAGTACAAGGTTCAATAAAAATGAAATTAAAATACGACCACACTTGGAGCTATATTGGACCCAACACAAACAGAATCATTAAAATCGGTTCATTAACAAAGAAGTTATGCACAAACATACATAAAAAACACATACAGACGAATTTAGAACCTCCTTACTTTTTTTACGTCGGTTAAAAATACTAAACCCCGGCCTTGGACCTGATTTAAAATACAGTCTCACTTTAAAAATTTCATTATACAGTTAATAATATAAAGTTTCCCTTTGGCTTTTTGAACTTTGGTTCACGCCATCCGCCACAGATGGTAGCACCGCGATTCTAACACATTCCCGTTCCATGCGACTTCCGTTCCATTCACTACGTTACTTCCTACGAAGTGTCGCATACCGAGATAGTTATAAAAGAAAAATAATTAGTTGTATGTATAGTCGGTTTACGGACGATAGTTTAACGTGACAACGTCATAACAAAATATTGATGAAATGATTGCATACTTTTATGAATAAAATTGAATCATTTTTATTGAATTGTCACTATTTTGTATGGATACAAAGAAGGAGTGAAATGAAATCTACAATTTAATTGATAAATTTACTTTTATTTGCACTCATTAATTCAAATATGTTTATTACTTTAGCGAAGAGATTATTTTAACTATAACTTTTATACATGTTTGCTATTTAACTTCTTACAATCTGTGTTATTCTGTTAAGGATAGGATGATGATAGGAAAAGTAGGAAACGAATGGGAGTGTTTCAAGTTTAATGTGCCTCGAAAAAGTCAAATCAATGGTTGTTCCAATCGAGTGGAAGAGAGATATATGCGGCGCAAGCGTACAATGAGCGTAACGGGACACAGAGTAACGGGACAAAGTGTGTAACGGGACACTTTTTCGTGCGTGCAGCCGGCGTTCATCGATTTATTAGACGTTATCACATCAACAAAAATTTGTACTTTACAAAAGATTTCTTTGGTAACCAGTTGCCAAGAAATGGTTTGTAATACTACAATGAATATATTTATTGTAACTTTGTACATGTATTTTTCGCATACATGAAATATGTTTTTTTATAGATAATACTGAGTATTTCTTAAGAAAATTGGCGCATAATTTTATATTTGAACTGAATATTCATTCAAGCTTATTATTTTTAAACTATGGAAAATACATTTTAATATTCAACAATTTTAATATATTTGTTTTTATTATTTTTATTATTGTGCGCAGTTAATCCTGAGAAAAATATTTAGGGAACGGTTTAAAAATAACATAACTATTGTAGGTACTGGAACAACACAAAGCATAAATGACAGGGTAAGAATCCGAACCCAGTATTACTGTGAACACTATTTTGTTTGCATGTAAATATAAATTTCACAAATATCTGTAAGTTTACATGCATTTTTCTGTTTCATTTGCAAAAAAAATACAGTGTAGAAGAATTACTTTAATGTTTCCGGGAAGTGCTCTATCTGTGCCGTGAAAATACACGTCTATGAAACAGTAATGGTTGGTTGTGTCGTCGGGAAGCTAACTGCCAGTAAATCAGCCGTCACGAGCTTCACGGTTTTTTTTCTCGAGATTGCTATTTCAATCAACCCGTCTCGTTTGTGACCGAGTCGAGGAACTAACCACACAGCCAACGCTGCGTGGATGACCGAAAACTCCAGCGCAATAATGTCCAGATAATGTGCGAAATCCTTCCATTCTCAACAGACACCCTCCTCCGATTAATATCGTACCCAAAAGTAATCTTCAGATACTACTACTACCTTGTAATAATAATTATTTTTTGACGTGGCAACGTCTAATAAATCGATGAACGCCGGCTTCACGCACGAAAAAGTGTCCCGTTACGCTCATTGTTCCGTTACGCTGTGTTCCGTTAAGGTGTTGGCGAGTGCAATAATAATAGGTTATGTTACAATTGACTAAAAAATTAAGGTGATTCATATAATTGATGATAGATATTTGATTACAGTTTATTTATATGAAAACTTGTTCATAATTATATTTAAACTTTATAGCTAAACGCCAGTTTTTAAAATTAATTAAAAGTCATCTACACGTGAACTGTTTCGTCGACTGTTTATAAAGTGAAGTGAAAAGTTAATGTGGTTTTCATTGCTTATTACAACAACAATTTCGGCAATAAAGGTTAATTATTCTTGCATTTTAAAAATCTGATTACCAGTATAATTTCAAGTATTTATTCATTTATTATTAAAATAAAAATGATTTAATTTTATTCATAAAAGTATGCAATCATTTCATCAATGTTTTGTTATGACGTTGTCACGTTAAACTATCGTCCGTAAACCGACTTTACAGACAACCATTTTTTTTTTAACGATAAGGGTTCTTTCGGTTTCTGCCTCGTCTCTCCCTTTGAGGCACACAGAAATATATTAAAAATAAATTAGAATCTATTGTGTAACTTTTTAAGGAAAAATTAAAGCAGCCAATGTTGCTTGTTCTTGTTAGGATCACCAGATAGCAGCACAAGGCTTACTCACGCGAGGTATTTCGGCAATAACACTGGAACATTGCAAATAGTAACATATTTATAAAGTGGTATCATAGAAATACCACTATGAAACAAAGGGTTAAATCACGAGTGTGCGTGTCTCCGAGCTGGAGTCGTGGTGTGTCTACTGGCGGCGCGCAGAGTGCTTCACCCCGCGTGTGTGCTGCTCCGTGTTGCAGGGCACCAGGACCGGAAGCAGATGTGGCTGCCGCTTCTAGCCCTCCTCGCCCAGGTGAGTGCTGCACGAACGCATCAACCCGCGAGCTGCTGTTCCGTTTGCCCGGTGCTGGCGTGAATGTACTGCGAGGCAGATACATATTACACTGTCTCAAACTTTACATGTGTTGCAACATGGCAAAATAAATATATTTGGTTGATTCGAACAAATATTTTGTGGACACAACAAAATGATTTTATTAACTCTAATGTATATTTTGTTAGGTATAATTAAATTAATTTTGTTACACAAAAATAATTATTAGGACTATAAAATATTCTGTAACAGATAATACATATTTGTTTCACCATAAATAAACAAACAAACGTTTGTTTGATTCGACCATACATTTTTCTCTGTATAAGTACATGTTATAGTAAGTAATGAACAAAAAACTGCCTTAATTTTTACACATAATGTACCTACTAATTGATATTCTTAAAGAAACAACGATATCGCGGAGTTCCTGGAAAAAAAATTCGTAACTAACAGGAACTGGTAAAAATATTTTTCAGTTATCAGCGAGACAAAATGAGTTTCCAAAAGTTTTTAACGTCTGAAACAATCATAAGAAATATAATTTGGTGTTCCTGGCTTGTGAGGGACATAAACAGTTTTCTTCGCTTAATATTTTGAACGAACGTTTACATTTTTATTTAGATTGATGGTATGAATTTTAATATTTAGAAAAAATTAGATAAGTGCTGTTGACGTTTACACTAAAAACCACGGTAATGTTTACAGTCTTCAGAGATTTTAAAAAAAATATTCGGGTTGGAATCAGCAAAATTATTTTCTCTCGTGCCAGGTAATTATTTTATATTTACTTTCCACATCGTTGAAAATTTTTCATGATTAGCTGGCAAAGTTGCACTTTTAACGTTTCTGTGCAGTATGAATAAGGAGATAGAAATTGAATAGGAAATCTTTAGGTTTAAAATCAATTTTACTGGCTTATTAGTGACATGGTTGAATTTCTTTCAGAAAAAAAAAATCTAGTTTTAGCTAGCCTTTTAAAATCCTCTGAATGTTTTCGATTTTCAAATGATAAATAAAATTTAAGAATTTTTTTCTGAAATAAATTTAAACAATACCGCGTAGTAGCAACCGGAATTTCCTTTAAACCCAAAACTTTTCCGTTATTTATTCAATTTGATTTTCCTTATCCGTACTACACAAAAATGTAAAAAATTCAATAGATAATTCTGCAAAAGCATGCATTTAACAATTTTTTTTTCATTTTGTCTATGTTCGATCCCTCAAAAACTCTATAAGTTTAACTGTGTTAAATTTAAATATAAAATAATGACCTGTAATGGCACAAAGGTTGGTCTAAATCAAATTGACGTTGGATGAAGCAAGTGAAACTCATTTATCGAATCTGAATCGACTTTATTTGTAATTTTTTACTTGGATCAGGACATCCTGCGGGCTCTATCTTAAACGCAAAAAACCTCATGGGTATAAAACTCTACAGGGGAGAGACAGGAATTGAAAGACGCCATCTTTGTTTCAACAGATACAGGTGTTCATTTTCTAGCTTTTAATTTGTTTAAAAAAAAATAGTTATGTTTAAGCATAGTATGCAATTTGGTAAAATGCATGAAGTTAAAAGTGGCTAGCTGTTACAAATAGTTTTCCATGTGAAGTCTTTGGGGTTTAGTATTGATTTCATTTATAAGAATGACTAAGTGCGTAATAATACGGTAAATGGATACACTGTATATTTTTTTTGTAAATTGAAAAAAAATTATTCATATAAAATTACAGATTTTTGTAAATGTGTACATTTACATAAAATAAATTGTATCACTACAAAATAGTGATTGCAGTAATACTGAGTCTGGATTCTTGCCCCGGAAGTAACGTTTTGTATTGTCCCAAGTAGCTCCAATAAAGTTATTTAAAGTTAAAGTTATTTTTAAACCGTTCCCTGAAAAACTTTATTAACTGCACGTATAAATAAGCTTAATAAAACATAATTATTTCCAACTATTGAATATTCGACTAGCTTTTAAATGGTTCAAAACCATTGTGTTTGAATTATACCCTTTATTCATTATATGCTAATTAAATTGGGGTTTACTCATCTCACACTTCAGTAGTGTAAGTAGGCTATGTCGGCGACGGATGGTATCCCGCGCTGCATACTGCACCTCGGAGAGGTAAATGCAACCTCGCGCATCTTCTATTTTTCTTCTATGTTTCTAAAGTTATGTGTTTCTAAGTTACGTGTTTCTAAGTTGTCAGTTCTATGTTACATTGATTTTTTTTGAGGTTTCTAAGTTATGACTGTTCTAAGTTGTGTGTTTCTAAGTTATGTGTGGTTCCCGGTTTATCGGCACGCTGCAACACGGACTTGCCTGTACCGGTGGCAGCTGTCTGAAATTGTCGCACAGAATCGCGTGGATGCCTCCGACTGGTGTTTGTCGTAAATGCCAGTAATCTGCTGCAGTCGGCAGTTAATTTTTTTTTTGGAAAATAGCTCTGCTGTGCGGTCACGCACCGCAGAGTGCGCGGCAGAATCTGCGCACAACAGAAAATGCCGCAAGCTTGCGGTCGACGGACCACGCAGAGCCTTAAAACACGAGGACCTTGTTCCCGAAGAGAATGTAACAGCTTCGCGGTTTCCAACCCTCCTCTCTCCCCCCCCCCCCCCCCCCCCCAACCAATTGTTCGCGGTGCGCTCCAAGAGGCCCCGACCTGCCTCAACGGAGCGGCGTAACTGCTGCGTGGAGTCCCGGCCTTGCGAGGATCACGAATTACCCAGCTGTGACACCGTTATTCCAAACAATCTCACGCGCTGATTAAAAAAATTAAAAACACGATATCATCCCGACACTACAGGACATTACCATCTTTAAAAAAAAAATATTTCGATGTTGGTTATTTTTTTGTCCTAACAATTATTTAAGGGTTATTAGTGTGAACTCATCGCAATAGCGCTCTCTGAATTAAAATTACTCATCCCCCCCCCACCCCCAATTTTTGTCTCCAGATACGAACAAAGTGTTAATTTGTGAGCTATGCTGTTTCAATAAATAAATCATTAAAGTGAACTCGTGCGCGCTCTTTTTCACCATTATTGGAATACCACTTGGTAGTTAAGTTGTGACAAATTTTGTGAGAAAACCAAATATTTTGAAGTGCTATAGAATTATATACAAAGGAAAAATGTTAATGAAAATTATCTATAGTATTTTTTTTTAATCTGGGTACATAGACGTTAGTTTCTTTCCCCACTAAAAATGTTTGTGCACTTAACTAAAAAAATGTTTTTTTTTCTCTACAGAATTTACCATGACTTGTAAAGATTTCGCTAAAAAAAACTGAAAAACGTAACTTAGCTCAAACTATCCTACTTTTCTGTGGAGCCAAAAGAATGTCAAAATGTTCACGTTCATTTTGTTCCCTCATACACTAGTAATACTCTTCCAGTTACAGCGATATTTTAGCTGTGGGTCGGCAATATCTCCAATTACATTAGAATGAGATGTTTTCATTACAATCTACGACAAGTCGTCAGTGAAGGATGTTGATGTTTGTTTCATCTCCCACCGCGAGACTATGAGAAGGATATCACTAACAGGCTTTAAATACCGGTGTCAATAATGGCCCCGCGCATACAACGATACTCGGTCTATATTAAAAAGAATGAATTTGAGTTCGACCAACAAACTTCATCTGTAGGTTCATTACAAGAAAATAATTTGGAAATATACAAAAACTATGGTCTAAATTGCTTTCCAAAGCTGGTATAGGCCTACGCCTTTGAAAGTGGAGATGAACAAAATTTTTTGTTGTATATAATAGAAAAAATAATATTTAAGAAAAACCAGTTAGGGTATGAATGGTGTTTATTTCAAATTAAGTTCTACATCCACCGCGAATTTTGGTTGTTGTCATAAAATTATCTTATTAATAAAATTGGTTAGTGTACACGTCAACAAAATATGTGGAAAATAAAGGTGTAACCCCCAAATTTTTCGATGAAATAGTTTTATTACAGCGAAAAGTTTTTTTCAACTTATTTTGTCGTGATTAACCTGAAGCCGAATTTCGTGGGTTGAAACTCAGGCTCGTTCTGCATGTCATGTGAGCCCCATTGTCTGAAAGACATAGACATTAAAACAGAGTTGCAGTGGGGTGGAACAAGAAGTAGCTGTGGGTGTGTTGCGTGATGCGAGCAACACCGAGACAGAGTTACGGTAAATGGCTGCATAGGCACTAAAAGGACATGCAAACTGAAGAGATGCCAGCTTTCGCCGGCTGGAATGGACTTGGAGATTTATTCGCTGAGCCTTCGAACACGGAACACGGTCGTCCGTCTGCGCTGACAGTTCCTCCGGAGGGAGGCGACGCGCGCATGTTTATTTCGGGAGGCCAGAAGTAGAGAGATCGCCAGCCAGGTCCTTCAGCCTCCGGTGTGTTTGCACGCTCGAGATCGGTACGAGAAGATTACGTTTCACTCACCCCCGATCAGTCTCCGAACGTATTCGAAGCAGTTCACCCACTCGCTCGTGTAACTTCGTTTTCAGATATTTTTTTTTTGTGTATTGTCATACATTTCCACGATATCAGAGTTTTAGAAACCAAAATAAACGAGTTTCTATGAGAGTTTTAAATATTTAACCAAGCCAAAATAATCAAAATTTGGATTATAGTTACAATCACCTAAACGTGCGAAAACCAATATTTCATAAGAAAAAGAAAAAGAAATAAAGGAACCTGTACGAGAGTTTTTTTTATGTAACACATGGAGGTAAGAATTAAGGGAGTTGGTGGTACAACCTTTGCAACGGTTGTACTTGAAGTCAAAAAGATAATGGTCACCCACCCCTTTTTTTATTTTTTGAAACACATATAATGAAGTTCAATGTGTTGGTATTGTGTTTTTGATTTTTTTTTTTTTTATAGCAATATTCACTACACGACGGCATCTTTACGATTCTTCCTAGCGATTTTTTTTACAAGAAAATTAAACAAATTTGTAGCACATTAGTCTTTATACGGCAACCATTTGTTTCGCTGTCGAACTACTAAACGGACGACTTCATCTTCAGAACAGACACCCGATACATGGTGTAAATAAATACGAAGATGCACGGACGTCAGGTCAGTGAATGGTAGGTCTGCCGTGCGCAAACAGGGAAGCCTAAGATGTACATCAAGTTCTGTTCCTGACCGAACACGCCCGAATATTCACCTTCGGCCAACCTCGGGTTTATTTATATATATAATTTTATGTTTCTCTGTTTATTGTAATGTAGCTATGATAACCTAACTAACCATACATTGTGTTTTAAAGTGTTTTAATGTAGCTAACCTAACCGACCACTTTTAATATTTGAATTCCTTTTTCCTGCCGCAAAAATAAAACAAATCCCGAGGTTGGCCGAAGGTGAATGTTCGGGCGTGTTCGGGCAGCGACAGAACTTGATGGACATCTTAGGTGGTAGCCTACAACTCACGTAGTTTCGGTTCCCTACCACGTTCGTGCAACTTCGGATTTCTCCCAAAAATTTAAATTTAAAAAAAAAATCGAAGGGTTAGGTTAGGTTAGGTCAGTCACAACATGCTTGTTTTTCATTGGAAACTTCTGATTTAGCGGCTGAAGTGGCGTTAATACCAAAACGCAAAACTTCGGAAATCGTTTCGGAAATTCTTGCAGCGAACCGAAATTGCACTCTGTCCAACACTTCTTCCAGACCATCCTCTGTCTCCTGTAAATTCCTACACGTAATGCATGCCAATTTGCATCCCGCACGAATGTGCCCAGGGTTTTCCCTGTGTCTATGCAGGTTTTATCTGGGCCCAACCTATCTCTGGTTATAGTCTAGATTTAAGAGTGAGGGGAGTTAGTCATGGCGCCAATCGCTGCCATGGCTGGCCAATCCCCTCCTAGCACATGATGCATGCGACCCTCTCCCTGCATGGCTAATCCCAGCATGACTAGGCGTATAGGCTTCGGCCTGAGACGCACCTAGGTCCCTCCCTAACCCGGACCCCTCCAAAATACACTTAATTTTAGTTAGGTTAGGGGGAAAAAAAATCCGAAACTGCGTGAGTTGTAGGCGCGCAAACAGAGGCGGTCTCGTCTTCCTGGCCGGGGCGAAGCAGCGGCGTCACTTCCGGAAGCCTGGGAGGGACCGTGTGACGTAACGCAGAGACCGCTCGGCGCCGCGGACCGCGCGCCATCTGCACACAATGGGCCGGTACCGGGTCAGGAGTGGGCATGTCGGTTGGAAGGGGAGGGGGGAGGGGGAGAGAGAGAAAGCGACGTGTACGGCGCGCGGAATGAAGGGGGCGCTAAACGGTCCAGCAGGCGTCGAGACGCGAGACCGAGGCGCGAGTAAACACGCGAAATGTGTGTCGTCGCCAACCCCCCCCCCCCCCCTTCAACCTTCCGTCAAGCCCTGTCACACTCTCAAACTTTCATTTTCAATACCTTCCGATACTTGGGTGGTCATCACGTAACAGGAAACGTCACCAGGGCAGCCATGCTTGTTGGATGACTTTGAGTTTCCAGTAAATATTTTGCGAAAAAAAAGGACGGGTTCTGAAATATGTCGGACGTTGGACATTCAAAAATCGTGCCTAGCGGAAACGTAGGTAAATGACGACTGTTTCCGTCACAATGAATCCTTATAGAAGGCGAACAACATACGAGCGATTAAAGAGGTTGTTGAAGTGAAATAATTAAAATAATGTTTAGTACGAATAGCGTGTTAAAAATAATATTTAAATGTAAAAAGAAACTTATGTAACATCACTGAACATATATTTAATTATGTAACGAGTCTAACGTGAGTCAAATTGCGAGAGACTTTTCGAAGTTAATAAATTAAAAAAAAAAATAATATAACAACTAAAAAAATTCGTCCAGCAATGTGATGCATCAGTGAATTTCAACATTTGATTAAAATTGAAAAGTTTGAGAGCTCAGATAAAAAAAAAAACTTTTATAGCGTGACATGATTTAAAACAAATTTAAGCTTTTCTGGCCAAATTTATTTTATGGAGAAAATAAGAAGCCTTTTCCATCCAATTTTAACGTTGTAATTCTATCGTCAAATGTAATTGTAGACAAATATCTGACAGTGTAACAGGGCCTTAACATCCCCTATCCCAAACTAACCACCCATTAACGGTCGCTTGCCGCTACACGAGGTCAAAGCCGAGTCCAGCTTTAGAGGGTCTCACCCACTATATTCTATTATTTTTCCTTACTCCAGAATTTATTATGAAGCAAAGAGTGTCCCGACAAATGCACCTACAGATTTAATGACAAAAACACTGTAGTGTCCATTTCTTGTTTACGTATGAATTATTTAATGGTTTTATTAATTTAACAAGTGGCGAATTTAAGCATCTGACCACCTTGTCTTACACTTAACCACACGAAAAGTAATTAGTTACTTACACTAAAAAATAATTAGTTACAGCTTGAAAAAAAAGCTAAGTTAACCTAACTAAACTAAAAAAAGGTATATCTAATTAATGATAAAAACACCAGTCAAATTATTTTTATCTCATTTATTAATGAAAACACTGGATACTAAAATAACAATGAAAATAAAAAAAGAACCAAACTTTGATGTACAAAATATATTTAATTTAAACTATTGTGCATCACACTAGAAACTAAACACTATTTATCATTAAAATATTTTTTTTTTATACCGGGAAGGATTAGAAACATGTTAAATGCAAAAATAAAGCAAACCAATCTGGAAAGTAAACCTATGAGTATTTGGGAATGTTCATTTATTGTCATGTCATTCAAAGTTATATATATATATATATAATTAGGTAATTAGGAAATAGGTAGTTAAGTTGTGCTCATCATACAACTGCAGAAACGTATAAAACTAGTATCTAGTGACATAACCATGATATAATGAATCAAATCAAGAGTTTTGGTTACGATCTAATTATATACAAAAACTTATATAAAATAGTATGTAAGCATTTTCCTAAGACAAAAATAATGGAATAAAAATTCAATGACCCATCACAGTAGATAAAACAGCAAATAGGTAACATTGTAAAAAGTTAAATTGCAATTACCTTTAAACAGCACTATATATATTATTTATTTCTAAAGGGTTGTGAAATAAAATTGGAAGATTAAGCACTATTGTTTTTCCTGACTCATTGAACGTATATTGCTGTTATTAATCTTGATTTTCAAGGCTTAGTCATTAATTCCACAGCGGAAAGTTCGGTGACATTACGCAAAGACGCACATGCTGCGATTTTTTCACTTACCTTCGGAAGGGAAGATGTGGTAATACATGAATTATATTAATATTACAAGTATAGTAATGTTTTAAAATTTAATTATATTCCCAACAGATAGAGAAACGTTTCAATGAGAGCAAGTTGAAGACTGAAATAAGCCAACTATGACATATTTTACTAAGTAAGAATGAATCTTTGCTTAAGAGCGTGGTTACAAGAGACGATGAAGGATGATGGGATGAGAATAGAGCGCTGATGGATTGCAAGGTTCAGGGCACAGGAGGGCCCTGAGAAAACACACTGGCCCACGTCCGTCACATATTAAAAAAGTAAAAAATATCCAGGTTTGTCTCCATTGGGACTCGAATCCAGATAATCCATAGCCATGAATGTTTTTTGTACGAATAACGTGTTAATTTTTTTTTAATTATCAGTCTAAAACAAGAATTTAAGAATAATTTAAGACTAGGGTTTATGACATACACGTGAACAACGGGAGAGTAAATGTGAGGATAAGTGATTTAATTTGTTTTAAATCATCACAAAAAATTTCAGTAGCAAAAAGAAATATTAGTGAGATGTCCGAGACAGTAGTGGTAGCAAAACGGGCTGATGATTAATTTAAATTCATTAACTAACTTGAGCAGTAAGTACTGCCCTCATAATTAAAATTATTAATGGGTAAGCAATAGCTTCGGTTAGAGTATTTAATTGGAATTATCAGACGGATGAATTAAGTGGACTTAAGACAAAATACAAAATACTTTTCAAGCGTTTATTGAGGACTCAAGGTTAATATTTACTTTGAATATGATGTAGCGTTAAGTAAGGAGCAGAGAAGAAACCTCAATTCAGTTTGTACCAAACGAAGAGTTAAGGTCATTTGTTTTCTGGCGGCAGATTATTTCAGCAGACTAGAAGTCACGTTTTGCCTTTTTGGGAAAAATAGGCCTCTGTTCCAACTAATTAGTGGGGCGGAACATGTACGAACAAACTTCCTAAAGTTTGTTGGTGAGAGCACGTGAATACTAAACGCCATCATTAGAATAGCCTCCGTAGCTGCTTGACAGAAAACGAGTGAAAATGAAACTGGTATTGAAAGTTCCGAGATGAAGTAGTTGGGGTATAAATTTCAAGTCCCTGGTATTCTCTTTGGAAGCGAGACACGGTAGCGGGTCGTGTGATGCTAGAATGGCCTTGCCTTCAGGCTATACTTTCTCATAAACACTCGTAATACTTGTCCTAAAATAAAGAGTTTTAAAACGAAGGCTACGTATGGACGAATAATCCAAAACTGTAAATCACATGATATGATCATTTCAGTAATTTGCTAGGACAGACAGATCTTAAAAACCACTAATTTACTCTTGCTAAGCGGTAAAACGATTAAATGTAGTTATACAACGAATTTAATAAAAATAATGTGCAGAAACTCAAGGTATAAGAAGCAAAATAATTTATACCTTAAGGGGTATTGTGTATGCGCCAGGCCGGGAACACGTGGATAAATATTACGTGTTCGAAACAGGAAATAAACGACGCCGAAGAAATCAAGGACTCTGATCACGTACTGGTATGGATGACGCCCGACTTGAAGAACCACCTGTAGCTGCCTCGTCCACTTTCCCTCTTGGTTGTTTATAGTGGTTAAAATATTTCCGTCAACGAACCAAAGACACGCCTCATTATCGACGCTCACATTAAAGTAGGTATATTGTCCACATAATATCTTCTTTAAATAAACAACTATTATCTGAACTTCACAATACAGAGTAAGTTCGAATGCAACTTTGGCTGCCGGTTCATCATAAAAAGTTAAGTCGATAACATAATATAACTTATGGTACTGAGTGTTTCCCAAGGTTGGTATACGCATTTGAAGTTGAAGCTGAAGAAGTGAAAGTATTTAAGATTGAACAGTGGGTGGCTGGGTAACTTTTAAAAGGAAAAAAAAATGTTATAAAACCACAATAGGGCTATTCTCTATCATTATTTTTATTTTTTTATAATTGGTAATATAAATCTTTATTTACCATATATTTTTGGTAACGTATTATTCATTCATTCATTCATGGTTTTTCGAGATACTTTTAAATCTGATCTTTTCAACGGTGAATCTTTGGTCTTCGTGTAACAGGTTGAGGCACAGAGTTGTGAATTAAATATTACCAATATAAAGCGTGAGTCTGAAGATTCAACTGCATGTTCATTAAGATAAAAATGTGACTTCTCGTCTAAAAGTACTTTCCAAAAGCTGGCATACGTGTTTGGAATTGGAGCTGAGCGATATTTTAACTTAACTAATAAAGAAAGTATTTAAGTTAGAAAATTGAGCGTATGGATTATAGTTATCTGAATGATGTTCTTTAATCACCCCAAATTTTGTCACAGTATCAAAATTAATTCATTGAAATTATTGGGGGTTAGTAACACGCCATAAAAATATTTGGGAAATAAAGGCATAACCACCAATAATATTACTGCAGCAACAAAACTCTAGGTGGTTGTAAAACTGCATTCAATCAAACATAAATCAGACGCTTAGTGTTCTCTTAAATACTTTATTATTTATAAACAAAAATTTTGTTCTGCCCCAACTTCAGCCTTGGTCAGCAATTTAGATCATAAGTCGTATATACGTTATCAGCTTATTTTGTTGTGATGTACCTGCATCTGAAGTTTTTCGGCTGAGTTATGACTCACTCTTGACTTAATAAAGTATAATTTAATGATCGGAAAAGGAAGGGGGGGGAGGGGCTGGAAATGTTAGACATGACTTGTGTAAAAGAAGCTACGAAAATTAGATAGTTTAAATAATAACGTTTTAACAACTATGAGAAAATAACTATTTTCTTATGGGAAATTGCAATTAAATAAATACTAAATTATTTAAAGAACAACGAAAACAGAAGAAAAAAACCTGAAAGGTCTTAATTGAATTTTGAAACTTACAGTGAGCAAAAATGTTTAGGTATTAGAGAAGTGATTACATAAATATCAGCGTACATATTATTCAGTAAAAAATAAAATTTTTAATTGATATCCGTGTATTTTATTTAAAATTTATAACAACATTTTTTTTTTACTGTTAGTACCATTTATGATTATTTTAAACATGATAATGTTAACTAATATTGATTGTAGAAGAACTTTAATAATAAAATTGTTCAAGGCAAAATGTCGGTACATTGAATGAAATACTGAATAAACTATTGCATATGACTATTTGCATTATGGAGAACTCAAAAATATAGTTTTTAACATTTTTGTCTGTTTGTCTATTTGTTCGAGCATCAATCGAAAAACACTGGACAGATTTTGATGATTTTTTTAATGAAAAGCTCTTTAACTTAGAATCTATGCTATGTCTAAATACAAAATCCCCCCCCCCCTAAGGGGGTGAAAAAGGGGTAAAATTGGTTTAACGATAATTAATTATATCTCTGAAAATAATCAAGATTACGAAAAGATTGTGCATAACAGTAATATTAACATACGAAAACTACTAACTACAATTTTACCATTTTGCGAAATTCCAGACATTATGTAAAAAAAGAGGAATATGGTTTTAAGATAAATTAATTAAACTTCAAATTTAATAAAGAACAATAAAAAATTGGTTACTAATCATACGTTTACAAAAACTACCAAACACTGTTCTACAATTTTGTTTTATTTAAACTCTAAGGTAGGTAAAAGGAATAGGTGTGTTATTGAAGGAAAAATAAATGGAATGCGTCTAATACAATTAGGCCTAGAAGTAAGATACTAAAAAACCTGCATCTGAAGTTACGTATTGCTTATTTTATTCGTTTATAAAAATTCGTCTTTTAATGTAATGATAACAGGTGAGTTTTCATTTATTTAAAAAATTTTAAAAAATAAAAACTCTGAAGTAAATTAAATAGTAAAAAAAATAAGATAAATATTATTATTTTACTTATTTGCAAGATTCACCCCCTAAGGAGTGAAAAGGGGTAAAGTTATAAGTAAAGAAAAAATACATATTTCCGAATTTACTAGATCTAAGGGTTAGAAATTAAGAATGAACAACAAGCACATAGAGTTACCAATTTTATATATATATATATATATATATATATATATATATATATATATACACACACACATAATTTTTTACGGATTTCGTCTTTTAAGGGTGTGAAAAGGGGGTAAGTTATGTTTTATCATAAAATTTTCTTAGCTCCATAACAAATAAAGCTGGATGTAAGAAGCTTAGCATTATTAACGTACATAATTATGTAGAATTCTTTCACTTTTTTTTTTTTTCGATATTCGACCCTAAAAGCAGTGTAACGAGGCACGTTAGTTTTTATAGTAGTAAAAAAATATCCAAGCAAATTACATTCAAGGTAAAATACTAAGCAAGAAAAAATTAAAAATTATAATTTAATATTAGTTTTAACCGTTCTATATTCTAAGTTAAAAGGGTGAAAATGTAGTTGATTTTTTTATTGAAAAATTCGCACCTCTGAAGCTATTGAAGCGGGATGTAAGTTATGTGGTATTATTTACATACATGCAACATCTATAAACTCTTTCTTATAACATGCTGAAGTTCTACTTTTTCTAAAAGATAAAAATTTTAAAATAATGTTTTAACATTAAAAAATAATATATTTTGAATAAATCAAACTTAATTTAAGAATAGGAAATGTTTAATAAACATACCTTAATCTACCTTCTCTTATTCAACATTTTCCGAAATATCACATTTTAAGTTGTAACAGGTGTTAATATTATTTTAAAAAGTTATGATATCTATTAAATCATTATTGCAAACTTAATTTTAACTCAATAAAAATTCCTTATAATTGTTTAGTTTATATCTGCGGTTAAAAGAAAGAAACGGGTTAACTTTTTTTGTTTGGCTAATAGATATTGCCATATTGACTTAATTCTTATTTTTTACATTGGAATCCTTATGGGGAAAGAGGCGAGGGATAAAAAAATTGGGGATTTTGTTTAAGTAATACTAAGTAAACTAAGAGTCAACTAATATGTTGTATGTTTAATAAAAATGATATTTTTATTTTATATTTCAAATAAATATATGATTGTATAACAAGTCCTTAAATAATGGGAGGTATTTGTAATAAGGTGAAATTATTTAATTGTCCTAAGAATATCTCTAACAATAGTAAATGAAATTTTAAGTGTAAACAAAGGCATAAACATTGTTAAAATAATTTAGGTGCTAGTTTAAGAATTTTTTTTTAAATAGTCAACCTCATGAAATGAAAAGGAGGTAAGTGGGATTTTATCAAGGTAATATATACCTTCGAACACTCTGAAACAGAAGTTTTAAAATTGTATAGTTAATCTATACTAAAATAAAGGGCCTATGCATAAATATTTCAAATATTTCATTCGTAAACAGTTATGTAATGAAAGAAATATGACTATTTATTTTGTCTATTTATTCAGTTAAAATATTTGGAATTAATCACATTCCCAATTTTAGTGGTAATATTTTAGCAATATTCATAAATTGTTCTAGTGAAGCAGCGAATTATTAGCTAGTTTAACATATATTTAAGTTAAGGCTTAACTACGAATAAATAAACAAAACAAACATGTTTACATAAATATACATCAGTTAGATAAACACCAATATTTATTATGTCTACGGTAAAAACAGTAATATAGTGTAAAAAAATATTAAAAATAAACTTTGACCTTTGCGTGCGAAACGTTATTGCGTGGTCGGTAACAAAGAAGAGGCATCAAAATGTGATGGTAAAACGTAAGTGAAAGCAGCAGACCTTGAAAGCAGTCCTGAGAACCCTGCCCACTAACGCGTTGCTTGGTGCGACCACAGGAGATGGCAATAACCAATCCCATAAACGCCTCCAGTTATTCTGAAAGTTCAAGAAGGCATTACGACTGATTGACTCGCTGACCTGGCACTGACATTCAAGTCGGTTCAGCCCAGGGTGTCTATCAACTTGCCTCTGCCTCTTCCCCAAGGAGAAACTGATGATTGGACAAGGGATCCGGCCAATTGACGTGAGATATCGACTTGTTTCGTCCAATTTGCTTCCCAAACTGTTTCGAAGACTTGTTTGGTAGCCAACCTACTGCACGTTTCCGTTATTCCCAAATGATACGCTCTTTGCACGGGCATTCGATGGAAGATCGCACGCGGGTTTTTAATTTGACGCTGATATACCGGAGTGTAAACCAGAATAAACCCATATAAAACAATTCTTTGGAGATACGGAGTTTTGCACCGTGTGTCATTGAAACATTAAAAGAACGCAAATTTAAGAAGCCCCAAACAACACAGCGAACGGATAGAACCACAGATGAAACTAAACAGTAATTATGGGCAACATTACGACGACAGCACAGAACAGTATGAAAATATGGACATTACCAGTTTCATCTCCGGGGCGTATGGATTTCCTCATTGCTGTATCACAGCCTTTCAGGTTGTCTTGTAATGCAAGCAGAAGTTCGTCATAAGACTCCACGGACGTCCTTGTGTAGTTGAAAAGCTTTTCTTTGGTTTGTCTCAGTTCATTATAAAATATTGCAAACATGCCCTTTACATCGCGCGTTTCTACCAAAGGATGTACCACACTTAGAGACCTGCAAAATTCGCGGTTTCGATGGCCTTCAGGATAGACTGCACATACCCCTGTACACACGGGCAAATAACGCAATTTCATTGGCTGCCGACTTGTAAGTCGTCTCAGCTGGTTTGTCTGTGATTCGATCCTTCTTTGGTTGAGGGTTTATAACTGGTTGAGATTTGTCCAGATAAACAGTAAGCCAATAGCAAAATTATCTAAGAGGTATATGTGTTTGAATTCTAGCCTATCACCGAATGAATCCGCGAATTTTGCAGGTCTCTAACCATACACTCTTCCTACGATTTTTACGCTTCCTCATTAAGGTACCACACAGCTGCTACTTGCTCCGCCTTCATCGTCAAACTGTGTACAACTCGGTCACGTGGCCAGGTCGCCTAGTGCGCGGGCGGCCCTAAGGGGCCCTCCTAGTCAGGGGTGTATCTACGTTAGTGAGGCGGGATGATAAGCGCGACGCTCGATGGTGCTTCTAGCGCGGTGTCTCCTCTGGACTGGCGCGCAGTCTTCTCGTCGTGCACAGGATAACAACTGTGAAATTTGAGCGAAGACCGTAACATTATACTGAGGAGAAATGAAGATAAAGGTGTAATGCAAGTCCCTTAAGTGCTTTCAAGAATCTGTACCGGTTGTTTTTACGCCTAAAACATTACTCTGAAAACATGCGTTTTAGCCATTTTAACTCATCTAAAAAAAAACAGTTTTAAAAACTTAATCCGAAATCAAAAGTACGTTTCGGCCCTCAGCGAACTCTTAAAAGGTTTTCGTGAGCAGATCCCACAGGTATGTCTCGAGTAGTTTTGAAATGGCGTTGTTTCTCCTGGAGCTCTGCGCGCCGCGTGTGTGCCCGGGCGGGCGACGCAGAAGGAGGAAGAGTCCGGGTCGCGTGCCGACGGTCGCCCCTGGACCGCGGCCAGCAGGAGCAGAGTGGCGCAAGAGACGCTGCCGCGCATGCGCAGCACAGCAGCGCCGCCTGTTCGTGCCGGCGCACCGCTCAGCGCGCGTCCTTCTCCTCGACGCGAGCTGTTTACGACCGCCTTCCTGACGCTCGGTCCCACACATACCACGATAAAAAAACAAAAAAATCAGTACCTACTTTAATACAGTAGATTCATATTTTGAAACCACACTGAGAGAAAGGTTTGTTTGCCTCCTCAACAAAATATTTGTTTGTACATGGCGAAATAAATATATTTTGTTAATATAAACAAACATTTTGTAGTAGGAAAGATTTTGTTGACCCAACAAAATGATTTTGTCAACTCAAATATATATTTGGTTAGGTGTAACAAATCATTTTTGTTACTTATCGAGTTTGGTTAAGATAGCAAAATATTTTGTTCCACCAAGTAAATATTTGTTTTGCCATATATAAACACATATTTGTTTGATTCAAACAAACCTTTTTCTCTGTGCAGTTGCCAAGAAATTGCTTTATGTTAATTTTTTTCGTATTTGTTTTGACGTGACAACGTCTAATAAATCGATGAACGCCGGCTATACGCATGAAAAAGTGTCCCGTTACGCACATTGTTCCGTTACGCTGTGTCCCGTTACGCACATTGTTCCGTTGCGCTGTGTCCCGTTACGCTCATTGCACGCTTGCGCCGCATCTATCTCTCTTCCACCCGATTGGCCTATGCGTCCGAGGAGAATAAAGACAGCGGCAGCACACAACTTACTTCTACACGTGAACTGTTTCGTCGACTGGTTATAAAGTGAAGTGAAAAGTTAATGTGGTTTTCATTGCTTATTACAAAAACAATTTCGGCAATAAAAGTTAATTATTCTTGCATTTTAAAAATCTGATTACTAGTATGATATCAAGTATTTATTCTTTTATTATTAAAATAAAAATGATTCAATTTTATTCATAAAAGTATGCAATCATTTCATCAATGTTTTGCTATGACGTCACGTTGTACTATCGTCCGTAAACCGACTTTACAGACAACCATTTTTTTTTCATTACTTTTATTTATTTTAGAAATAAAACTTGAAAGAATCTTATACTGATTACTGTCCAAGAACATAACTTAAAACTAGTAGCCCCATAAAGTACGTACTAACACTGAAAGCTACAGTCTGTAAGTCGTGTGTCCGCACTGAATTGTTCCAAGACACCGGTTGGTACCCTTGTGTTTCTGCGAGTAGATACAATAAAATACCCTTTTTGTGTGTTATATTTAATGGCTATTTCTAAAAATTTTTAACTCGATACCTCCCTTGCAAATTTTTGTGCTACCGCAAATATTTTCAACACATGTTCACTTAGTGTAATGTAATAAACAATAACTGTAAAGTCGCGAAATGCGATGATAATTACGCATTTACTCGACTGTGTACACTCTACACACTAAGTGAATATCTGTTGAAAATATTTTTGGCAGAAAAACAATGCCACGAAAATAAAATTATTGATAAAAAATAAATATATAAAGCGTGAAATATCGAGCTTTAAAGACTCCGTTAGCCTAAACGATCATTGAAAAGCACCCAAATTAAAAAAAAAATTAGTAATTTTTGTTGACCTTGCGAATAGTTTCAAGTATTAGTTCAGAAATTCCGATGCAGCTTTTAGTGAAAGGACAATTCTTTAGCCTCCTTGCGTGGATATTTGTGGCGCTATCTTTCTAGTAAAACTATAATTATAGTATTTTGCTTAGCCGGCCAACTGATGTGTGCCATTTTTTATGTGTATCTATTATTGCCAAATGTTAAAATCAAACTTGTAATAATTGAAAATATAATGTGAAATGTTTTTAAAAGACAGTATTTATTTTTTTGAAACACCGCGCTGTGTTAGCGTAGAAATAATTCGGATTTTCTGTCTGGGATAGTTGTTCACTGAATGCATATTTGGTTTAATGGATCCTTTGGTTAAGGCTACATAGGTAAAGGATACGTCTTTTCACTTTGGAAACAGCAGTAGTTTACTTCTCAGGCGTTTGGCATAGACTATTCGTGATTAGAGGCCAGGGAGTTTTGCAAGTTCATTTTACTACAACGTGAACTCAGATAACTGTTATTTTTCGTCGAAATTTTTGGTTGGGCCATATATTATTCAGCACGCCCAAAAGGAAGTCCAAAAATGTAAGAAACCAACATCGACTGAAAGTTAAAATACTATTCGGGCCATTCGAGACTTGAATGAATAGAGACCGGGAAAATTCGCGCATTCATTTCATGATATGCTAAAATTCAAATAATGACACCTCTGCTATAGGTCCACTGCTAATCTGGAGGAATTTCGACCAATTAGACACCCTCAATCAAATAAGTATCGAATCACAAGTTACCCAGTTGAGAAGCCTCACAAGTCAGCAGCCAATGAACAGGTGATGTTTGCCCGAGTATGCATGGGATCACGGAGTCTAACCTGGAGGTCATTGAACCCGCGAATTTTCCTGGTCTCTATTAATGAATAAGTATCTGAGTCTCGAGAAAATGCACTATCATCAAGTCTAGGGTGAATGTTATTCCACTCGCGAATGTTCTGGGCCTTTAGATATGGTGTGCTGGGAGGCTTAGTATGAGACAGCTTACAGATTAATTAATTGTGTAAGAAACATCCTTACTAAACGTGCTACGTTAAACCATGACCCCAGGGCTAAGAGTTACTGAGCTAACCACTAAACCTCTGAACCACTTAAAATGAAATTTGGGCGCGCCGCGGAAGGCAATATAGAGAACCATCTGCCAACTCTTAAAGCTATTCTTCTTGAATTCACGAAGAACACTTGAAACTTATTATCTAAGTTTGTTCGCAAATTTACGGGAACGTAGCTCACTCGCATTGAACATGAGCATACAAAAAACATCTCAGGGCGTCAACAAAACTTAAAATACTCTTCAAGCCCGCATAAAAAAAATCTCTTTTTCCATACAAGCTACGTCTGTTTTTTTTTCTCGGTGAAAGTACCACTTTATTTCGTTACACTGTAATTTTTTTATAAATGGAACATAAATAATCATGTAAAATAATGGATATATATATAATTTTGGACATTTACGTGAAAACAACAGTAACACGACAATAAAAGTGTTCGCATTTAATACTGGTTTCAGATTCTTACCAGGGAATTTATGCCTCGTGTTGTCCCAGTATCTCCAATAGTTAAAGTTATTTGTAAACCGTTCTCTGAATAGCTTTCCAGCATTAACTGCGCACATTAATAAACATAATAAAATCAAACAAGATCCAATTACTTATTATTCGATTGGCTTTTCCATGGTTTGAAAAAAATTATGCTTGAATGAATCATCTATTAAAATATAAAATTATGGCCCAAATTTCGTGAGAAATACTCAGTGTTATTTTGAAAAACGTATTTTATATATGCAAAAATAACCATGGTCATGTGTTGTACAAAGATACAATTACTTTCTTGTAGTTTTAAAAACTATTTCTTGGCAACTCGTTTCAAAAATAATCTTTTGTGAAATTACAGAAAAAAAAATGTTCTTGTAGAAAATAGGACCCTGCGTAGTTTCCAAGACAATCCAGTTTCCTATGATTAGAGACTGGAAAAATTCGCGGATTCCCTTGGGGACAGGCTGGAATCCAAACTCTTTTAGCTTAATGCTGCGTCAGTGATTGGACCGCAATTTACCTGAAGGACTCTGAGCCAATGGCAAACACTCAACAAAAGAAGTATCGAATCATAGGAATCGCAGTAAACAGGTGTTCCGAGTCGGTAGCCAATGACCAGGTGATAGTTGCCCGAGTACATAGAGAATCGTGGAGTCTATCCTAGTGGACATTGAAACCGCGAATTTTTCCAGTCCCTACCTATGATTATACGTGAGAAACACTTTGTTTATTCGAGGTGTGTGCAACCTTCGTTGGGAGAAGTCCGTGAATCCACGGTAGTTTCTAACAGTGCACAATGCTCGAAGAGCCTTGAGCGTAGAGGTGGGTTTCATCAGCACGTTGAACAACCTCGAGTGTTGCCGCCGCGCCGTGACCACGACCGAAAATTTCCCTTTTTTTTAATCGCGGGTGAAGCCCGGTGCGACCCGCTCATTGGCTCGCGGTCCCTCATCCCGGTCCTCATCTCATCTTGGTCGGTCGTCCTCGTCCGGGGGTCGGAAAGGAAAGGTCACGGTGCCCACCCCTGGTGACCTGTCAGCGGCGCTCCGCCCACGGCGTTCAGCGCGAACTGATTCCTAATGAAGCGGGATAAACGAAGGAGCTGACAATTGCACACACAACTTGGAGCAAGCTCGGAAGGTTTCCTGGCTGTGAGAATAGCTGACGCTACGAGCGGCGAAACAGCTCCGGTGCTAGCCTGGGAAGCTAGTAGAAGTTGAACAAACTTCGGGCGGACCTCAGGGTCTCTAGAATTTCATGAGGAGAGTCCCTGAGATGTGGTGGAACTGGTTAAGCGCCTTAATATGTTCGAGTAGATAACATTTCCACGCATTTCAGTCCTTTCCTTTGATTTATTTCCTTACAATTCATGCATTTAATCATTGAAATTCGTTTCTATTATAGTACGCTTATTTCGTTATAAATGGGTTCTTTTGATGCTTTTTGATGTTTTTCTACTTAATTTTATTTATTTAAGTACATTTGGGTACAAATCATTTTATTTCTACTGTATCGAGTGATTTGGTTTAATGTATTAGGTTTCCGACTCATTTCGGTATATGTGGATTTATTTCATTTCATTTCTATTGGTATCGGTTAAGATTATTTCGGTTATTTCACATTAATATGTTCAAGTAGATAACTTTTTCTTTGAGTCAACCAAATTAGGTTAACAGGGGTGGGTTGGAAATGACGCTGGGATGGGTGACTCTTATTCCAGCTCCTCTCCAAACACCTCCGAGTTGCGTTGATGGCACGTAGGGAGTCCGTGTTGCGTCGATGGAGACTCAGCCCAGAGTGGGAAAAGCTACTACTTCGGTCTCGACACGTCAGACAACAGGTGCGGGTGGTGGCTGCTACTTCTTGCGCAGTGGCGTTCACTTTCCAGCGTCTCCGAGCGAATCATCATAAATATATACGTAACTGAGATCACGCCGCGTGTTGACAACATGTTGACGTGAAAACGTCTATTCGCTCGTCACACTGATGGTCGGTCGAACTTCCATGTGTGAGAAGATGTCATGTCAGATTTCGAATCGCTTGTAACCACGGGACTGATATTGCGTCAAGATACTCCTAATACGAGAATAATCATGCGTTGAGCCCACAGCGGATGGACCATGTATGTACGTGTTTGTCGCGCAGATTTTGTTTTGCCTGTGACATCATGCGCGTGATCGTTACGAATTTAGCTTTTTTTGTAAAGTTGTAAATTGTTGTATCTTGGAAACGTATTTAGCTAATACATTGATTCTGGTGTCGTTGTGAACAGTTTGGGAAGCGCTACTAGGACCCAAAGTGAGACAATAAAAATATTCGCCGGAATATGAGTGAAAATCTGCGTTAATTGAAAAAATTACAAAGTAATTGAAGATGTCGACTCATATGACTCGTAGATATGCTCGGAAATTATAGAAAACGCAAGTCAGAGGAAGGGCTCGCGTCGAATGACTTCGTGCTTGCGCAACTCGGTGCGATGCCCATGACGAATCCTGCTCCTTGAACACCCGGCAACACCAACCTCCATGGGACTTTCTCCAGTCACTTGAATACGGTGTAGTTGTGAGGTGTACGTGTGTTGCTTTATCCACCACAGACCCTTGCTTCGTGCGATACACTTGTGAGTTGTATATTCTCTGACCATTGAACTACTCCGTGTAACCATTGTACTAAAGATATTGACGATTAAATTACACATTATCAACGCGAAACCCTTACTGTTATTTCATCCCGACGTTTTCACGAAAAATCTACGTGGCGAACCCGAACTGCGCTTTAACTCCTATTAACGCCATTCATTAATGCCTCCAATACTTCTACTCCGTCACGAATAAACCTGTACAAACTAATGGCGATGGAGACATGTTATATTCGCATGTATACAGCACTTGCTTAAGATTTATCATTATAACTGAATAAGCAGCCTACTTAATGCTTTTTTTTGCACGCCGTGTGGTTTTTTATTTTCTAATTTTTTACTATTAGGTATTTAAGGGATATTTCTGAATGCTGACGAGACGTTAAAAGGGGATATACTTTATTATATTGTATCTAATTTTTCGTGTTGGTGCGCATGATTGTAAATAAATTCACGATGTAACCAAATTCAATCATTTATAAAATACTTATTGTGCCAAAACAAGTCTTTATTCATGATTTTCATGAACTTGAAGGTACATTTTTGTGTCAATCCTAGAATGCACTGAAAACATGAAATCATGTGGTACATGGTTTAGTATTCACCGTTCGTGTGCAGCTTCAGACTTAAAAACTACTTATTGGTAATATGTACCTCATGAATCCATAAAAAAAAAGGTTTTTCCTAAAAACCATAGCAACGTAAGTTTTCAGGGTTTATAGCAAAACCTAGTTTTGTTTTAAAAATTATTTAAGAGTTCATAAAAAATCATTTAATAAAAAATTGGTTGTCTGTTAAGTCGGTTTACGGACGAAAGTTTAACGTGACAACGTCATAACAAAACATTGATGAAATGATTGCATACTTTTATGAATAAAATTGAATCATTTTTATTGAATTATCGCTATTTTGTATGGATACAAAGAAGGAGTGAAATGGAATCTACAATTTATTTGCACTCATTAATTCAAATATATTTATTACTTTAATGAAGAGATTATTTTAACTATAACTTTTATACATGTTTGTTATTTAACTTCTTCCAATCTGTGTTATTCTGTTAAGGATAGGACGATGATAGGAAAAGTGGGAAACGAATGGGAGTGTTTCAAGTTTAATGTGCCTCGAAAAAGTCAAATCGACGGTTGTTCCAATCGAGTGGAAGAGAGATGGATGCGGCGCAAACGTACAATGAGCGTAACGGGACACATCGTAACGGGACAATGTGCGTTACGGGACAATTTTTTGTGCGTGCAGCCGGCGTTCATCGATTTATTGGACGTTGTCACGTCAAAACCATAAATAAAGACTTGTTTGGTAGAAGAAGCTTGTATTTATTCATGAATGATTATATGCGGATATATTAAGGTGCGGAACTCTGGAATGTTAGGAGCAGAATAGTTCGGGCCGGCCACCCCTTGAGCCCCACGCCGAGGACTGGCGGAGCGCCAGGGGGAACACGGGGACCCTCGCGAACTGCCGCAGGGCGCCTGGCGGGCTTCTCACGCCGGCGAGGTCATAGGTCAGGGGGTGGGCGACCGCCGCGGGCCTCCCCCTCACCCCTGGCCTTTGCGCTGCCGACCAGGAACTCGTCTCGAGGCGGAGGAAGGCTCGGAAGCCTTCACTCTAAAGAGCTGGTGCCGTCAACCTTTCCCCCCAAATCTTGCGCGCGCGCGCGCCTTTCGAGTTTGGGCTGAACACGCAGTTTAATAGGAAATATTCAAGATAGAACACAGAGCGCATTGAGCAAAGTTGTGCACCAATGGAGAACTTTTTCGCTGTCGTTAAAAAAAGGATTTAATTGAAACCATTAGGGGTGACAGCACGACAGACATTAATGGTGTTAACCCCGCATGATTTCAATGGAATATTTTACCACAGTACCAACCACTTTTTGCTCAGCGCCGAATTCAAAGACGTGGACCATCTTTGGGAAGCGATCCAAACCATAAGTCGTCAGTATGTTTTCAAACTTTTTTTTTTTTGTGATGAAAATGCATCCGAAATTTGTCGTATCAATTCCGACTCATTCTGTATAACTGTCCATGCAACACATGGGAACTGTTACAAACTAACTTTTAAATTGTTCTGTATGTAGATCACTGAATATCGGTAACTGCTGACTTGTAAACTTTAACAAAACTAAGTCGAATAATAAAGAACTAACTCTCCTCTCCCCTACCCCAGCAACAAAAAATAACAAAAATACATCTCTGGATTGCTAAACATAGATTGTATGAGTATAAAATTTGCAATTTTATGTCTGGCAGATACCATAATTATATTGATCTTTTGTTAGGTTGTAAGTGTGTTCTGAATACATTTCCGAGGCTAGAGTGCTCGGTTTAGAAAGTAATAGCGGGATGTGTTCCAAAACTAGGTAACTACCAATCTGCAGTTCCGAGAAAAACGCAAATTAATTTTATTTCATGATTATGAGAGGATTTGAGGATTTGAATGATTTTTATTTTACAGCCATTTCTTAATTTGGCTTTCGTGGACAATACTTTTGACCACTTCTTGTCCTTTTATGGGTTAAGATCACGTCCGATGAAATAATGATGTGCCCAACGCTGCAGCCATTCTCAAGGGACGACTGAAAGCCTGGTATTCTGGCTGAGCTGTGATTGGTCCCTGTTAGCGAGCATGATTGTATGATGGTCTGGCCAAAGAGTATTCTGCTGAGTAGAAGTACAGTTTTTACATTTATCTGGAATCATCATTATTTCATCGGACTTGGTTTTAGCCCGAAAACACAAAGAAGTGGTCAACCATTCCTTCATTTTAAGTTGTAGCAAGATTTTAATCTAGCCCATTGGAATTTTTCTGTGCATTTTGCGATGTCGATTTTAAGTTAAGCTAGTTTCAGTACTATCACCACTCAACTATTATGTTTTCATTTCTCTGTTCGTATTAATAATGTAGCATGTGGTCATTTGCACTGGGAATTCTTATGATAGTACAGGAAAAATCCGGGAATCTTTTGAGGTTGTGAGATTAATTGTATATCCGGGCAATGAGAGTGACAAATGTATGTTGTGAGACCCTAATTTCTATAACAACCACAATGTATTTCGTTTGGCTTTCTTGTTCATAAGTTCATGTTGCTGAAGTTGGTGATTGAAAATGGAAACTAGCCTTTCATTTTGTCATCTAGCTTTGGGAGGAATTTGGAATTCAAGAAAAATAACATTGACCAAGAATGTGTGTCAAGATGTGAGATGTTGCTGGTATTTCGCCGTGGGGGTAGGGAGAACATCAGGAGATTCTCCTCAGAGCCGGTGGAGCACTCCTGGGAGACCGAGGAAGAGGAGGCGGGCAGGGTGATGGTCCAGCGAGCACGCCTCTTTGTCTCTCGGCACGACCCCGAGGTCTCCCCGCGCGATGGACCGCCGAGGTCACGTGGCGCGGCGGAGTGGTGGAGGGGGGTTGCGGCCCGGGGCAAGGGGATCAGACGGATGGACGCACGAGGGTGCCCTATTGCCCCACCGCCGCGCCGCTGGCGGGGGAAAGAAGGGGGGAGTAGTCCTTGTACCCGATGTGTCGCCACGAGCGCGGCACCATCTCGGCGAGGGAGAGGAGCATCTCTGGGAAATGCCAACGGGTCTTCTCGCCGGTCCAAAAGTCACGTCGGCGCGGCTGGTGAATCCCGGCCGCAGACGGGACGGACTCTCCGAAATACGAGGAACTACGAGCGCTGTTGCTAACGCGCCGAGGAATCATTAGGAGGGTTCGGTGAAAGTGTGGGTTAGTCGCCGCCGCCGCTTAGACAATCTTCTCGTTTCTCAAGTCAGCGGCTCCACACGTTAAATAATTGCGTCGTCATAATCGACCATCCTCGTCATCATCACCCTTCTAGCTCTTCGTCGGTTGCCCAGAATTGTGCAAACGGCTCGACGAGAAATTCTTGATGTACGCCACTCTCTCGGTTTAGTTACGGAAATTTTAGTTTCCCATGACGAAACACCAGTCGCATCTCACATCTTGGTCAATGTTCAAATTCCTAAGAACACTTTTTTTTAAATCAAAGCTAGATGACAAAACAACAGGTTTGTTTTCATTTTTCATCACCAACTGTAGCTACTCAACCTTATGTACAATAACCAAACGAATGGCCCGAAAGAACATTACTGTTTTTATGGAAGTTAGGGTCTCACAACGTCGAAATACCACTCTAATTACCTGGGTATATGATGAGCCTCACAACTGCACAAGATCATCGGTTTTTGCTGCAACATCATAAGATTTCCCTGTGCAAATGACCATAGGCTATCTTATTTGCATCAATAAGCAAGTCATTACTTTAATAGGTTGTTAATGGTTTATTGTTAACATACTGATGACCATAGTTCCCAAGTTGTAACATTTAGTTTGGTGGCGCTCAGAATCCAGACACAACTAATCCAGAATTTCAGCATAATGTAGCTTATGGACGATCTAAAGCCTATTTCTCCTTACTATTCAAGTATCTTTTTACATTTTTATCCTGCGCGAAACCATACAAAAATATTGTCTTTTAATGTCGAATATAGTCTTCATTTTTCGTTAGGTATCCAAGTTATTGTTCCTGTCCTAGGTTACAAATACGGTGTGATCAGATAATTATCAATTTATCTGAAGAAAATCCATCTATTTTTACTACTAAAGTAAAATTATTGATCATAAAATGTGAGACAGGCAGCTATGCATATCACTCTACAATTCATAGTTAGATGGCATCGTTAGGATGTTGGCAATAGGATCTTATTTAATGGTCGCAATAATTTTGGTCTCATTTGTTCCTTATCACAAAACATTATCTAGGCCCCTACTGCTACTTGACCTCCAAGATTGTAGGGTCCCCGATTCTCTTTATTCCTACTCAATGCTTATTAATTCGAGTCACGCAAAGTATAGGGTAAAACCTGCCATTCTCATCAATCAGATGCGTTATCGATCACGACCTTCAATGATCTTCCTTATTTTTACAAGTAATACTTAAATTTATTGTTACTGCACAACTGCAAAACTGCAGTGGCGTATGTCCAAAGAATATTATTAAATCCAAACTACATAATGCTATAAAAATTTATATAATTCACAAATGTAATCATGCCTTAAAAGAAAACACAGTAGAAAATTGCATAGATTTAAAACAAGATTAAGAATCATAAAATATCATTTGAAAACAAATAAGTGTCAATGTTGAAGGTTTCTACCTGATTACATCATATTCTATTTAAGGCTCCGTCTCAAAAACTACTTTTTTTTCCGTTATTACTTTTTAAATGGACTATTTCAATTTTTTTTAATCTGATACTTCCGTTGTATTTGTGGGGGAAAAAATGCAAGGTGGGTATTGAGTTAGAAATAACCCTCGAATAAAAGCAATGACGGAAAAAACTAAGAAATCAACATAGCATGTGAGACAGTCTTAAACCAAATATATATATATATATATATATATATATATATATATATATATATATATATATATGTGTGTGTGTTTTTAAAACAAATAATGGTAATTTAGATAATTACAATATGTTTTGCAGAAACAAGGTGTAAAACCCTTAACATTTTCTCCTTTGAAAAATTAAATCGTCCATCTTGTACATTTGGTTGTTTGTACGCACTGCGTCACTAAACGTTTGGTAATGCATGTGCGGAGACTTGGCGATTGCGTGGCTTGCTCCTAAACCTGGCAAGGAGTTGCGTCGACTTCACGGAGACATGCGTGGACTTGCTAACGAGACGAGTGAAGAGGAATTCAGGTTACAGAGATTAAATGCTGCCCGTAGAGCGCTTACAAATACGCTATTAAAATGTTTCCGCCTTCATTTTACGAAGAGCACTGGTTAAAACTATCCAAAGATCTTCGTAAATTTAGGGTCACTGTGGTCACTTTATTTTAACATGAATCAAAAATAATATTCTTGGTATATTTACAAAACTTTCAAAAACTCGTTAATAACACTCTTTATTTTGACCACGTGTTAGTTTATCTGTGTTTAGAACATATAACTTGGATATAAAAACACGACGTAGTTTCTAAGAATATTCAGTTATTTGAAATTACAAAGAACTCTTCGCTTATTTGAGGTTAATTCTTCTATTAAACGTACGTCAGTTTACTGTAATTTCTAACATTGTACTTACTTCATTTCCTTCTCAAGGCAATGTGAATTATGGAATCCTGACACCGTCGAGTTTCATCATTCTCTAGTATTTTTTAAAAGAAAAAAAATAAATTCCCTGTCTTTAAATGTATCCATTGAGTCAATATTTTCTTCTTAATTTATTTTTTCACGGCTCCAACATTAAATTATGTTGAATAATGTTACCTGGTTGTTGAAGGACATAACATTCATGTTATTTTGGCGTATAGAGAAAACTGATGTTGACCCTCTTTTGTCAAACGTTTCAAGTCAATTATTCTGGTCCAACTGTTGCACTACTGTAAATTTTTTTAATGCTCTCGATGTGTGTCGCTTCGAGGTTACTTGCACTTAATTCGTTCTAGACAACGTAGCAAGCTGAAAAACACTAAAAAGGTTTTTGTACAATATGCACTGACAGTTAATCAGAATCTAAAACTAATTTAGGTATAAATGAATCGAACTAAGGGTATACGAATACGGTTACCTACATTTTTTTTTTGCTTTCAGGCTTGGAGCGCTAGTAAAGTTTTGGCGAAAATCCCACAATTCTTTCACTTGTTAACAGTACTGCCGATTTGAAATGGAAAAAAAAATTTCGTTGGCAAAACTATTCTCTCACTTGATTGCCGTTTCCTTCAATAAGAAGTTAATATTTATAAAAATAAGAATCGATATATTCTTAAACAGAACAGAAAAACTTAAAGAAATAAGAAGAAATAAGCAGGATCAGTTAAAAAAATCCCTTTCAGCACAGCCTACAGGCGTAGACAGATTTCTAAGTACCTAATTCTTTCGGAAATATTTTGGAAAATTCTATAAACTTCTGGAACATTTTAATAACTCAATTTGCATAACATCTTTATGTTCGCCAATATTACAAAATGATATATTAAACATTTTCTCATTTTCAATGCCGTGAAAATATTATGAATGTTTTTAACTCAATACATCCAGCATTGCATAGCTTAGAACGAATTTCATATTATGCCAACTAAGGTAGTTAATATTTTTTTTCCTTCTCAAAATTATTTTTGATCCCTTAAACTAATAACGTGGTCGTATAAAAATTTATTTACACAAAGGTTTAATATAATATTATAATTGTTTAAAATAAATTCAAACGAATTTAATACTAATGAAGTTGATATTTTGATTTCAACCCCTATTTTTTCGTTTTATGAAAAAACTGTTCCAGGCTAAATTTTAGATAACGTTTAGGATTTATACCATAAATTGTAACGGATTTATATTATATCTCTTTTAAAAAGTAACGATGTTTATGTTACTTTCAAAACCTTGTTATTTCCTCCACTTACAGTAACGGTTGGTTACATAAAAATTTATTTTTAAAATGTTTGTTAGAATATTTAAAAAGTTTAACAAAAATAAGAATGGATTCGATAGTGTACATTGTATGGAAGTTTTATTTTCTTATTCCAACGTCAGGTTTTTTCAACCTATTGCAATAATGGTTTGTACTATGAAAATTGTTTCAGTCACAAGTTATCTATAAAATTCATAAGATTCACAAACAATTTGAACGGATTTGATGGTGTGATTACTACGGGAGTTCTGAATTTATTTTTGTATTTTAAGCCATATTTATCCACCCTTAGCAGCAATGGTTTTTTTTTATATCAAAATCAATTTCAGACAACATTTTTAGATAATTTTTGTAGGGTTTATAAACAATTTAAACTGATGTAATAGTGTTCTTACTAAGGAAGTTATGCATTTTTTTTTGTCATTAAACCCTTGTTCATTCCGTCCCATGCAGTTATGTTTGGTTGTATAAAATTTATTTAAGACTAAAGTTGCAGATAATTTATGGTTTTACAATAAATTAAAACAAATTTAACAGTGCAAATTGTACGGAAATTATATTTTTATTATATCCCTGTTTCTTTCCAACCCTTGTATAATTAGCTCATATCATCAAAAATTGTTTCAGACATCCGTTTTAGATGAGAATTATAAGATTTACAAACAATTTGGACGGATTTTATTGTGTGATTTCTAACCCCTCTTTATACAACCTTTGCGGCAATGGTTGGTTATACCAAAAATTGTTTCAGATAAAAAATTAAGATAAAAATTAAAGATAAAAATTATAAGATTTACAAATAATTTGAACGGATTTAATGGTGGGCATACAAAGGGGGATATTAATTTTTTTGACCGCCAACATTTTATTTTTCCACCCTTTGCAGTAATGGTTGGTCGTATAAAAAAAGTATACAATACGATTGGTATTGCAAGCCATTTGAACACCTCAACGTTATTTATATTTGGTTGGTGAAACAAGAAACTATTCCCGAATTAATAAAAAAAACCTGGGTAATAACATGATCCAAGCATAAAAACATAAAACTTACTAACAAATGTGAGTTTTAATAGCTCTCTTTGATTGACACTTGCCGAGCTAGTGAAAACATAATTTTTCACATGTGGATTCTACTCGACATTCAGTAGCTGCTGTAACCTCATCCATTACGATTTCCTCTGTATCCACTTTCCAACTGCATGTAACGTGAATGTGTAAATTAATAACCGGTCAACTATCTTATTAAAGGGGAGATATTATAATGGAATCACGCCTAAAATGTGCCTTAGTTAAAGGAAATATCACGCATTAGGTACGAGATTTTGAAATACCATAAAGTAAAGTCTATTGATAAACTTATTACAGTTGTTGTCATTCACAAATAAAGTATTTAAATTATAAACTCCAATGACGTCACAGGGGAAAATATTTGTACCGGCCAGGCACTGTTAACTACAGGCATTCTATTTAATTATAAACTAAGCTTTAACAAGGCAATTTTTTAAATTTAACTGAAGTAAATAGTTAGAGTTAAAACTATTGGAACCAATGTTTTGTGTTTATGTTCCTATCCCTCTCCCATAGTGAATTTTAATTTATCAAAATATAAACTGAACTATAATTACATTACTGATAGGATCATCACCAATGTATTTTGTAGGTAGGGGCAGATTTATGCTAATACATTATTGGATTAGAGAAGGAAACCTTCAAATTTAACTAGCCTGATGTATATATATATATATATGTTCTTTTTTTTTCAAAATGGAGCATATATTCAGAATACAACCCCTGAAAATTATGGTCAGCAATATTAAACTCACGAACAGTGGTGCCATAAGTCACCAAGAAGCCACCAACCTCCTCTAAATTATCCATTTTAAATGCTGTGTCACGTTACAACTTAGCCAAACATACCAAGAAGATGGCCATCTGGAAATTTATTTGAACTAATCTACACGTAAACCTGAAATACGTGTTACTGCTCGGTGACAAAAACTGGCTTGTGTGTTTTATAACTTTCTCATAACCTTGGGTATGCCACATTACAAGCTGTACTGGCAGTTACTTATGAAATAACTTGTCCAGAGATTGCAAGCACTGAAATGTACGCGTCATAAGACTTGAGCACATCAGGCAGGCTCTTCCAGTTTGAAAGGTAACTATTCAACTCCAAGGACACATTCTACTGAAAACCAGTGTGCAAGTGTGCTAACTGGTCAGCTGTATATATTTTTAAACTCGACTTCCAGCCATGAGAGACAGTCCCATGTAAGGAATATTTACATAAACTTAATATGAATCACATTAACTCTTGTGATTTTCACAGGATCCAGAGCGTAGTACTTTGGCACAATGTAATTCCTGAATAAAAACATACATGTTGCCGTCCCAAAATATTTTTGTTTACAGCAAAAAAAAAAAATATTTTTCTACTTCGTGTTTTATTAGTGACAGCGATATTTTTCTGTCTCTTAAAAAAAATACCTAGTATGATCTATGCAAAAAAAAATTCGTGGCCATACACTTTTTTTTTTTTTTTCAGTGCATGCTTCAGAGTTTGCGTTTCGAACATACTCAGGATGATATATCGCTATCTTCATATCATATGGTTACTTGTTTGGATCCCAAGAACACATTGCTTAGACTTAAGTCTCAAGTGGGATTAAGCATATTAGCCTCTGCCTTCTATAACAAAACTTTTTTTTAAAAATTGAAGTTAGGATTATAGTAATGGGTAGATTTTAAAAAATATATACTCTATGAATCTTGTAATAATTGCAATAGTAGTGTATATTTTTTTTAAATTCCGTTTTAAATTTCTTTATATATTATAATAAGTTGGTGTCTTACATGTAAAGGTTTTTTTTAGTTTCTAGCAAATTTATAAATAATGTCATTTAAATTCACATAGAGACACGTTTACCGAAACGGTGAAATGTAGTGGCTGTTTGAATGTGGTGGCAGTTCAAATGACTTGAAATACCAACCTATTGTATACCTTGCCAAATTTTAACATTGGTAAGGCAAAAAATAAATCGAATTCAGAGACTATTAAATCTTATACTTTATAAAAAAAACCTAATTTCTAGATCCCATGTGCAAGACTAAAACTGGTAGTTCCGTATTCGAACAAAATGGATTTCAGTGCAAATTTTAATTCCTTAACATTTAATATATGTAAATGGTCACAAATAAGTTGTAAAAATCAAAAACCAACAACTATCTCGAATTTCGACACTACAGTTTGATTCGTTCGTTCGTGCGTTAATGCATTTGCCACGCACTCGCATTTGCGAAGATAAAAGCTTTTGATGTGATAACATTAGTTTTCAACCATTATATCAAAATGAAACTAAAAACACCAGTCAGCTAATTTGTAGCAATAATAATTTCAAATTACATTTCTAGCATAGCGTAACTGCTATGAACTAAATATTTTTTAAATTTGATTTTAAAAAATTTGCTTGGGTTGGAATTGATCACATTAAAATATACAATGTTTTACGATTTTACAATATAATTTCTGACCAGAAACTGTCACGAGCGAAGACGAAGATGGTTAAACCAGTGTTAAAGATAACTTAATTTATTTTAACGACGGATGAAGTTTTAATTTCCATGCTATATAAGTAATATGTAAAGCAAGAAAGTATTGCATTTAAAATATAAAATATGGTATGACTTTAAATTATTTGTCTCTGGTAAAAAAAATCCAGTATTGGAAAACTTATCAAATGAAGTAACGGTTTGCGATGAGACATTTCTTTCTGCGAGCATGAAGTAGTAGTCTTTCAAAGAAGGAATACTGCATGCATCATTATATTATTTTTGGAAAAAATTAATATGCAATTATTCCCTAATACCAACTTGAAATTGACAGACGCCGTACAAATAATTAGAATGTTTGATAAAAATAATTGTTACCGATGAGTTTTCTAACGAATCACTATAAAGTTAACATGTGTGATGTGTTGTAGTGACAAGGCTTTCTCCGATATGAGCACAACTTCACACTCGTGTTTTTGAAAGCATCCCACAACTTAAACAGGCATTCAATGTTACCTCGAGGTCTCGTGACGACAGAAACACGGCTGGAGGCCAGAAGACTGCCGCGCTGGTGTCGTCACGCGAGGTTCGGAGCAGACGGGACCAACTCGAGGGGGGAGGGGGCGGGAGGTCATCGGGCAAGTCCCCGGACACGGAGATACCTCGCGAGGTTCTGGCCAACGGGTCGTTACCACAACGCCGAAATACCACAACGCCGAACGTACAATAACGCAGAATGCCAAATCGACCGCAACGCCGACAGCTAGAAAACTGCTGTGTACCACAACGCCGAAATAACAGTAACGCTGAAAAATGTTTCTACGGGGGGGGGGAGGGGGGGGCACAAGAGCAAAATTAAAAAAACAACTGAATGTTTTTGTGTGTGTTTCTTAAATGTATCTTAACGCCGAAACACCACAACCTAACCTAACCTAGGCTAGCCTGACCTAGCCTAACCTAACCTAACCTCACCTAACCTAACCTTTGTGGCAGTCCTGCAATGACAGTTTTTCGGCGTATATGTATTTCGGCGTTGTGGTACACAGCAGTTTTCTAGCTGTCGGCGTTGTAGTCAATTTGGCATTCGGCGTTATGGTTTTCGGCGTTATTGAACGTTCGGCGTTGTGGTATTTCGGCGTTGTGGTGCCAACAACGTGGTCCTCCTGTAGCGCGCATCGCGCGACGGAACGTGAGTGCCGTGGAGGAGTGTTCTCAAGCACCTTCCGCCATTTTGGAGACTGCAGGATATCCCAGGGACAAGGCTTTAGGCTCTCAGGCGTTGCGAACAGTTCGTGTGTACGTTCCACATTTATTTTAGTGAGTAAAACCGATTCGATGAATTAAAAATATGTGAGCGAGTCTTTCAGTATTTGCCAGTGATGTGTAACTTCCAACCTCGGTAACGAGCAAATGCATGTGTTCTCATGTTGCAAATGAACTTAAAATACGGAACTCGGACAACTTCTTTAACGTAAAAGTCCTTTAAAAAAATAATAATACTGCCGAGCGTGATGAATTATTATACGAAAATTGTGTTTTCAATTACCATATTTTGACGCGAATCACAACTAGTTTCCGCATCCGCCGCTAGCTTTAGCAGCTACGTCGACTATTGAATCATTCGTTTTATGAGCGGAAGGTTAAAATACGCAATGAAACGGCTCCGAAAAAAAAAAGGATAAAGACTTCAAAAAAAATTCTAAACCTCGATTTTTAACCTGATTTTCGACAAGGAAATTTATTTAAAAACACTGCCCATCTTTTTAAAATTAATTAAACATTTAATACTATAACGTTTTCCTCTGTCTTTGTGAACTTTGGTTCGCGCCATCCGCCACAGATGGCAGCACCGTGGTTACACATTTCCGTCCCATGCGACTTCCGTTCCATTCATGAAATTACTCCTACCAAATGCCGTACACCAAGAGCTAAGATGTTTAGTCATCAAAGACTGGGTCACGAAAGAAGCTTTGGCTTGTATAATGTAATATAGATGTCTATCAGTCAGGTTGTGAATGCCAACTACTCGATTTGTATGAAACGTACAATCAGGTCTATATTTCACAATTGAAAAGGTAAATTACACGTAGCTTATTTTGAAGCTTATTTTTCTCAAATAAAAATTTGTAAGAATTGCTAGTTTTTAATGATAAACCAATTTTAACTTCTTTAAAAACATAAAATAATGAACTAAATTTATCTGGAAACATAATGAGTCTAAATAACGGGTCAATATTAGTATAACCGTTTTAAAAACTAGGGTCATTCTTTAGACGTCGAAAGAAGATTTTTATTCTGAGCACGATTCATGGTGTGGTTAGGGTTATTTGATTAAACCGGTTTACATGGAAGTAGGTAATTATCCAAGCTATAGTATGCTTGTTAAATCGTTCTTCCTAATGGGCGAGGCAACAATTCTGCTAATGAAGCTGACTGAAAAATCGTGTTAGCGATAATGTATCAATTTGATGTCCGATTTATTTTTCTACCAAATGAACTACGTTTACTATAACAGAGCAGGCGAGATGCATTAATAACATCATCTAATGCATGTTATAAACATAGTGTGTTATTTTAACGTTGATACGTGCATAAAAAGTTTAATTATGCCTATTTAAGCTATTTAAAATACAGTAATTTGAGCATCTTACTGACAACAGCATAGGTTGGCTTAAAATAATAGATAAACATTTAATTTATATCCATAACGTTTTTCATAAATTGTTATATATTCTCATACATGACACCATAATTTATTTAAAGAATTTTCTCTTTAAAATATGTTCCTATAGGAACCAACAGAATTTTCGTTTAACTCGATTTCAATACTTTAAGTAATTAATTTAATTTTTCTTTATGGGTAGGTTACTAAATAATTTAAAATGTTACTTTGAAAGTTGATTAATTAGAAGAACGTGCAAGATAAATTATTTTTAATTTCAAGGAAGTGTCTTCACTCAAAAGGTATACAGTTAGAATAGTGTTTCATTTTCTTTTCGAGACGAAATTTTCTACCTGAATACACGTACGTACGACAGGTTGCATATTTAAAGATCGCAGGAAAATATTTCTTGCATTTTTTTGTCTGTTTGGGCTCGCTGTCGTGGAGACGTAAAGATAAAATTAAAAGTTTAACCATTAAAAATTCTTTGAACTAAATTATTTATGTTTTTTGTCATGTATTTGTGTAAATTACTTCAAATAGAAACAAAAAAAACCAAATTTTAAATCAAAGACAGCTTTTATTCGTCCTTCCATTCCCAGGAATGCATAATCTGAATATTTTCAGTTGATTATTTCAAATAATGCTTAACACCAATCACCCGTCCTCAGTCCAAAGTATTTTCCCATCTCCGTTTCAGGGAAATTCCGACGTAGTCACTAAACGTACACCAAATAGCTGGCAGGTAATTTTCCAGGTTGAAGTAACTAACCCCGTTGGCAAGAGATTCATTTATGCATATATAAAAAAGACGGACAGATTGCTACCATAATTTGTTTAAAATGTTGAAACATTAAAAAAAGTTGTATATCCATTTCTTGAAACAAGTATGCGATAAAGAAGGATTAGAGAGGATACGGAATAATAAACACGCATTCGCACACACAAATACAGCAAACACAAAAACAAATCAACTTGTGTTATGTTGTTGGAAGCAACTGCGAGTCGATGCAAGGCTAAAATACATTAAATAGTGTTTTGTTTCCACTTAACTACCAAAATATTATTCATGTACCGATTTGTCGTCACGAGGGCTAGTTTAAGTATCCCGGAGGAATGCATTATTTTAAATCTGGCAACAATGCCATGCTGCTATGCTGTTTGATACGTCAATCCTTTCCCAGAAATTAAATATAAATAAACTAGCTGCCCGACCCGGCTTCGCACGGTTGTATTTATTGGGGGGGGGGGGGGAAATGAGACCAAATCTTTAATTTACAGTTATAATAAATGAAATAAAATGAAAATTAATTAATTTTGACAAAAACTTAATACAATGCTTTGTAATGTACCGAAGAAGAAACTAATAGCACCGATGGTTTCCCGACTCTCGAGCACGCAACGTTGTCATGGAGACGAAGTACCCACTGTTTCCCGGGCTTAAACACCAATCAACATTGATGATCAGTTTATTATTAATTATAAATTATTAAGACCATTGATCGAAATAAAAACTATCCTATCTCTCAAGTTGGAAAAAAATTACACATAAATGCCAATTTTCATCGAAATCGGTTGACTTGGTGAAGAGTTCACTGGAAACAAACATCAGGACACTGGATTTATATATATTAAGATGGTAATTAATCTTCAGGAATAATGGCGTGCGTACACAACGATCACCAGTGAGTGTGCGCGATACACAAGTTTGTATTTCTCTGGAAGTCTCGCTAGTGTAACTACTCCAACTTCCCGCAGAAAACACTTTACCCGCGGAGGTAAGATTGTAGGGATGGGTCTGTGCATACATTTGTCATGTTAATAATTGAAGTCAACATGAGGCTTTCCCATATGGATAGCAAAATATTTTGGGGTTATGTATGATACATTCCAACGAAAATTCCTTGCTTAACATGTTTGTGTAACAATCACTCGTTAAGTGGTGACATGTTTACGATTCATCCAAGCGAAGTTCGTGTCAAGCTGTTAATGGGGCAGGATCATAAATTATTTTGCTTATATTGTTTCTGTTTAGTAACAAAATTTGAATTAAATTCAACACATAACCGTATTTAATTTTTTATAGAGTTTTTTATTCTAAGCAAGTACTTATTCGGTGTTTGTAATTAACTTGAAGGGAAATTTTTATGTCATTCCTTGCATATACAGAAAACATTAAATCGTGTATTACACAGTTATGGATGAATCGTTCATATTAAAACCTTCGTCTTAAAATTGTATATTTTTAGTAAATAATCCATAAATAATAAACATAATGATTTTTTTCCAAAACCATAGGAACACAAGTTTTTCAGAGTTTAAAAAAATTTAGTTTTACGTTTAAGTATACATACGAATGGTTAATCAAAAAATATATACCATATTTTACATGCGTTCAATACATGCTGGGATTGACCAAAAATTTGCTTTTAAGTTTATGATAACCCGTAAATAAATACTTTCGAGCATAAAAATACATATAAACGATTGGATATAGATGTTTTTAAGAATTGATTAAAATCAAGAGCACAAAAGGGAATATTAGGTGCTAACTACTTTAGTATTCTACCTCCTTAAACTAACATATAGTATTAACGTTTATACAGCTACAGTTATTTTATAGCCGTTTGCTGACAAGAGGTGAACTGATAAGAAAATAATAATTTGAACTTTTAAAAGTATTCCTTTGGAAGCCAATTTCCAAGAAATAGAGTTTAATACTACAAGAAAGATATTGTAAAATAAACAACATTTTCCTGTATTTATTTGCATATAAAAATACGTTTTTCGGGATAATACTAAGTATTTCTTACGTAAAATGGTGAATAAAATTATACTTTAATTTATGTTTCATCCAAGCATACTCTTTCTAAACAATGGAAAAGATAAACGAATATTATAAATTGTGCTTTATGTGTGCAGTCAGTCAATGGTGGAAAGCTATTCAGGGAACGGTTTACAAATAACTTTAACTATTAGTAGTACTAAATGCCCAGTATTACTGCAAACACTATTTTGTAGTGATACGGTTGTTTTCGTGTAAATGTAGAAATGTACAAGTATCTGTTATTTAACGTGAATATTTGTGTTCCATTTACAAAGATAAATTACACGGTGCATAGGTGCTTGATGTTCGGAACCGACACCCAGTCCACAGACTGATGCCTCCGTGGTTCTGCCCGGCTGCCGATGCCGGCCGGACAGCTGCGTGGCTGGACCACTCCTCGTCCAGCCTCCGGCAAGGCAGGAGAGAATACAAGGAGCCTCTTCTGTTGCGTAACTTGGTCTCATCCCCCCCCCCCCCCCCCCCCGGGTGAAGCCGCGGCGAGAGACTGCTCCGACACCCTTGACCAGGTGAAAGCCAGCGGCAGCCAGCCACGCAGCTTCTGGGGGATACATCTCGCCTCCCGCGTGCGATGCCGGGACCGCGATGGCACGATTGTCGCGACGCGACAGGACGCGATGCTACAGGACGCGATGCGACATGACGTGATGTGACAGGACTCAATGCGACAGAACGCGATGCTACAGGACGCGATGCGACATGACGTGATGTGACAGGACTCAATGCGACAGAACGCGATGCTACAGGACGCGATGCGACAAGACGTGATGTGACAGGACTCAATGCGACAGAACGCGAAGCTACAGGACGCGATGCGACATGACGTGATGTGACAGGACTCAATGCGACAGAACGCGATGCTACAGGACGCGATGCGACATGACGTGATGTGACAGGACTCAATGCGACAGAACGCGATGCGACAGGACGCGACGCGACAGGACGTGATATGACAGGACTCAATGCGACAGAACGCGATGCGACAGGACGCGACGCGACAGGACGTGAAGTGACAAGACTCAATGCGACAGAACGCGATGCTACATGACGCGACGCGACATGACGTGATATGACAGGACTCAATGCGACAGAACGCGATGCTACAGGACGCGATGCGACAGGACGTGATGTGACAGGACTCAATGCGACAGAACGCGATGCGACAGGACGCGACGCGACAGGACGTGAAGTGACAAGACTCAATGCGACAGAACGCGATGCTGCATGACGCGATGCGACATGACGTGATGTGACAGGACTCAATGCGACAGAACGCGATGCTACATGACGCGATGCGACATGACGTGATGTGACAGGACTCAATGCGATAGAACGCGATGCTACAGGACGCGATGCGACAGGACGTGACGTGACAAGACTCAATGCGACAGAACGCGATGCTACATGACGCGATGCGACATGACGTGATGTGACAGGACTCAATGCGATAGAACGCGATGCTACAGGACGCGATGCGACAGGACGTGATGTGACAGGACTCAATGCGACAGGACGCGATGCTACAGGACGCGATGCGACATGACGTGATGTGACAGGACTCAATGCGACAGAACGCGATGCTACAGGACGCAATGCGACAGGACGTGATGTGACAGGACTCAATGCGACAGGACGCGACGCGAACAGTATGCGACGTGAACAGAACGCGACGCGAACAGGACGTGACGCGATGCGACAGGATGCAATGCGACAGGACGCGACGCGACAACAAAAACAACTCCATTAGTGAACCAGCTACGGTGCCCGGTTTCGCTCAGGCATGTTTAGTTTTATACAATACAGTATTAGTTAAATTAATTTGAATTTTAAGGCAAAGTACTAATTTTAGTATTTTAATAGTGTTGTTTTAATATCCTTTTTTTTAAATATGTACCTACCCATGTGAAGCCATTTACAGCAATGGTTACATTTCCCCCCCATAATATCACAAATGAAAAGTATTACAAAAATTAATTACAGGCTATAATTATATAGTAAATAACTATTTAATTTAAAAGTATTCTATGAAAAGTGAAGTAAATACGAAAGAGAAAAAAAAAATTATTAAAACCTACTATCTACAGAAAAATTAAATGCACTACAGCACTTATCAGCTTATTGAAGGGGAGGAAAACTAGTTTTATTATAATCCCACAGGAACTGTAGGTAGGTACTTACATTTTTTTCGGAATAAATTTCGTTCTGAAATTGCAGAGTTATGTTTAGTTACCATCATCACACAGGAACTATACAATTTTCCGGGATGAAAATTACCCAATGTCTCAGTCCAGGACCTAAAGTAACTGTATACTTGATTTCATAAAAATCCGTTCAGCCGTTAAGGACCTAAGGGGCAACACACGTACACATACACATACAAACTTTCACATTTAAAATGTCAGTAGGAAATTCGTTTGTGTAGCAACGCGACGAGCAAACTCACGACAGCCAAGAAGGTTTGAAAGTTTTTTAATCGACATGTTTGTGAGAAATACTCATGTTTTATTAAAAGTTAACGTTCTTTCGTTGTGAACCCTTTGGGGGGGGGAGAGGGAGGGAATCACAGTGAGAACATAATAAAAAGATTATACAGATAAATTAAGTAAATAAAACTTTTAAAAAATTCACGAATAATAATATTATTTCCAAATGCACAAGTCTAACCTTCTTTCGTAAGATAATTCTGATGCTCATTAAAGGTAACGTCAAGCCTGCACGCGATGGAAATGTACTGTATATATGCATACACATTCATACACACGCATATAAACGGAAGGTCTGTCACGTACGTGAATTTTCCCGTGCTGTGTCGAGCGTGATTGGTTTGAAAATTATTTACTTACCCCCCCCCCCCCCCCCAATAAAAAATGGAATTTCACTTTTGAGTGTTACTTGTTTGATTTCGGTATGTTCTACAGTCGAGTAACGCTGCACTGTTATTGTGACTGATGACCACCCAGTCCCTGGTGGCTACATACCTTCATCCCCCCCCCCCCTTTTTTTTTTACCCGACACCACCGCCGGACAAGGGTTGGCCCCAACTGGCCTAAATATTTGGCCTAAAACAGTTTCAGGACCATCATTTAAAATAAAATAATAAACCTAAAGTTACTTGGACTAAAATATTTGGCGTAAATATATTTGTCCTAAAGTCACTTGGTAAAAAAAAATTTAGTCTAAATTACTTTGAACCAAAATTATTTAGCCTAATTTTAGTTGACTCACTTTAAATAAATAAATGAGCCATAACTTAAAGGTTATAAGGGTGAGTTATAAGAGTATTGGAACGTAACTAGAGGGCTGGCAAAGAAAACCCAACAGTTTGACAGAAAATAACGCGATACACCAAGGAATTAAGTTTTGTTGAATCTTCCCCCAAAATCCCAAATCGTAAAAAAAAGTGCTGCAAAATAGTGGAAAAATTGATAGAAATAAAAGTGAACGAATCTTTCAATAGTCGTCAGTGATGCGTAACATCTGACTTCAGTAATGAGTAAATTCATGCCTTCTCATGTTGTTTAATACACTTAAGCTACAAAATTCGGCCATGAAAAATAACGCAGAATTCTTTAAAATAATGCCGAGCATGATTATACAAGCAAGTTGTGTTTTCAACTGTATTTCTGGAAGCGAATCACACGTAGTTCCCGCACCCGCCGCTAGAATTCGCTGCCGGAGCAGTGACGCTGACTATTGAAACATTTTATAAGCAGACCGGAATGTTTTAACTATATAATGAAACGGCTCCGATAAAAGCGAAAAACACTTGGAAAAAAAAAACTAAACCCCAGATTTGAATCTGATATTCAACAAGGAATTGTATTAAATTACTGCCCATGCCCGTGGTCATGACAATCTCCCCGGGCACAGAAAACATTTAGAGTTCCAACGCAAAGAAGAACGGTTTAAAAATAGTGTTTACATACTCAGCAGCAAAACGTAATGTGCTTTAACGAAGAAAAAAAAGCACAAACAGAAAATATATGATTTTTAACTAAGTTAACCATAGCTAATTAGTACATTCCTGTAAAATTCGCGGATTCATTTCGCGATAGGATAGAGTCCAAGTACTTTTGACATTATTTTGCTTCAGAGATTGGGCCACAGTTTATCTGAAGGACTCTGGGCCAATGAAAAATCTTTAACAGAAGAATTAGCGAATCACGATCATTCCAGTTAACAGGTTTTACGTGTCGGTAACCAATCAGCAGATGTAATTGGCTTGCTCGGCTTCCAAGGCTCCTGGTGAGACTGCTGGTGTGGAGAAAGCTGCGTCACTGGGAAAGTCGCCCTTGAAGGTTCCTATTCGGCATCCCGGCGGGAGGCTGCGGTCCTCTCGCTGCACAGAAAAACATTATCTCTGCTTCTACAAAAAAAATTTCCTTTGGAGACATGTTGTAATATTTTCAGTACTAGTTGTAAAAATAATTTAAAAAAAAAAAGGTGCCAGGACAACAGGCCATTTGTCGTGATTCATCCTTGAAGATGGCTGCGGCAAGTCATTCCGAAACGTCAGGCAGAACATCGTTCCCATCAAGAAGATGGCCCTAACCCAGGGGCCAAGAAGCGGTTGTCTTGTACAAGTTAATATTTGGGCTATTCAGGATTAGAATGGTGTTCCTTTGTTCGGTGTACACGGATGGTGGAAGGGTCGCGCTTGTTCGGCAGGGGTGCCCACAAGGGGGGGGGGGGGGGGTAACGACGCAGACTGCGTCATTAAAATTTCAGGGGGGGGGGGGTAGTTAAAAGACGAGAAAAATGTATATATTATTTACATAATTATAGCTTCTAATGTGAAAATACGATTCTGGTGCTTTGATAATTGAAAGGGATCTTGTAAATAAAATTGGCAAGCCCGCACTTTCCTCAACAAAAGCAGTTTGGCGTATGTCGGTTCAGGATGGAAATATTACCTGATATGACCAAAATTATTATTAGAAAATCAGTTTTAATTAATGCAAAATGTGATAAAATATAATACTAAAAAAGTATAATATTATAAAATAATTGAGTAAATTATTTAGAAAATGGCATAAAAAAATTCGGGGGGGGGGGGCGCATCATTAGTTTAGGGGGGGGGTGAGTCATAGTGTTTGGGGGGGGGGGGGCACCTCTGTGTTCGGGATTCTGGGATCATGCAAGACGGGAGGAGGGTAACCTCGAGGCTAAAAGGTTGAAGGTTGGCAACCCTCCCAGACGTCAGACATATGGACACAACGCGGAGATGACGACACCCGGGCGACCTCGCTGAAGCACAAGTCACCTAATATGTCTTCGGCGGTCCCGGATTGGCTGTTTTCGGCAAATGTACCTTCCGCCCGCTAAAGGTCCTGTCTCGCCGTCAACCTCTCGCCCCCGACACTTCCCAATATGTTCCGTCGAATAATGTTGGGAGCTTGTGCCGTAACAGTAAACGTCAAGTTGGATGACTTGAGTTTCCGTCAAATATTTTTGCGTATAGGGTGCGTTCCAAAAAATGATCAGAATCGTGCCTATCGAAAAAACGTAAATGACGTCCGTTTCCGTCACGACGAATCTTGAAAGTAGCTACGAACACACGGCCGATTAAAGAAGGTTTTAATGAAATTCCTTGTCGATAATCAGGTCCAAGGCCACGGTTTAGTGTTTTCTCAAGTCTTTTGTTCCATTTTATCGGAGCTGTTCCATTATGTAGTTTGCTCGTTACAGAGGTGAGATGCTACACATCTCTGACGAGTAACTGAAATACTCGCTCACTCATTTTTTTTTTCGGGGCCTCGACTAGTGTAAGTTTCGGAACTCTCTTCGCAGGGCAAAACGTTTATCGGAACGCAGCCGCGAAGGGGTTCGGGGAACTCCGCGCCCACTCGGGTCGGCTCGAGTCCCGGGCATGCGCGCACGCGCGCTGCGCCGCCAAAAGGTGGGCGTGGCCAGCGCAGCGCGGCCGTTCAAGAACGAGCGCCCTCATTGTCTCCCGGGTCGCATTACCGCAGGCTAATGAGGCGCCGCGCCGCCTTTCAGTCTCCGGGGGCGGGGGACTGTTTTCACTTTTCGAGGCGACGACATTTTCGACGCCCACGGGTGCAGCCGCCGTCCCGACGAGGCGACCCAGTTGGCGACAACCGCGCCGGGTTCGCGATTCGCCACGCTCGATGTTAGCGCCGCCCAAAGACAATAGCACTCGCGGCTCGCCCGCTCAGCAGCCTCTTGCTTCCACTCCCGGGCCACCTTCACCTTAATAAATGAGAACAGCAGCAAGGTAATATCTCAAGTTCTGTGCCGCAATCGACTCTCGCAATTTACAGAAGAAAAAAATGGGGTGTGGCATTTTCATGGACACGGCTGTGTTTTGTACGTGAAAACGTGTACGTAAAATGTAATATTTTCTGTACAAAATATAAAATAATATTTTTTATGTATGTTATAATCATGTTTGAACACTAAGAAGTCGATTATAGACATTATATATGTTTTTAATTTTAACACCATATATATAGGCTATATTCAATGTAACTATTTACCACTAATGTTTTATATGGGCAATCGATAGATTTTGACGAGAACTGACGACTGAAACTCAAACGAACGTCGTAGCTTCTCCAAGTCAAAAGTTGGAAATGGAAATCTCGAAACGCAGCAAAATGACCTCAAAATGGCGGCGATTCCCCCTCCACAGCGCGCGATGCGTCACAGTCCTCACTTAGCGCAACGAATTCTTTGATCCTTTAGCTATGCAGTGGTGTAATTAAATGTTGGATCGAGATTATAGACATGTAGCTGCAACACCAAACTCTATCCCCCGATTTTGTTATCATTCGTTTTTTTAATTGCCTCCCACTATGGAAGCAATTTTAAAGACGTATTCACGTCAAAAAATTTCTGTACATTTACAAAAGATCCCTTAGGAAAACCAATTGCCAAGAAATAGTTTTTAACACTACAAGAAAGATGGATATGGTTATTTTTTTTAAATATGACATAAGTTTATCGAGATAAAAATTAATATTTCCCACGAAAATTGGCGCATGATTTTATATTTTGATTTATGTTTCATTCATTCAACATTTTTTTAACCATGGAAAAGATAATCAAATATTCAACTTTTATTTCTTTATTTTGTTTTATAATGCGTATTGTGTGAGCAGCTGATACTGGAATGCTATGCAGGAAACGGTTTGAAAATAACTTTAACTATTGGAGGGAGGTACTGGGACAACACAAAGTATAAATGTCAGGGAAACAATTTGAACCCAGTATTACCGCGAACAACATTTTGTAGTTATAAAGTTGTTTTTATGTAAAAGTATAAATTAACAAACATCTGTAATCTTACATGAATATAGCCATTACATTTACAACAAAAATATTACACTGTATTTCGTCAAGTTTTGATGAGGGGCTCGATTACACAGCCCAACAATAGTTTTGGTGCCGGGGTATTTGGAGCTGATTTCATATAAATTTGGTGCCCTGAATTCAAATATGGCATTAGTTTTTGCCTTTGAGGTCAAATTTCTAAGATATAAAGTTTTCGTGAAATGTACATTTTACTTTATTTTAGGTTAAATCCATGAATAAAATCTAAATTTAAACTTGAAATTCTTATTATTAAATTATACAATATTATTATTTTAAAATAGAATTATATTTTACAAGTATTATTAGTATATACCAATATTATACATACAATTATATTACCAAGTCATCGATGGACCCAACTAGTCACTCAACACTTCGGAAGCTCCTTTTTCGTGAACTTCTTGAATATATCTTGGGACAGACCCTTTTTAAACTCCAGCAATAATCTGCCATAATGTGCGTATTCCTTTATAGTAGTTCTCCATAATTTTAATATCTTGATGAAATCTTTTACCTTGCTCCTCACTGCTGTCTCCTAAATTTTCAAAAAAACTGTCCAGGTGACTGTATAAATAGTGCATCTTATACTCATGTTGCACCCAAGGGATGTAAAATTTTTAAGCATATCGTTTACTAGTTCAACATGGTTTTCTGCTTTTTGTTGCCCCAGAAAATTTCCGACAACTGCAACAAATGACGTCCTTAATGAATTTGGCTTATTTATGAGCCATTAAATATTCCTACTTTATTTATTTCCTTACTCAAGTGAGGCATTTTTTCCCTTATAAATGCAAAGCATGATACGTCCTTATCAAGAGCCTTCACGAACTGCTTAATAAGGCCCTTCTTGATATACAGTGGAGGAAAGATGATTTTCTCTCGTTCAACTAAGGGTTCGTTACTAACGTTATTTTCTCCAACGACCATGTCTTCTATCTTAGGCCACTCTTGTCTAACCCAGTGGTGTGTTTTGTCTCTGCTATCCCAGAGGCACAATAGACAAGGATATTTGGTGTGGCAACTTCACTGTCCGAGGAGTCCACACAAATCACTCATTGATGTTCACGATGCCTTGTCTTCTCCAATACCAAATCTATTGGTGCTGTATGTTTCTTTCATTGTCGTTGAATGAGCAATTGGTATTGAACCATATTTGTTCCCATTGTGTAGAAGAACACATTTCAAGCTTCGCTTATCTCAAAAAGTCGAGCTAATAGAACAAAAACTAAATTCATATTTAGATTCACTGCCCCAAAGACAGCTAAAATGAGTTCCAAATTCCTAGGCACCAAAATGATTTTTTCTTGTATGCCTTATTTTTAGGTGCTTAAAAATTAAAAGTATACGTTTTCGGGATAAAAGGCTTATTTTGTGGTTGTCAAAAATGAACGAAGCTTCCGAAATCAGTACCTACAAACAAATACACAAAAAACACATTTTTTTCGTAATATTGTATTCATTTTTTTGCGATAAATAAAACTTCAAAACTTCTTGCAAAGTATTGTTTTTTAAACATCACTTAAACGGCCTAGTTATAACAAGCTAATGATTAAAATAAGAAGACATTTTGAAGAGTAAATTTTGTTAACTTAAAAATTACCCTAATCGTGGTAGTTACATAATTTTAGAAGTAGGTTCACAGTCTGCAGATCATTAAACGTGTAGTAACAGCATCATGTTTCATTAGCCTCTGGTTAATTTCATTACGAATCTCAGACGTCTGATTCAAGGAAAGGTGAGCTTTTTAATACTTAATTAGTGCTGCCAGATTAATGAGACTAATTCCAGGGAAAACCAACGAGGCATCATGGGTAGAACTTGCCAGCTAGATTATGCAAGCGACGACAGCTTTGCCAAGCCAGACTCTTTATGGCGCATTAAGGGGAAGACTTTAATCACGCTGGTTTTCCTACGTCTATACGTCATTAAGGTCGAGCTCATTAAACACGAGCCCAAGTTCGGATTCTTAATTACAGCTGCCAGAAGGATGTCTCCGTAACCCATCATCAGGAACACGGTCCATGTGAAATGTTACCAAAGGTGAGACGGAGAAAGTTGCAAAAAAAAAAAACAAACTATTGTGAGCTTTATAGCTATCATAAACCACCGCAAGACTTTTCGGTTAACAAATGGATAAATTCATTGACTGTTTCATAAACATATGCAAATTAAATTTTTCCTGCAAAAAAAAAACACAATTAATTACTCAAGGTGATGATTAGAATAATTCGTGGTTTCATATTGCGACAGGTTGAAAGGAAAAATCTTTCAACTTTTACTTTTTTTCTAATATTCGCCCGCAAATAATGCAAGGATTGTGAGCCAACCATAAAAGTATCGGATCTCAAGCAACAAAAACAAAGACATCTGCCACGCGAGCAGCCGATAAAAAGAGGCGGTGTTCGCCAGAATATGAGAAGCTCTTTGGAGTGTATCCTGTGACGTCACTGAACAAGCGAAATTATTTTGTCTGTAGTGATGATTTACTGCGAAAATGTACTGTGCCAAGATATTATGCAAAACAGTGTAATTTCTTACGACGCTAATGATGGTATTACATGACGTATTTTGCAGCGAAACATTGATGCTCTAATTTGCAGTAGGTACGTGTTTCCTCATTGACTTGGTTAAACCAGGAACGATCTTCTTTAGCCAATAAGAGCTAACCGGGGGGGGGGGGGATGTAACGACTTTGGACAAAGTGTTTGAAAGTCTACGAAACAGTCCAATTATCACAAGCAAAACATTACACGAAATAAATTGGAAGTACGCTCTGTTTTGTTATTTACTTCAGATACTTTGGATTCAATCGACTCGATTCGTGTCGAAACTGAATATAATTTACCTGACAGGTATCTCCTCAATGAGATATTATGTGTAGTCAGGACGCTTTTCACTTAGTGTATAATTTTAATAATTTCGGTGATTTGACACATTAGAACCGTCTGTACACTACTTGCTGAGTTATGACGTTAGTGAAGTTCGTTCAGTCTGTGCTAATTCTAGCCGCGACGATATTATCACTACCGTTTCGGAAGACGCAAGTGTTGAGGGTTTCTAAAAATCAAATAATGGCTTGTTTTGTTTTTTTCGACAATCAGGAGACGTGAACTACGAGATGTAGTAAACTGTTCAAAACGTTGCGGAACAGTTGAATTGGTGCCAAAAAGCCATCGGATAAAAAAAAAAGCAAATACTAGATTATTATCCCTACGTCAATTGTCTGTATAAGTTTTATTATCAAAATTTTATTCCCACAACCATAAGTTTTGCTCAGTGTACTCTAATGTTGAGTAAATATTTTTAGCTTCAGGTAACCCAAAGAGTCCAGATGGAGCATGTAGGCTACTAGCAAAAGTGTATCCCAAAAAAAAATCTGACAAATGCCAGGCGACGACCAGACAGAAGTAGTCTCTTCACGAAATTACAGTCATAGAGTTAGGAATTGTCAGGAAACGGCATTCTGTGGAAACAGTTGAAATCAATTTGCATCTCACCAGCGCCACATTTCAACATCTTATATGTTGCCGCTGGACCACTTTTAATGATGTTTGATAAGTTTTAATCAGGAAATTTTTTTTCAAACACGGTTACTTCCATTAATTACAAGTTTTAAAACTGTTTTCACACTGAAAAAAAACTACACTTCAACCAAAGTTTCAAGCGGCCTGGAAACTTGGCACAGACCATCAGCTTGTCATAGAGCGTGTTCTCGAATTAGATACGCAGTGATGCATGCAGGACCAGCCGCTGATTACGGTTATAATCACTCTAAGCTTCCTATGTACAAAAAAGGGTGATTTCAATATGGCGAACCAGCTATATCCCACTCCCCTCTTAGCCTTATGCTTTCTTCCTATGTACACCTAATAGTGTTCTTCATTTACATCATTTACACAAATACACTGTGTTTTTACTTGTTATCCTATATATACAATTTTATAACAATTCATAATATATTTTTATTTATTATTTATACGGCGGTGTGTTTGCAAATTAAATTATTTATTATATCAAATAAGACTACTGTTATTCAAAACTATTTAAATGAAAATTAATACAAAGGAGAAAAATACAAAACAATAATTTACATAGGCTACCAAAGGAAAAAAAGTAGAACTTAAATATTGAGGGAATCTGATCATTAGTTAAATTAGTGAGCCAAAAAAAATTGATCGATTTTTATTTTAAAAGTAACATCATTTCAAAATTTTCTGGGGAAAATGCTTCAATTTTTGGAAGCTTGAAATTTTATTTTGTTTAAACGGGTATGGTAACTATGAGCTACGTAATTTCATGATTTTCACGTTCATAAACACTAGTTATTGCATATCTGAAGTAGTGTGTTACATTTAGAAGTTTGTGCGTGTCGATGATTAAGTTCATTAAAATAATAAATTAGGACTTATTTAGTAGCACAAGCTTTCAGAACATGCTAAAACGACATACAAATTATCTTCTAAGTTAATAAAAAAGACGTAATAATTAATAACCCAAATAATGTAAAATTTTGAAACTGTATAAAACAAAATTTATTCCATGGCCTTCTTTTTAACTAATAATATTGATAATGAAAACAAAAAAAAGGTTGTATATAATTAGATTTTTAAGTGTGTTATTTTCAATCAATTTTCTTCTACTAATGGAACAATATCATCTATTAAAAATTAGTTAAATTTGTAACTTAATAGTTATTATTAGAGACCGGAAAAATTAACGAATTTATTTCGCGATAGGCTTAAATACAAATAGTTATACCTCAGTGTTGCCTCTGCCATTGGCTCACAACTCACCTGGATGACTCTGAGCCAATGAGAAACGCCCGACGAAAGCTTTATCGAATCACAGGCTGCTACGTTGGGACGTCTTGCAAGACAGCAGCCAATGAGTTGGTGACATTTCACCGAGTGTGCGTAGAACTATGGAGTTCATCCTGGAGGTCATTGAACCCGCGAATTTTTCCTGTCCCTAGTTATTATTGTTATTTCAAAATATATTGAAGGAAATGTATCGACCATTTACGGAGGTGTGGTACAGTGCAGTGCTGAGCGGGCGGTGACGCGTGTTGCAGCTGGCCGCAGCCCAGCTGGGGCGAGGCGGGGGCGACGCGGGCAACGAGCTGGCGCCCTTCGGGGCCCGCGACCTCGAGCACCACGAGCACGGCGCACACATATCCCGGCTCGACGTGTCCTGCTCCGACGCCGGCATGGCCGTCGCGCTCGAGTTCGACGGGCCCTTCTCGGGCGTCGTCTACAGCAAGGGACACTTCGACGACCCCAAGTGCAGGTGCGTGCACCTACACGCTTCCCCCATCTCCACCTCCTCCTCTTCCTCCTCTTCCTCTTCCTCTTCCTTCTCCTCTTCCTCCTCTTCCTCCTCCGTGAGGCCATCCCGTTCTCAGGATACTGTCACTCATTAGGAAACCACTTGCCAAGAAGTATATATTGTAGCTTTGTTCACATTTCTTACGGAAATTGTTGCACTTTTTTTTTTTGTATTTATGTTGATGATTCATTCAAGTATGGTTTTATTTTTTACGTGACAACGTCTAATAAATGAATGAACGCCGGCTGCAAGCACGAAAAAGTGTCCCGTTACGCTCATTGTACGCTTGCGTCGCATCTATCTCTTCCACTCGATTGGAACAACCATCGATTTGACTTTTTCGAGGCACATTAATCTTGAAACACTCCCATTCGTTTCCTACTTTTCCTATCATCGTCCTATCCTTAAAAGAATAACACAGATTGGAAGAAGTTAAATAGCAGACAGGTATAAAAGTTATTGTTAAAATAATCTGTTCGTTAAAGTAATAAACATATTTGAATTGATGAGTGCAAATAAAAGTAAATTTTTCAATTAAATAGTAGATTTCATTTCACTCCTTCTTTGTATCCATACAAAATAGTGATAATTCAATTTTATTCATAAAAGTATGCAATAATTTCATCAATGTTTTTTTTATAACGTCACGTTAATCTATCGTCCTTAAACCGACTTTACAGACAACCAATTTTTTTAAAAATTGAATATTCAGCAATTCAAGTTATTTTTGTTGCATCTCGCTTATTGATGTGCGCAGTTTTATATTGCAAAGCTTTCCGGGAAACGATTTGCAAATAACTTTAAATAACGGAGGTACTGGTACAACACAAAGCAATAATGCACCATTACATGGTTTGTATTGACGGTATTACTATCTACAATATTAATTGAAGTCGTTCCCAAAAAATTCGCAGGAAAAATTATTTTTAACTAACTACGTGCATCCCATTTAATTATACACTATGTTTTAACAAGACTAATAAGTAGAGACCTGCAAAATTCGCGGTTTCGATGGCCTTCACGATAGACTGCACATACCCCTGTACACTCGGGCAAATAACGCAAGTTCATTGGCTGCCGACTTGTAAGTCGTCTCAGCTGGTTTGTCTGTGATTCGATCCTTCTTTGGTTGAGGGTTTATAACTGGTTGAGATTCGTCCAGATGAACAGTTAGCAAATAGCAAAATTATCTAAGAGGTATATGTGTTTGAATCCTAGCACATCACCGAATGTATCCGCAAATTTTGCAGGTCTCTACTAATAATAAGTATAAGTATAAAAATGTCGAAACTAAAACAACTCTCTTTCGGTTATTATATATCCACCTTAAGAAAGTATTTCCTAAACCTTTTCAAACTTATGCCTTTCTCTGAGATCGGATTAGTAGCCAGGATTCCCCATAGCTCGTGTATAGCAATTTCCGACAACGTTGACGGGAAAAAAGTAGCTAAACCTTATCATTAATAAAAAGGAAAAACAGATGTTTTAATAAGAATACAGTAAAATGGTTCAATGATATATCTTCTTTTATATTACCTCTATTTTATAGTAAAATATTTACCAAATAAAAATAAAACAACTAATTTTACCTTTGTAAGTTTTCAATGGCATTACCAAGTATTTAAATTATCACGTGTGTCACAAATAAATATAAATTCCGTAAATGTTTGACATGCTCACTGGTTTAAGAAGCCATCCCTGTTTTATTTATCACTATAGCATTTTTTTTTTCATTTGTTGAGTTCAATTATGTCACCAGATAATAAAGAAAAGTTATTTGCAAGGTGTTTAATAGCACGTAATTTAACATAATTACAAGCTCTTGTATGAGTTGTCGCTACTAGTAGGTAACACTTCGTAAACATTGGATGACATTAGTTGGGAAACATTAAAAGCAGGAGATGTATCATAAAATATTTACTGGAAAAAGAAAATAACTGCCAAGTCGTGTGGGACAGAGCCTTAATGCTGACTTCTCCACCATGTAAGATTTTAAAGGAGCTGAATCGAGATTTTTTTTTGTTTTTAATTTTAAAACTATATTCCTCTATCCCCTTTCAGTGGTAATAGTTGGTCGTAAGAAAAATCATTTGGTATTACACTTAGAAAGTGTGATAATTCCACACAGATGCAATATTTTCCATATCCATAAAGTTAGGGTTAAATATGAGTTAAAAAAAAAAAAAACTTTCTCGATTCTACTCGCTTGTGTCCGATTTCAACTGATTAACGAACTCGACCGAGATATATAATATATCAGTCTGACAGTCATCTGAGTAAAATCACAGCGGTTATTGTGTCCAAAATACACATAAATGTAAAAATAAAGATTTAAGTTGACTTTGGTTTTGTGGCCAGGGACAGCGAAAGAAAAATATAAAAAAAAAAATTGGTTGTCTGTAAAGTCAGTTTAAGGACGATAGTTTAACGTGACGTCATAACAAAACATTGATGAAATGATTGCATACTTTTATGAATAAAATTGAATCATTTTTATTGAATTATCACTATTTTGTATGGATACAAAGAAGTAGTGAAATGATCTCTACAATTTAATTGATAAATTTACTTTCATTTGCACTCATTAATTCATATATGTTTATTACTTTAACGAACAGATTATTTTAACTATAACTTTTATACATGTTTGCTATTTAACTTCTTCCAATCTGTGTTATTCTGTTAAGGATAGGACGATGATAGGAAAAGTAGGAAACGAATGGGAGTGTTTCAAGTTTAATGTGCCTCGAAAAAGTCAAATCATGGTTGTTCCAATCGAGTGGAAGAGAGATAGATGCGGCCCAAGCGTACAATGAGCGTAACGGGACAATGTGCGTAACGGGACACATTTTCGTGCGTGCAGCCGGCGTTCATCGATTTATTAGACGTTGCCACGTCAAAATCCTTGGAAGACTTTTTCTTTCTCCCGGAAGTTTGCGTGGTGGTTTCGACTGCAGTGGATGGCCTTCCTTGTAAATCTGCCTGAAACGCACTTCTAATATTGTATAAAGCCGCGCGCTTCCGCATACTTCTCTCCTGGCCTCCGGTGAGCAAGCGTGTGTAAAAAAAATTATCGAATGGTTGTTGGTGTGATTACATCAACGCAGCGCAAACACGTGACGCAACTGGCGTGCCGTCTGGGCTTTCTGGCTTTCCCCTCTCGCGCCCGTGGGCGGAGAGACGCCGCCATTACCACGCCTTGTCAGTCTTCTCCATAGAACAAAGAGGCAGATACAGAAGTGCGACTCTTACAGTGGAAACCAAAACCACGTTTTGCACGACACGTGACACCATCTGTTTGGGAGGGCCCGTAACTACTCGCAAAAAAAAAAAAACTCGGGATAGAGACTCTAATACAAAGTTTTAGGTTAATACAATTAAGTAGTTTATTGATACAGGTAATAATGTTAATTTATCTACTTGATGACTGATTGTTTAGTGACAATGATTTAATCTTTGCGAAAAACACTTAATGCTATTTTGTAATAAATAAAGGTCATGTTACATAAATGAGCAGGAGATGCAAACATTTCTGGTATGCCACACCACAAATTGAGTGAATTTATTTTCACTGTTTTTTTTTTTTGCCTGGTAATAGCTTAAGCATTACTTCTCACAATCAATGTAGCTATTTTAGCAATATATTATGAAAGCTACTATCTAGCGGGTGGGCCCAAAACTACTTCAAAAAACTAGGTCTCAGTCTCGGTAATTGGAGTTTCTCCCCCATGGTCTTCTTTCGTCGTGCGCGGTGACCGTAGCGTTATATGGTGGAGAAATACTATAGTAATTGATTCGGCACATGCTAAAAGGGCCTCAGTCCAAGCAACCCAGTTTTGTGAAAAACTAATAAATCTGTCTCTAAGCAACCCTTTAAGCGTATGTTAAGAATTTCCCCTAGCTAATATTAGCTAACCCGCGTGTGTTACTCAATACATTTTAGCATAGATAGTTGAAGCTATCCTATAACATGCAAATTTCATGCTTAACTCACTTTGCCATTTTTTGTGACTGAGGCCCTTTTAGCATGTGCCGATTCAATTGAAGTCATTCAAAAAAATCCATGACTTTACAAGAAAAGAAATATGTTTTAGCAATCAGTCACCATCAACTACATGCATCCCACTTAATTACACACTATGTTTTAACAAGACCAATAAAAAGTACAATTATAAAAATGTTGCAACTAAATCAACGCTCTTCCTGTTATTATACCTCCACCTTAAGGAAGTATTTCATAAAATCTTCCAAGCTTACGCCTTTCTCTGAGATTCAAGTCCCTTAAGTGCTTTCAAGAATCTGTACCGGTTGTTTTACGACTGAAAATTACTCTTAAAACACGCCTTTTGGCGATTTTAACTCTTCTAAAAATAAATTTTAGAAAATTTATCCGGAAACCAAAATATTTAACGGCCCTCGATAGATTCTTAAATGTATTTTTTTTTTAAATTGCGTGGTTTTTCTCGAAGCTCTGTGCACCGTGTGTGTGCCCGGGTAGGCAGGGCCCTTAAGGCCTTGTCATTCTGTTAAATATTTGTCTCCAGTATATTTGACGATAGGGAAAGTTTTGGACGGTAAATGGCTTACAATTTTCTCCGTCAAAATATATTTTGACAGATAACCTCAAAACTTGTTTTAAATCATGCCACACTATCTAAGCTTATATTTGGTCTGAGCTATCTCATACTTTTCAATTTATTTTTCTCAAATTTGAAAGTCAAAAATTACAACACGGAACTGGAAAGATATATTTTTTACTTATTATTATGTTTGTACATTATAATTTTATCTAACATGAATTAATTAAAATTCAAAATAAATTTCATAATATAATGAAATAAATTTCAGAGATTTTTTTAAGTTATAGAAACATAATTTAATTCTTACGCTAGAAATGGTTTCGCATATGACATTCATACTAACATTATTTCAGTTATTAATGTTATCTACGCCATTTTAGAGAATCGTTGAGTCGGAAACCGATTTTCCCGTTTTCGCTAGGGCACGACTTTGATTGGCCGATCGCATCCAAATTCCGAAATATTTAATGGAAACTCAAGTCATCCAAATTGTCAAACAAACATGGCTGCGCTAGTGACGTCAGTAACTGACCAACTTTGATACAATATATTGGAAGGTGTTGGAAGGGAATATTTGTTAGTGTGGTTCCTGAAGGGTGCCGAGTTCGCCATTCGAGGACGCAACCAGCTCATAACGTGAAAAGGAGGGAGGCCCAATTGTTCCACACAAAAGGAAGAAAAAATTTATTAAAAAAAAACTGAACAAATGTTTTTGTGATTTGTGTTGCCATATTTGAAGGGATGTTTCGGAATATAAGCTTTTCCCTGAGGGAGCAGGGTCCATTGTGTCACACAATGATAAACAAGAACAAAAAAGAATAATTATTATTTTAAATTGAAGACATTATATGATATTTAGTTACACATTTTGTCACCACAACTCCCTGCCCCTGTTTTTTTTTTCAACATCGGAATGGATGGCAACTGATCACTCATCTTTGCCCACCTTTCCCGAATACGCCCTTGCGTCCTGGGGACGCACCACAACGCCGAAATACCACAACGCCGAACGTACAATAACGCCGAATGCCAAACTGACTACAAAGCCGACAGCTACAAAACTTCTGTGTACCACAACGCCGAATTACCACAACGCCGAAATACATTAACCCCGAAAAATGTCATTGCAGGACTGCCACAAAGGTTAGGTTAGGTAAGGTTAGCACACAAATCCATTCAGTTGTTTTTCATTTTGCTCCTGTGGCCACATTTTTCGGCGTTACTGTATTTCGGCGTTGTGGTACACAGCAGTTTTCTAGCTGTCGGCGTTGCGGTCAATTTGGCATTCGGCGTTATGGTATTCGGCGTTATTGTTCGTTCGGCGTTGTGGTAACGACCCTTGCGTGTTATGTCCGCGGACAAAAAGTGACGTCACAGGTCCGGGTGTCGGGAGTACTGACGCCTCGAACTCGCGGATGGTATGTTTACCCCCTCCCCCGCCGCAACACATTCACGGGAGGGGGAGTTAGTGCGGCAATGTGTACGCTGTACTTTTTTATTTTGTAAATGGAGCAGAAATATTCACGTAAACTTACATATATTCGTATATTTGTACCTTTCCATGAAACCAACTGTATCACTACAAAATTGTTTTCGCAGTAATACTGGTCTCAGATTTTTATCCGGGAATATATGCTTTGTGTTGTCTCAATACCTCTAATACTTAAAGTTTCCTGTATAGCTGTATATCTTTACAGTATTAAATGTGCACATCAATAAGAATAATAAAAAAAATAAAGTCCAGTTGTACAATATTCGATTATCTTTTCCATGGTTAAAAAAAATTATGCTTGAATAAAACATAAATTAAAATATAAAATTATGCACCAATTTTCGTAAGAAATACTCAGTATTATATCTAAAAGTGTATATTTCATATAAGCAAAAATAACCATAGTCATGTGTTGTACAAAGTTGCAACATATTTCTAGTAGTATCGCAAACTATTTCTCGGCAATTGGTTTCCAAAGGAATCGCTTGTGAAATTACATTTTTTTTTCTTTGTGGTGTTGTCGCCTGACCACAAAACAGTTGAAGAGCCTCGTTAGTAGGTATATTACCCACTCTCTGTGGCTCCTTCCTTCGCAAGTATTAATGAAAGTCGTTAGCGTAAAGCAATTGATGAATCACGATTTCCGTTTGCTTTTTAAATGTTTCTCATCGCCGAGAAGCAAGACCGACTGCTTGTTTTCTTACAAAGCACCAGAGGCGTGTAGAAGCTTGTACCCACATGAACCCATATACGACCCAGATCGATGGACTGACATTCTCTCTTGGACTGTCTCGTCCATAGTTCGGACCTGTAGTTTGGGCGCGTCTTTCGGTGGCAGCGCCCAAAATTATTTTTCTTTCAATATTTGATTGTTTTTGCACATGATTCTAAACAAATTCATTACATAACCACGAATGATTATTCATAAAAGACCTTTTATAATGAAGAAGCATGTATTTAAAGTTTTTTTTTAATTTAATGAAATTTTTTTATGTCTGTCCTAACCTGTACTAAACACATTTAATCATGTGTAGAGCCACGGAATTTTCGCGCATTCATTTAGTCGCAAGCTAGAATGCAAACCTCCACACTGTCGCACTGTGTTCATGATTGGACCGCAGTTATCTGGTCACGCCCCTCTACGACCGTGAGCCAACGATGTCCAGCTAGGAGAGAAGTAAGCGAATCAGGTAGTGCCAAATAACAAGGATAAAATGTTCTCGCTAAGAAATCAACCAATGGGAAAGTAAACATGGGTCGAGCACACCTATAACTTTGAATTCTATCCTGAGGCCAGAGGAATCCGCGAAATTTCCGGGACTCTAATCATGGGGTACACAAATTCGGATTAACCGTTCGTATTTAGCCTACCTGTTTAAATCTTTATTTCTAATGCATCGTTTATTTAATAAATAACAATTACTAATATTTATTATTTAAGTAGCGATTATTTAATTCCGTCAAGGATATTTCAGTTATTATTTAACTGTAAGTATAACTCCTGTCTACACTGTTAAAAAATTTCACCTTCAATTCACGAAGGAACGCTCATTACTAGAGACCTGCAGCAAAATTCGCGGATTCAGTGACCTCCAGGATAGACTCTACTAGACTCTACACACTCGGGCAAATGCCACATGTTCATTGGCTGCTGACTTGTGAGTCGTCTCGACTGAGTGTCTGTGATTCGACACTTCTATGAGTGAGGGTCTCTAATTGGCCCTCATTACTCCAGATTAACAGTGAACCAGTGGTAGAAGCAGCACTAAGGTATAATTATTTGAATTGTAGCATATCACGAAATGAATCCGCGAATTTTGCAGGTCTCTACTCATTACACATTATCCAGGGATCTTCGTATATTTACGGAGACTGAGTTCACTTATTTTTGAACAGGAATCTAAAATATTATTCTTGGTATATCAACAAAACATTTAAGTAAGAACACTCTTATTTTGTCCACGTGTGTTTTTTTTTACCTTGGTTTAAAAAACGAAACATACGACGGGGAAGGCAAGAAACGGCGTAGTTTCTACGAAGATTCAGTTCCGTTGAAATTACGAAGAACTTTTTGTTTATTCGAATTAAATTCTTCGTTGGAAAGTCAGTAGATTTACTGTAATTTCTTACAGCGTGCGTGTGTGTGAATCAACAGAAGAACGGTCTAGTTTGTTGTAGTAGCGCTTTCTATCGGTTCAGGTTTGAAACACTGCTTGGCTACCAGGGGCGTAGCCAGGGGGGGGGGGGGTTAGGGGTTAAACCCCCCCCCCCCTTTTAGCACCAAATCTTTAATTAATTTCTTATTCATCACTCAAACATATTTCATATTAAAATTAATCAAAAAAATTTACCATTACAATATTTAAATTTAAGAACCTAAAACTGCTAAAATAGCACTATTTTACACCTTAAAATCCAAATTTTCCCGGAGGAGGACCCCCGGACCCGCTTCTTAACACCCCCCATACACAAATCCTGGCTACGCCACTGCTGGGTACGTCTGGCTGTCTTGAGTTGCCACCCGCCGCACAGAGACCAGCTCGGACCAGGGCGAGGCGCGGCGGCGACCTTGCGCATGCGCGCGGGAATGCGCGCCACGTGACTGGCCGCGCGATGCGGGACGGACGTGCGTGCGACGGCACTTCCGCAAGGGCCTGGCTCCAGCTGGCGCGTCTTCGTCGGGTCGTTACCACAACGCCGAATGCCAAATTGACCGCAACGCCGAAAGCTAGAAAAACTGCTGTGTACCACAACGCCGAAATACAGTAACACCGAAAAATGTTGCTGCGTGGAAGGGGGGGGGGGGGGCACATGAGCAAAATGAAAAACAACTGAATGAATTTGTGTGCTAACCTTACCCTAACATAACCTTTGTGGCAGCCCTGCAATGCCATTTTTCGGTGTTAATGTATTTCGGCGTTATGGTAATTCGGCGTTGTGGTACACAAAGCAGTTTTCTAGCTGTCGGCGTTGTAGTCAATTTGGCATTCGGCGTTATGGTTTTCGTCGTTATTGTACGTTCGGCGTTAAGGTTTTCGGCGTCATTGTACATTCGGCGTTGTGGTGCGTCCACGTCTTTGTCATGGGTCGCTGCGTCGGCGTCGCTTCCAGCTGCAAAGCCTTCCTTGCCAGCCGAAGAGGTCGCCGTCTTCTCCCGCGCCTGGGCCTCTTCTGCGACGGCACGCAAACACGGACAAAACCTTCCTTGCGGAACAGAGTTCCTAATGCAGCACGCAGACGTAGACGGAACCGTACGAATTATGTAGCTCGGCAATTCTGAGACCTTTCCAGTTACGTTGCGATCAACGGAACCCGAGTTCTTGGCTGTGGGTGGTGGCCGCGTTCGGTATTTTCTGAACACGTTAACAGTTTGTTCAAGCATGTTTAGCGTTATATCATAACTTAAACGTTTGCATTTATTATGTACGTGAATCATGCCAGTGCTACAATCTCAAAGCTTCGATTCCTTTTTTTTTTTGACGTGACGTCTAATAAATCGATGAACGCCGGCTTCACCACGAAAAAGTGTCCCGTTACGCACATTGCCCCGTTACACTGTGTCCCGTTACGCTCATTGTACGCTTGCGCCGCATCTATCTCTCTTCCACTCGATTAGAACAAACCATCGATTTTACTTTTTCGAGGTACATTAAACTTGAAACACTCCTATTCGTTTCCTACTTTTCCTATCATCGTCCTATCCTTATCAGAATAACACAGATTGGAAGAAGTTAAATAGAAAACATGTATAAAAGTTATAGTTAAAATAATCTCTTCGTTAAAGTAATAAACATATTTGAATTAATGAGTGCAAATAAAAGAAAATTTATCAATTAAATTGTAGATTTCATTCCTTCTTTGTATCCATACAAAATAGTGATAATTCAATAAAAATGATTCAGTTTTATTCATAAAAGTGTGCAATCATTTCATCAATGTTTTGTTATGACGTTTTCAGGTTAAACCATCGTCTGTAAACTGACTTTACAGACAATCAATTTTTTAATTAAGTTAATATTTCGTAAACCTCGAAATGCAATCTCACTGGTTGTGCAATGTGGACGCAGAAGACGCGATGATGGAATGTTCTGTGTGATACGCCTCCGTTTACGTGCCTTAAGCGATATTAGGCATCTCCAACATGCAATTTTAAATATTTTTATATTGCTTGCAATAAAGCCTCCATGCTGTTTCTATTTTTTTTTGGGTCGACATGGCATAGGACTTCACTTTGGCTACTTGAACAAGTCGACACTTGTGAACTGTTGTGATTATCACGATAGTTGTAGTCGCCCGAGTGAAATAATATGTTACTTCCTCGCGGCGCTTACAGACTAGAGCGTGTTAATAAATATGTAGTTGCCACAAGGTATATAACGTCCAGTGAGATATAATTTCTGCCTTGACATGCCATAAATAAAGATGAATAGTAGGGGCCGCCACTTCATTTCGCTTCTGAATGCCTGAGAACTCTTGTGTGGCTGGGCCATGTTCGTGTATTATTCCCGCCTTAACCGCAGGTATCGCAAAACGATGCGCTTATGTAGCCTTCCGGAGTGGCTGAAAAAAATTCTATATACCATATATATATTCCAACAGTGCTCCGGGTGTTAACGCACTGTTTACAACCGTTCAAAATATCTTGAAAGCGTCTCATCACGGATAGCATGTAAGAGCCATTTCACGTGTCCACACATGTTTCGTTACACTGTTTTGTCTATAAGATGTATTTTTTTGGACAGTGAAAAAAAGGCTAAAACGGGTGTTTTTCACGTACTTTTTTGTGTATGAATGAGTATGAACAAGTGGTATGGGAAAGATCAGGGAGACTTTATCTGTGATATTACAGCGTAAAATTGCAGAGGCACTGATTTAAGTCACACCAGAAGCGCGTCATAGATGATAAACGCTGCCCTTCGGTTCGCGGGGCGCTTAACCTGTCGTCTGCACACTGACGGGCCGGGAGCAGCCAGAAACCTGGAGACGTGAGGGCGATACACGGCGGTGCGATGTGACGTCAGTGGCGCGACAGCAGCGGTGGTGCTGACCAACAGGAGCTGCGCTGAAGAGGGGCAGGAGTCACGGGACGACAGAATTGTATCCCCGTGGAAAGGGTACCTTTCAGACTCATGGTGGCTGTAGTGTAGCTGGGTAGAAACTGGAAAGGTGCCCTTTCCGATTTCTTAAAATGTTTCGGTTTTAATGCAAATATGCACTGGAAAGGTATCCTAAACTAAACTAAACTAAACTAAACTAAACTAACCTAACCTAACCTAACCATTCCGAGCAAAAACATGTCGCAAACTGGAAAGGTTACCTTTCCAAGGGGATAACTTTCAGGATTTTAGCAGAAAATAGTATGCATTTTAAGAAATCGGAAAGAGTACCTTTCCAGTTTATTTTGTGCTGTGTCATTGTACAGAAAATCCTGAAAGGTACCATTTACGAGGGGATACCTTTCCATTGAATATTTGCATTAAAGCCGAAACATTTTAGGAAATCGGAAAAGGCACCTTTCCAATTCCTACCCAGCTACATTACCGCCACCATAAATCTGAAAGGTACCCTTTCTGAGGGGACACAATTCAGCCCCCCCGGAGTCACCACCGAGGACACAGCATCTCAGAGAAAGACGGCGCCGCGTGGCACGCCAGAAAAACAAGTCCAATCGTTGGGCGAGACACACGCACCTGTGGGAATTCCTTCTCGCAACACTTTCATCACACCATCGCAAATTCTTGAATTAATATGCCAGTAATCGTATAAGCCAGCTTAAATCTTCTGTAATTGAAAATTTTCATCATTTTAGAAAGACTCTTAATCTCGGGAGTACATTTAGGTACTAATTCTGTCAGAGATAAAGGGAGTTGATGCAGCTGTTTCATCAACGTTCACAAAATAACGTGAACTCACTACATGTTTTACATGCATACGTGGATTGGTTTAATTTTATAATTATTAAAGTAAATATATTTCGAAATGTAGATGTGATAAACTATAACAAAGCTTATAGACAAAATTATACTACTTAAATTAGGTTTCAACAGCACTAATTTCAGTCAAAACTACCTGGTTATAAATATATATACACATACGTGATTCAATTAATAATGAACATTGAAATTTGTGAGATTTTCCGCAAGTGCTTATTTGCAAGTGCAACGGCCAATGGAAAAGAAAATGTAAATTTGACATTTCCATTCAACACCCGGTATGAGAGACAAAAATTTTTTCCCGTGCGCCGACAAAAAGGCCAAAGGCAAACGTAACCATTAACATACGGACTTTACGTTCTTTTTCTCTCTCTGTTCTCAGTAATTGTAAATATCAGCGCTGACGTGTCGCACGAAAGGTCAAGTTCCCGCGAAAAAATAAAACACTTCGCAAGTATAGTAAGAGTAAAAAAAAGGAAGGAAGGTTTTTTTTTTAAATATACTTGCCATTTCTTCTCTGGCGAGGAGGCTGGAGGTCGTTTTTCGAGCCCGAAGAGTGGTTTTTCGAGACATCCGCGTGGACTTGAGAAAATAAAAGAAAAGGAAGAGAGCCGGCAGGCCTTGTGTCTACCTCTTGACCCTTACGTCGTCGAACGCGGTTCACCTTGACTGCCGCCTCACCCCCTCCCCCTCCCACACGGACTTATCCTCTCTCCAGTGGCGTCCCTTTCTCCGAACAGGTATGTCCGGCGGCGTCCCGTCCCAAGGCCGCCCGTCCTCCCGTTACACGGAGAACACGCTCTCAGAAGCACGCTCCGGCCCGGGACATAGAGCACGAAACACGTAGAACAGTCCACAGGCCACACCAGCCCGTCGCGTCCGTCCGCCATGATTCAGGGCGTCCGTTTCAGTTGTATATTACAACAAATCACACATCAAATTGAAAGTAAACTAACCTAGTTTTTTTTATTTACAAATGTTCAATATGTACACTTTAAGTTATGCGGCAAACATCCAACCTAATGTTCAATTCTTCCCACACTTTGGTTAACACGTCCTGAGTAATGGAAGCAAATAGCCTCTTCGATTCTGTGTCTCAACTCTGGCAAATAATAAAGCTCCATGGGCAAAAAAAAAAAAAAGCATGGCGTTATGTCAGGTGAATGTGGAGGCTAGCGAAAAAGAGCTCTGTCATTTCGACCATTATGACGAATCCAACGGTCAGGGACTTCTGACAATTTATCTTATAACGAAACTCGCTTTGAAATTGAAATTACAGATTCACTCTTAGCAAATTGCAGAACGCAAAACGCTTTACGCTCAGGAGTCACCATTTTGCGCGGGGACATTTTTTTTATGGACATACTGTATTTTCCCTCATACGTGCTGCCAATTGTTGAGAAAACTTAAATTTTGCAGAAAATTTCTATTCTAATTTTATTCTAGTTCGACAATCGTGTAAGCTATGCACTTATAACTCATTTAACGCGATATTATTCTCTCTGGTATTTATATAAAAAATTTTAAAGTTACCATGCGTAACTTCTGTGAATCGGATGATTTTTGTTTCAAAACACATCCTTTAGAATATGTTCAAACATAATTTAAAAAATAATATTTATATAAGCATCCAAAAAAATTAAGACAACTTAAAAAAATCTTCTAATGTAATAAAATTTGACACGAAAAATCTTGCAGACATTTGGAGGCTATAATTTCATCGGTCCGTCAAGAGTATGAAATTACCAAGTTTTTAACGGACGGACGGTTCAAATATTTCGGGCCATATGATTGGCTGCAGACCACATGATTGACGGAGGTATGACGGACGGAGGCAACGGACTACTGTAATTCCTGCTTAGACACAGAGACGTCACTCACATGTTGGCGAAAGTTTCTTTTGGTGGTTGGTAGTAGGTGTTTGTATATGTACCAACCTCGGTCTATAAAAACGGTGAACAAAACCATCAAATATGTAAGATAATTAGCAATTTTAGTAGGCAATAGTAGTGCATATAACATAAACACTAAAGAATGTTACTAATATTTAGTGTTAAATGTTTAATATCTTCATTTTGTAAAATTTCACAAAAAATGCTCAAAAATATTATTTTTACGGCATGCAGGGCGACAATATCATTGACTTTCTTTCTTACATAAGCTGGTTTTTTCTCAATGGTCTTTCTTTTCGGGAAGGTTTTTAATTATAACTCGCACTCAACATCTTCGCCATTTTATTTAGAATTTTCGATAAAGGTTATAATTTTGATAAACCAAAATTAAATAGCTTTATGGCAATTTAATATTTAAAGATACAACATAACGATGTTGTGTCATCGAAAAACAATTGTTACCGCTTTAATTTAGCGCATACTTATAAGTCAGATTGGTTGGTGCATTATTTACAGTTTGGTAAAAGCATAGGGAGTAGCTTCAAATAAGAGCTTCTGAACCCCTATCTGGTTTAACCCCCTGGACAAGTCCCTCAGACATAAAGTCGCAGTGGTCAACTTCCCATATCCCGCTAAGGCGATCAGGGTTCGATCATTCTTGAAGTCGAGCCCTAATGGAAAACTTGGTGGACGTTTCCATGGGCCTAGGGGTTTTCTAAGGGGCATAACTACTCTGGTTTCCCCACCAAAATCTCTCTTCATTCTGTCACCTAATCGTTCATGCATTCGCTTATTCAACGTAGAATGAATGGAAATATAGAGCTAGTTTTTGCTTCTACACACAGTGCTATTACTAACTACATGGTAACGTGTGTGTGCAAATACATTACCTACCCTATATTTTGGTAATAATACTACTTGAGCCAAAATATTGCAATTTCAGTTTTTTTAGGTTTGTGGCAGTTATTTATTTTTTAAATTGTGTGTTCTAATATCGAAAAATGAATATAAGTATATAAAAAATTATTAAATCAATTTTAACTGTGTAGTCGCTAGAATAAATAAAATAATATGAAACGCTTAATAGAAAGGAAGGACATACAAATATGCGCTTCGCAATGAGGAATTGCTAGGGACTGGAAAAATTCGCGGGTTCGATGACCTCTAGGATGAACTTTAGAGTTCTACATACACTCGGTCAAATGTCACCCTCTCATTGGCTGCTGTCTTGTGAAGGTGTCCCAATGTAGCGGCCTATGATTCGATACAGCTTCGGTTGAGTGTTACTCACTGGCCCAGAGACATCCAGGTGAGTTGTGAGCCAATAGCAGAGGCAGCACTGAGGTACAACTATATGAATTTTAGGCTGTCGTGAAATGAATCCGCGAATTTTTCCGGTCTCTAGGAATTGCGTACGCAATGACCGTTGCTAGGGACGCCGGCTGATCACGTGGTCCCTCCCGGCCTGTGGCGGCCGTGTTCCGCGCGCTGATTGGCTGGAAAGTGGGAGACGCTGGCACGGGCGAATGACTGGCAAGAAGAATCTTGCACACTCGCTCGCACAATACACACTTCCTGCGCGCTTTCGTAACCGCAGGGGAACAACAAGGGTTTACGCCTGTCTTCGCTAGACGGCTGTTCGTCATGTTCCCTTTCTAGTGATTCCTGGCACGTCCGTCCGCGTCTCGCAAAACCGCTCCTGCTTTTTTTTTGGTTCTTGACGTTGTGGTCGTTGGAATAATACACGAACATGGCCCAGCCACACAGAGTTCTCGGGCATTCAGAAGCGACATGAAGTGGCGGCTCCTTTGATGTGGGCGTACTCGCCGCCGGAACGGCCTTGCGTTCTGATTGGCCGCTCCCCTCAAGGGAAGATCACGCTCTAGCCAGGCCTGTGCACCCGACCTTTACTTGTCTCTGTTTCGAAGCAGTAAGTGCTTGATGTTAAGTGACTGGTATATTGAAATGAATACTATAGAGACCTGCAAAATTCGCGGATTCAGTGACATCCAGGATAGACTCTTCTACACTCTACACACTCGGAAAATGCCACCTGTTCATTGGCTGCTGACTTGTGAGTCGTCTCGACCGAGTGTCTGTGATTCGACACTTCTATGAGTGAGGGTCTCTAATTGGCCCTTATTACTCCAGATTAACAGTGAACCAATTGCAGAAGCAGCGCTAAGGTATAATTATTTGAATTGTAGCATATCACATCCGCGAATTTTGCAGGTCTCTGTGAATACATAAACACACGGAGAATATTTGCTAGTAGGATTAGTTTATATCAAATGTTACTTTTTTCTCCGTGTGTTTATGGATTCATAATTTTTTTTGGTACATTCCTACGGTTTATTCGATGACAACCAGAGAAGCATGAAATTGCATGTGTCAAAGATATTATGTTAAATCAAGCTTTCCAATTTACAGAGTCATTCAGACGGCGTTAAAAAGCGGGCAATGTTAAAACACCTATTCACATTAACTAATATTTAAACAAAAATGCCTCGTTTGTTTGAGGACCTTTTTTTATACAAAACACACCGCCACGCCACCAAATCGTGAGCGAATGACGGGAACATGCGCAGAAGGCGGTGGTCCGTCTACGCCACCCGCTAGTCTATGGTGGCGAAGGAGCGGCGACGCGCGCGCTGTCTGCCGGCCTCGCCGCGAACCAGTCCCCACATGCAAACGAGAAGCCTAAGATGTACATCAAGTTCTGTCCCTGCCCGAACACGCCCGAATATTCACCTTCGGCCAACCTCGGGATTTGTTTTATTTTTGCGCAGGGAAAAAAAATTCAAATATTAAACGTGGTCGGTTAGGTTAACTACACTAAAACACTTTAAAACACTATGGACGGTTAGTTAGGTTAGTATAGCTACATTAAAATAAACAGAGAAATAAATATATATAAATAAACCCGAGGTTGGCCGAAGGTGAATATTCAGGCGTGTTCGGGCAGGGACAGAGCTTACATCTTAGGCTTCCCCATGCAAACAAGGCAGGCGGCCGTATCCGGCTGCGCACGCATGCGTGGGCTGGGGTTTCCCCCTCCCTTCCCCCTGAACCTATTGAGTGTCTCATCCTTAGTTTGCAGTGTTCGCTTTAATGGGCGTTTACTCTCGCTTCCCAATGCAATATTTCACGCCATTATCGCTGCAATTGTTTTAGCGAGTTCTGTTCCCGGATACACGCCTTAGAACAGAACATTGTAGAAACAACTTTCAATTGCAATGAAAATTTAATAAATACGCATCTGAAAAAAATGGGATTTTTAAAAGGAAAATTTGGTATGATAATTTTGGGAATACATTTTCTTGCATCATCTGATAATATTTTATTTTTACTTCCAGAGAGACGTAACTGAAACTCACCGTCTTGGTTTCAACCGCTTTTGTTCGCATAATATTTATATAATTTAATACTAAAAGTTTTGACTCCGTTCGAGCATAGTACATAATTATATTGATTGCTTCATTATCAATAGTGACAGACTGCTACAAATAGTTCAATTTTTTTCTCTCAGAATGACTAGAACTGTAATAATACTATCAACAGACAATATTTTATGGTTTTAAAAAAAAATCAGCAAGTATATAAATTGAACAAAAAACTATTGTAACTAACAGTGGTATACAAAAATAAAGTGTGTGTGTGTTGAAGTCCACGTGCGACAGAAGTGATACATTTTACATATTAGATACAGATAAATTATTTACATTTACAATCACACTATTCAATTAAAAGTGAATGATACTTATAAAGTAAACTGAACAAATCAATCACTCTTTTCCACACGAATAAATAAATTACAGATACTTTAAATTAAATAAATATGGTAGCGATAATCGTTAGCCGTTAGGAGTACACGAACCTAAGCAGTGTTATGAGAATCCCGTAGGATCGCTGCTGCGTCATTACTACCTCTCCCCTGCCGTCTTCCCTTCCGGCCGCTACAACCAGCATACAGCATTCCCATTCGACCGCTAGCGCATGCGTTTCGAGTGGCGTCGCCGCTGACGCACTCTCCTCCTCTACCGGTTCCCCCACCACGTGCCTAAGTATTCCCCTCGTGCAATCGGAATTTTCGTAACGCCATTTTCTTGCGAATATGGCCCGTGTCGTGGTGCACAACAATAAGCTCAAAACCCGTTGTGTAGCCCTCCGCCCAAATACTCCCTCACTAGATGCCAGCAAGTCGGATGATGGCGTCAGGCACAGGCGGAGGAACGAGGCTCGATCATTTCTCTGCACCGTCCGCAACCTCTTTCTCCGCCCTTTTAGCGTCAGAAACGCTTCACAACGATTTTTCACGAAAAATGTCTCATTAAAATTCGGCCTCGAAATTTTACTTCCATTGCACCCAAAGAAGTTTCATTTCAAAAAAGTGGGATGGCACAAGCTATACGTTTGGCCCACAGGAAAGATCAATGGTCTGTGTTCAGCGACCACGCCAAATTAAGAAAAGAAAATGTCAAGTGACTATACACACATAGACTTAAGGTGAAGGCAGAGCTAAGATTCCAATGGGCACTAGATGAATCACTCCCCGTCTTTACGCCCATAAATGCCAAATGGTCGCGTGAGCAGTTCCCCGAGGTCACAAGAAAAATCTCGCAGTTGTATCGTGACACACGTAATGTCAGTTTGTGCATAAATTCACGCACCAGCTGACCTTCCGTGAAACCATAATTACTTTATTTTTTTTTTCAATTAATTAAACAGTTTGAAACACTAATATATTCTCCGGTATCATTAAAAGGGATGAATAATTATAAAACTGGTGATAAGCTGCAGAAACATATATAATCCAAACCTGGATTATTAATATAAATCGCTGAAACGTTGATCTCTCTTAGACAGAAAACCTTTTAATTATAACTGGATAAAAGTATGTTGTGAAAAGAAGCAATTTTTTTCATTGACCCCAAAAAAAAAAACAGTATTTTAACTACTTCTTGGTCACTGGATTCGTGACGTGTGCGTTGAAACGCTGATGTGCTCTACGTTTGTGCTTTTAATGTTACAGCTATCTTGAATGTGTTAATCTTCCTTGAAAATAACTGCATTAAAGCATGCCGAAAAGTTGCGAACATCACATCTTGTTCTTAAGACGTGCTCTAAAACTAGAAACTAATTATTACGTGATAACTCTGACCACGAAAGTCCACGATCAAAGTACAGATATTTCAACACTAGTAAACAAGTTCTGTAGAAGCTAGAGGACATTTGACAAGGTGAAATTCTATTAAATATTTTGTGGTGGACACAAAATCATTTTTAAATTAAATTCATTCATTATGTTTTAGGTGGCTGCAACCTTGGACATCCACTCTAAACCAATGAAATAATAATCATCATTTCACTGGTTTGCAGGAAAATATTTTGACACGTAGTGCTTCCAACGCTCTTGATTTAAAATATTTTAAACTCATAAAATACCATTCATTGTTCATTGGAGATATCAATCAGTGTAATGGTGATAGTATTTGCTAAAGCTTTTAGACATTATAAGTTCAGTATAACCTTATATTGACGTTCACAATGAAAGAAACATTATAAAACACTGTATATTTTTTTTAAATTGAATATAAATATTCATTCAAAATTACAGATAATTTTTATTATTAAAATTGAAAATAAAATAACTCTATCAGTGAAAAATAGTGTTTGCAGTAATACTGGATTCGAATTCTAACGCGGGTAATTATGCTTCCTGTTGTCCCAGTACCTCCAATAGTTAAGTTATTGGTAAACCGTTCCCTAAATTGATTTCTAGTATTAACTGAACATATTAAAAAGCAAAATAAAACAAAATAAAGTCCAATTTTTTAATATTCTATTATCGTTTACGTGGTTAAAAAAATTATGTTTGAAGGAAGCCTCAATTAAAATAAACAATTTTGCGCCAATTTTATCTAAACATTTATTTCGTATACATGCAAAAATAACCATAGCCATGTGTTGCACAAAGTTACAATAGCTTTATTGTAGTATTAAAAACTATTTCTTGGTTTCGAAAGAAATTTTTTTCTGAGTACTTGTAACGAGAAAGATTGAGATAACATAGTGTCTTAGACAGGCGTGTTTGCTTGTTTGTGCTGCTTGTCATAAAAAAAATGGACAGCAAAAATGAATACACAAAACTCAGGGAGAACCAGCCGATATCACATATGGACCACTGTTTTGCAGCGTTCGCAATCATTTTCTTTGTCCCCGGTGACGGAGGAGATGCCAGTTCTCTAAACGTCATAACTATATGTAGTAATAGGAATATTCTGTGATAGTCCGTGCTGTCGCCGTTGTGTCGTCCAGTTAATATTTTAAGCTTCGTCACTGGGGTCATCAGTATGTCTCTGTGTTGTATGGAGTTGTTTTTTTCTTCTCTGTATCAGGGGCGAAAATCTATAGAATTTCCAGGAGGCCCGCGGGAATACGTTTACGTTTCCCTTTTCACAATTACGGTTTTGCAAAATCAAGTGAGCCTCCACATTTAGGAGTGTGCACTTTTTTTCCTGTCTACGTTCAAAATTTTTTTCCCCTTTTACGTTCTTCAAATGCTTCATGCAATGGGGCATTTTGATTCAATACAATTTGTTTGGACCTACGCCATTACAGTTTCGCACTGTTTGTCGTGGAAAAAATTCAAGAATTCAAAACAATAAATAAATATTCACGGAAAACAAGCCTAAATCAGCTGATGTTGAACCATGAGGCCCATTATGAACAACACAAATGATGACAGCACAGATGAACACACTCAAGTTTTGAATATCAGACAGCACAAGAATTCCGTGGAAGGAATTCAGTCATAAAAAAATTAACAGCACAGACGAACAGTAAATTCAGGCAGGCAATGCTGCGTTGTCCAGATTTATTGTCCGTCTGCATTCACTGGTCTCGTTGAAGCTGTTTCGCCATTTCCAGCCTATTGAGTTCGTCTGTGCTGTAATTATTTCTGACTATAGTCCTCCCTCGTAATTAATCTGTGCTGTCCATTCGTGCAACGCGTGATATCGGATGATGTTAGGTTTGTTCTGCGTGGGGTTTATGAATTCATATATGTATTGTCCATTATTAAGGTTTGTTCTAACAAGACCAGTGCAAACCAGGGCAATAGAGTATGTCCGAGACATGATGTTCAACCGAGGTTTGGTCACCCCTGCCGAACCAGTCGCCTCGGCCATTGCCGCTTCGGATCGCGCTGACCTCTGACCCCTGAAACCAGTCTGGCGGGATCTGGCGTAACTCCAACTGCGATGAACTTTGAAGGGGGGGGGGAGATTAAAGTCTCGATTTGCTCCATCCATCCAGGCGAGCGATTCAAAGGCGAGAACAAAAACCGCAAAGCAAAGCCCTGACACATATAACGGTTCCCCGCCCCGCCTTAAATGGCAAGTTTATTATTATTATTTTCATTATCACGTGACTGGGCGTAATTATTCGCAACGCGTCAGTAGTTTATAACCCTCGTCGGCTCATAAACTGGTAACCGGTTCGCAAGCAAACAAGGTGCGCTAATCTTAGAGTTGTCATTAGTCTTTTGTGTTCACGAATGCTGCTGCAGAATAATTCGCATCGAATGATGATTTGGTCACACTTGGCGTTACGTAAATTCATTATCCAATTTGTTTAATTATTTGTTTGCTAAATAATGAAAATTTTGACTACAGCTAAACAAATTTAAAAAAAAAATAATCTCACGTCGTATATTTTAATTGATAGAGAGATTGGTGTAAAGCAACATTTATTTTTTAGAAAAAAATTACCTAAACGCCATAACAATCGAAATTAAATACATTTTAATTTTAATTCTAACCAACATTAATTAAATGGATAAAGGCTGCCACGAAAGAAGCTTACTGTCAGAGTTAATACGTATTAAAAATTCACTAAAGACGTTCTGTTGAGCATTTATACACAGAACTCCATGCCATAATCCAACACACTATAGTTAAAAAGAGCCTATCTTTTCTAACGGTTCACTCTTACGTGGTTTAGTCCAAGTAAAAATTTAAATTTCACCTTGGTGCAATAATTAGATTCTACATATAGTGTTGAACTATAAATTATAGAGTTGTTCAGAACTGATCGTGTTTCAAGCAGATTTCTTCAGAAGCTGTTTGAAAGCTATCCGCATTATTTATTGCTGCTATGGAATACACTTTAAGTTATGGAAAACGTGTACCTATTTCCTAGATACAGACGTTTTTGACTAGTGAAGCAAGTCAAACAACATATTATTTAATTAAATGTGTTGATTCATTTATTTTTATAGGGTAATTTTTTCGCTTTGGGGTTTTACCAGTGCCTTTTTGCTTAAAAACTATAAAAAACATTTGAAAATATATTTCAAAAATAATAAATAAAGATATGAGCGAAAATAATTCCACTTATATCATAACAGAATGTCACCTAAATTAACTTAAACACAAGTGAATCATATTGTTGTAATATTATAAAAATTTTAAAAGAGTTCAACTAATTAACATAATATGTTTCAGAAACTTCTCAAGAAAAAAAAAACATTATTTGATGAAATTAGAATTCACAATACCCTTTCCGATCGTTAAAATAATTTTATTCCGTGGAAATTCCTAAGTATTCCACTCAGTAATACCAAATACCTACATCAGTCAGGATAAAATCTCTCGTTGATTTATAGTTTGTAATTAAAATTTCAAATATTTCATTTTAACATTTTTTTTATATGAGCACAGCGAATGTTGACATATTGATATTAATAATTTTATAAAATATTATTTTAAAATTTTGTACCATTTACACGCAGTCAAAATAATGGTAAACTAAAATATTTCGTTTTTTTTTTTTTTTTTCAATGAATGCGATGACATAAGTCTCCAAAGCAACTAAATATTTTTGAAGATTATACACAATCTGTAACTGCTAGTGAAAACTGGAAAAAATTGCGAAACAATTTCGCAATAGGCTAAAATTGTTGCACTTTTACCCCAGTGATGATTCTGCATTTTGCTCACGTTTATCGTGACGGATCTAGGCCTAATAAAAACCCACGATCAACGAAGTACCTGATCACAGGCTATCAAACTGAGACGTCTCACAGGTCAGCATCCAATAAGCATGGGACATGTTCCCGAGTATGCATTGTACTATGGAGTCTATTCTAAAATTTCCTAGTGCTAACTTTCTAGATAAGGTCTCGATTAGCTATAAAAGGGTTTCAATAATATCTTATAACATTATTATTCATAAAATTAGGCACAATGTATGGCTATGTGATGGTTGTAAATATTACGAGCTGATATTTCTATTCACAGTAGTATGAGTAAAAACCTTTAGCTGCTGCAAACTCCTGTGTTAAATTTACCAATTTAATTTTTAATTTTAAAATTTATTTTGGTTAAATAATGTTTGATTTGTTTCTTTAGAAATCGATCAAGCACATACATTTGTTACTGAATATTTTTCTTGAAAAATGTTCTCATGGCGTAGTTAAATCCTTTGTGTTAACGCAGCTTTTTAAAGATTGACCTTGTAAAAATATCATATAGCTTATGTTGGCTTTCCATGTATAGAATTACTTATAGACAATAGAGTCTAATTTTTTATTGATTATTTTCTTAAATTTTGCGTGATAGTCTCATAAATATATTTATTTTGGCTTCATTAATATATATTTTTTGCATTTAGATAAACAAGGAGCGATTGTCATCTCTTGGTCAGGCAAATAAATGTAAACGAGACGGGAAAGCTGAGATAAAAGAGCTCCGAACCAGCTTGGTGCTCATAAACATGAGCTACGTAGGGTTTTTGCCATCGAACACTTGACCCTCACCGTATGAGCGCAACGCACTAGCGCGTCATCCATCTTGGGTTATTGTGTTTACACGCCATTATATTCGTTTTAAAGCATAATATACAAATGACTTACCGTGTAAGTTTAACCCGTTTCTTTTCGTTTCAAATCTTGTCCTGACGCACTTACTACACGTCACATGACATTACTAAAAAAAAAAAAAAGTCAGGTTTTAATTCAATGTTAAAATATTTATATTATTTTGAATAATTGCGTTCTGTTCGCCCCACCACAGGTCGGTTTCATATATTTCCAGAAGTGAGTGATGAAAACAACTTAACTTATATAGTCCCATTTTCTTAATTAAAAACCTGGGATTAGTGGAAAACTAAATAAGAAATTCTGCATTTACCAATTTAAGAGACTACACCAGAAAAACTAGTTTTAAAATTTCCTAAATAAACATATATTTTTATTTTTAGTTTATTTTGATATATTCTTTTAATTATTTAATATTTTTTAATAATTATATTATTTTTATGTTCTTTTTAGAAACTGTTTTTAGACGTGTGTAAATGCGGTTAGTGTAAAAGATTTTCCCCAAACATTTTAATAAGACAAATAAACAAACATGGCAGGTTAGACTAAGCTCTATGAATGGCATTGGAGTGAGTGATTTCTCGCTTTCGCGGAGTATGCGGCCGAGTGAAGGATTTTCGCGAAGGCCAGTCTCTGCGCCGCTACTGTTGACGAAGTTAAGTGTGTTGTAAGGGGTCGGCGGACAAGGGAGCAGCGCAAACACTCTCCTTGCGCGTCCGACGAGTTGGTTTTCTCGCGCCGCGCCTCCAGTAGCCGGTGCCAAATCAGCCCGGCCTTGTCCCACATGCGCACGTGACGCGCGCCTGGCAAACAAGCGCGACGCGGGAAGTGACATTTAGAGTGAACTCTGCGCGCACGGGCCGAGACGACGGCGAGTCTTCATCACGTGCAGGCTCAGCCGAGGGGTCGCTGAATGCCAAGGCTGGGTTTAATTAGTGCACAAGATGTTTCCCAACGACATGTCTGACTTTTAAACTTTGTTTGTTCTCTTAAATAAAATTTTGTTCACATAGTTTTCAAGAAAAATATAGAAAACTTGCTTGGAGCCAAGAAAAAAATCTATGAATAATGTTTCTCATAATATAGAATTAATACGTGTGAAAACAACAATATTATTGTAACCATAAAACGACATGCAAAAACTGTTTTCCACTGCTATTTTATTGTTTTCTCGTAAGACAACACCTGTCATTCGTTGTCGATTTTTTTTTCGGCAACATCCGTATACCCTTATTAAATAAGTCTATGAAGAAAAATCTTTATTAAATAATCGAACAATATTAATGTTGGCCTTTAAAAGATAAATATGCTTAAAAGTATTTTTTTTTTCAGCGTACATGCCAAATAGTCATAACGCCATGCAAGCATAAAATGTATATTTTTGCACCATCTTTTGTTTAAAAATACACCCTTTAGAATTTTTTCTCTCGGCATGGACTGATTCAATCCCTCAGATGCCAACACAACCTTGTTTTTCAACTAATAAATACATTTTTATAGTATAGTATATTTTAAATTTCGAATATACACGTGCAGTAAAATAATAATGGTAGCTCAAATACTGTAATTTTGTGTAAGCAATCACTACAGTCACTTTTGAGCCTATAAAGTGACCTACAAGCCCTTGAAAGGCTACAAGAATAAAATATGTAATTCATCCTTACTCGAAAGGATACAACGATTAATTATGAAAGTATCAAAGTACCCACTTAACTCCTTAGAAATTCAACAAATATATTACATCTTTTCAAAACACTCAAACCAGCAGTTTATAATCCACACATGCGTAGATATTTTGGTTCTCTCTCGCTTATTCGCAATTCTATTTTTGCCTTCACGATATTTCTGTTTCACTGACTGTCTAAAATAAAATTATGTGGAAATAATATTCAGTGATGGGTAAAATCCCAAATTTCTTAAACCCTAATCACAATGAGTATGTATAATAGACTATGCACAGTCGAATCTAAATACAAAATGTTTAAGGTGAAGTAATTTACAAGAAATAAAAATATATTAACTATGTCGTTAAAACATTCATCGCTTTAAACGTTTGTTTCACGAACTAAGTTTTCTGTATGAATAATTATCGAAATTTTATTTCAATGATTAAAACGGTATTTGGTTAGGTATACGTAGACTTGTCAGTGTTTAGTTTCAGAATTTACTAGATACACTTCAATATTTTTCTTCAGATATTTTGTCCTCGGATCTCAGACCTTTCAAATACTAGAGACTCGATGCTATTTGCGAATTTGAGGATCTAACCAGAACATTTATAGAAGTAAAGTAGGTAGTTAAATATTCATGAAGGTTTAATAATCTTAACTTATAGGTTTATTTCTCCCCGACCCCCCCCCCCCCCCCTCAAATAAGATTTGCACTAAGTAAAACATATTAGTTGTCAAAATATAGGAAATAATTATTGTAGGAATCAATGTCAGAAATTATGTAAGTATAAGTGCTAATAATTTACATAGGACGACAGAGAGGTTTTTTTTGTACGATGGCTTCAGCCAACACTTGTAGAACGCCAAAGTTGTTACGTAATGCCACCAATTTGTTCTCCAAGGCTATGCGCGGGACGAAATGCCAACTGGTTTACCTTAATAGTATAGATACTTTCGTACACACCATTTGTAATTACATTGAAGTTCACGAAGTTTATTAGAGCTTCTTCGACACTGTAACCGTTATGACATCAACGGCCCAGGAACGAAATGTGAATGAAACCTTCAGACGCCGAATAACTTCGTAATTTACTTGACCTCGTCTGAAGAACAACTGAAAGTTTAATTCTGGTTGATAATAGTCAAACTACTCAAAGTATCGTGTTTGCAGTGTGTATTTCTTAGTTTACAAACTTCGTAATGCTGGATATCATAGTACATTTAACTTAAAATCAATAAAAATTTGTTGAAAACAGTTTTTATGCTTAAAAGTGATTAAGGTTTTGTATAAATTAAAAAAAAAATATTTTATTTAGAAGCAAAATTATTATTTATTATCTAACTAATGATTAATTAATTTTGTCGTTCAAAATATATTACAAGATATATTACCACGGAATATCAATTTTAAAACTTAAAAAAAATAGTATTTTCTATTTATTTAAATAGATTAAGTGGATATTATAGTTTTAAAATAAATTTTATTTTATTTTTGGCAAATTTATGTTTTTTTTTATCAAAATGGTAATTTGGTAAATACTCAATGAAAACATTTTCGCAAAAAATCCCCCTAATTTGCCTGCGAATTATGTGAAAATGTTTGCCTGCAAGAATAATTCATACGAACGAGAATTATTTGTAATGTTTTTTAAGTAAATAATCAGTTAGTTTCAAAACGAAAGCAGTGCTATAATTTTATTACTCGGCCACTGTACGCTTGGCGCCTGAAAAACTGTATGCCGCAATGCGCAGCACAGAGATGTTGCGCAGGTAGAAAACACATCGCTCTAAGAACAGGCGACAGCCAGAAAAAAAAAAAATTTTTGTCATTATGAAAAAACCTCGTTTATGAGAGCACAAAATAGTATTCGACATTTGTTGGGTCCTATACGTAACGTCATATCACACCGATCTCCTCAAATAGAGCTTATTATTAGTGTCTTTAGTTATTGATATACTTAGGTAGGTTCAAAAATTATGAAATGCTGAAATTTGTCTTAGGTACGAGTACCAAAATTTCCCCATTTATAAAATTTTATTTCAATCACTTTTTCTGTACGGAAGACGATCTCAATACTGCACGTAAGCATTTATAGTGAAAAATGGCATTTTTAAATTTGTATACTGTATATCGTCTTGACAACCTTCTTGTTTATTGTAGTTATGACAAAACTCTCTTGAAAATTTCCTCGCACCTGTTCGTCAGTAAACGCTGAATAAAGAGAACTCATTCTGAGTGTCAATGTGTTATTGTTATTGAATTAGTTTTTTTTTTGTTCGGCCTATTCGTTACTTGAGCGCGTCATTTGATAGTTATACTACACGGCGAAATAGCCCGATGTAGCATGTACGCGATCTGTCGCGCAAACAAGCATGCCATCTAGCGTGGTGGTCACATGACAATGGCTAAACTTCACAGTAGGTTTGCAATGACGTCTCAAACAATACCGTATGGCTAGCTGTGCAGGGTCTCCGCGCGTGTGTGAATGTATTTCTCTTCCTACCTCGGATACAAACCTCTTTGTTACTTTGCTATCTGTAGGGACTGGAAAAATTCGTGGTTTCAATGACCTCTAGGATGGACTCCACAATCCCCTACATACTCGGGCCAATGCCACTTACTTGTGAGACCCGTCAAACTGGGATGCTTCCGATTCGATACTTGAATGGTTGAAGGTTTTGTGAGCCAATAACAGAAGTAATATGCAGGTACATTTGCTTGGATTCTGGCAGAACGCGAAATGAATCCGCGAATTTTTCCGGTCTCTAGCTATCCGAACTAGTGAAGTCTATCCCAGAAGGGTTGGAATGAGCGACAGCGAAATGCACATGAAAATATGAAAATGCAAACAAATGCTACTGAAAGAAAAGTTGAAGTTCTTCTCTCGTGCTGTCAGTTAGATGCCGTTCTCATGGTAGCAGTTAAAACCAATTAACAGTATGAAACACCTTTTGCAATTTTAATCATTTATCTGTACATTTTCATTATTTTTATTTTTTATCTATTCCACCCAGAAAAACAAGAACGATGTTGTATTTCGTTATAAGACATGTCAGTGGTTATTTGTGCATATATGAAATACGTTTTTCTTTCAAAAAAATTGGCAGATAATTTTATATTTTAATAGATTTTTCCTTCAATAATTGTTATTTTTTCGTTCCATTGAAAAAAAATGATCGAAATTTCAATAACTGGAAATTATTTTTTTTATTATGCTTGATCGCAGTAACTGTAAATGCCCGGAAAATAATTCGAACCCAGTACAACTGTGAACGTTATTTTGTAGCGATACAGTTGTTTTCGTGATAACAAAGAAAATAGGCAAGTGTGATGTCTTACCCTATAAGTATTTTTTTTTGAAAGATGATACCCCGGTGAGGGAAAAGTATTTTTAAAATTTCCCCGCCCTAGTTACAGATGTCACACGAGAAAATCAATCGCTCGTTGGATGCCGGAGTTAATTTCGCCCACAGTTTCGAACCATTGCTCGCCTGCTTTCTTAGTGGGTAAGAAGGGAATCCGGAGAATTCCGCCTTGTACACAATTACTCACGAATACGTGTAATTTCACACGAATATTTCTGTTCCATGCGTACGTCTGACTAGGGAACGGGTGGTTGGCACGAGAAGCAAGCCTAGTGGAGGTGAAGGTGGTAGGTACTTCTGGTGTCGACCGACGAACAGTTAAGCCGCGCGCGTATCAGCCGCGAGTTCCTCCAGAGGTTTGTGGTGTTGCGGTCTGCACGTCTTAGCTCGGATCTCGAGGGAGACGTCCCATCAAGGTCGCCGCTAGGAACCACGTGTCAACCCGCCGACAGACAAGACGCGAGGGGTCTTATCCTTCTATCCCGAAACACAGAGACCGCGATGTCCTAGTGGTCGGTTCCCTCGCCTCCTTCCTCCAAAGACGATCCGGGTTCAAGTCCCGCACGGACAAAAAAAATACATTTTTCTCTACTTTCACAAAAATAATTTCCTTCGGAAACCAGTTTGACAAGTATTCGAAACTATTTAACATCAAACAGTAGACATCTTTATAAAAAGACACCGTGCATACTTAGAGACCGGGAAAATTCGCTAATTCATTTCGCGATAGGCTAAAATACAAATAGTTATACCTCAGTGCTGCCTCTGCTATCGGCTCACAACTCACCTGGATGACTCTGGGCCAATGAGAAACGCCCCACCGAAGCTTTATCGAATCACAGGCTGCTACGTTGGGACGTCTCACAAGACAGCAGCCAATGAGTGGGTGGCATTTGGCCGAGTGTACGTAGAACTATGGAGTTCATCCTGCAGGTCATTGAACCCAAGAATTTTTCCTGTCCCTATGCATACTTTATGGATTTCCAGTAGTGTCTACAATAACCGAGTTAATGTGGACCTCGTATAAGCATAATTTCAGATGATAGGGTGGAATAAGAAAACCATATTGGTTTTTGTATTACTACAGGAGAGATGTAGTAACTTTTGACAACACGTGGCTATGGTTATTTTCGCCTATATGAACTACGTTTCTCGGGATAATTCTGAGTATTCCTCACGAAAATTGGCGCATACTTTTATATTTCGATTGAAGTTTCGTTCAAGCATGATTCTTTTTTAAAACCACGGAAGAAATAATCGAATATTCAACAATTATTATGTGCGCAATTAGAAGGTACTGGAAAGCTATCCAGAGTACGGTTTGCAAATAACTTAAAATGTAGTCAACACAGATGGCGGGGTAAGAATCCGAACCCAGTATTACTGCGCTGACTGTTTTGTAGTGATACGATTGTTTTCGTGTACATGCAAAAATTTTACAAACATCTGTAATTTTACACGAATATTTATGTTCGAATTTGAAAAAAATATATATAATTGACAGCGTGGTTTTAATTTTACAATGAAAATGTAATGTTTTGTTTAAACTATATAAATAGAAATATAAACGGAATATAACCGTAAGGATAATTATTTAGCAGCTATTATTTGATAATCTTTTAATTTTAAAATGATAATTTAATATATTTTTTAAATTATATAAATAGAAATATAAACTGAATTTAACCGTGAGAATAAGTAGTTAGCAGCTATTATTTGATAATCTTTTAATTTTACAATGAAAATGTAATGTTTTCTTTAAACTATATAAATAGAAATATAAACGGAATTTAACCGCGAGAATAAGTAGTTAGCAGCTATTATTTGATAATATTTTAATTTTAAAATGATAATTTAATGTTGTTTTTTTTAATTATATAAATATAAATATAAACGGAATTTAACCGTGAGAATAATTAGTTGACAGCTATTATTTGATCGTCATATTTTCTTAATTGGAATATTTCTTCAATGTTATCATTAGCAGTAGCAGTAGTGATATACCACTATTTTGGCTTGTGCGGCCGTCCAAGTGCCATTCCTAGTTGGGAGCGAAGCCAGCTGTGAGTTTCGCAAGTCAGCTGCTTTCCCATCGCCGGGTGGTCCATAGTCGGAGGCGGGGTCCCGGGAAGATGGATGAGTCATTGTTGTGAAACACTTGAGACCAGGGGAAATAAAGATTTCAAAAGCGGAAAAAAGGAAAGGGGGAGGGGGTAAGTCTGTGCGTAACCTGTGCTACTTCAACGTGGAACATTTCCCGAGCGTTTTACACATGATTGTTTGTAGTATTGTTTTTGTTTTTGGCCTTGAAATAAACAAGCTAGTTGTATCGTTTGTCCATCACACAAATTAAAATAATTTACAACGGAGAAGAACCAGTACGGACACCTCTAGTTCGTAAATTCTTCAGAAAAGAACATATATTTACATAAACAAAACATTTCCAAAAATAATGTAATTTTCGTTCATCGTTATTTTAAATCACAGTACAAATGTATTGCCTGAATATTTTGTAAAATTGCTATTCACCAATAGAGGGATAAACATTAGAAGGCTATTTTTTTTCTCGCAATATTTTCGAGTTTCATTCCAATAATAATTAGTTTTCAGAAAAAAAACATAATTTTGCAGTTTTGGGTTTGAAATTCTCTGCAAGTAATTTCTAAGCTATTTGGATGCATAAGCAAATGGTAATATAACATTGTTCTTCGTGAGATTGTGTGCGTTACGTGGTTGGTTTTATGTTTTGAACACTGAAAGTGTTGAGTATAGTAAAATTTATTAATAATATAATAAAATGATAATAATTCTTTCATGTATTATAATTTCTGTAAATCATCTTCGCAACAGCTGCAAAATAAATAATTTAACACTTGAGTGAGGTGGTACAGTAATGAAACATTGTAGAAAGCGGGTTCGTGTACGTGTCCAGCAGTAATAATTTCAGTCTCTTGTGTTTTTTTTTCCCTGCAAACTGCAGATTCTGAGCTTATACCTTAAAATAAATCATTTTAGATTTTTTTCGCGATTTTCCTACGTTTTTGTTAATTGTTCGTGTCAGCCTAAAATGATCTCACTGTCGACTTGACTAACATAAAAAATAATGATATATATATATTTAAAAAAAAAAAATTCGCTCTATTCTATAGTTGTTTTTAACCATCGTGATTCTCATTGGTGCATATTGTTCACGACTTCATATGCAGATGGCGTTGACTGACCTCGGAATTTCGAGTTCGCCTGCTCCGGTCAAGCTTATACGCTCAGCGCGAACGCACGCCGTCAGCACCTGACATCACAGGTCACGCGAACCAATCAAATGCGCGCCTGCACCATCAGCTCCGACACGTCATACAGATGGGTCCACGCCGATGTGGTAGGGACGTCCATTGTGGAGTTAGGAATTGCCAGGAGATGGCATGCGGTGGCGCCATTGAAGTCACTTTCTGAAGATATGCTTTCTTCAGGCGCGTTATGGAAAAACTATGCGAGTGAATTTTTTTTTTACGGTGGACGCGCACCATGCAAACTAAATTTTCACAGGAAGATGGCGGACCTGCTTGTATGAAAATAAACCCATCTATAGTCACTTTAATAAAAAAAATAGGGGAAGTACCGAAAGTATTGGTGTGCCAAATGAAACTTTGTGATAGTGATACTACCCTGGAATATATATGGCAAACTGAAATAGTCATAAAATAGTAATTTAATTTAAAAAAAAAACCTATGGATACTGGTATTACAACAGTTATAAAACCTATTCTCCTTACAATCTTCTGTCAGATTTCTTAGCGCAGTGTTTATAGTACGCGGTTAATAAGTTTAAGGATCGTGGCTTAAAACTTACAATTGGATGTTTTATTTTTTTATTACAATTACGGTAATATACAAATTGTGCTTTAACAAATATATTATAATAGTTTAGTTTCTTTATCGTATTGCTATAATATTATTAAATGCATAGCTCTGTCCATTGCATTGATTATTTCATACTAGTTAAAACTTATATAATCTATTCTTGCTTTAGTAAATTATTAATTAATGACGTTTGTTGGGAAATTAATTTACATGAATTCGCATAGGTAATAAAAATAAAACTTTATAATAAAACAATTATCCTTTAATATTTAACAATTTAAAGTCATATAACTTGTGCGGAAACTATATAGTTTAACTTTTTAATGAATTTTAACAACATTGGCAGTATTTTAATAAAATTCCTTGTCAAAATTAGGTCCAAGCCAGGGTTTAGTATTTTTTCTAGTTTTTTTTACCGGAGACTTTTTATTATGTAGTTTAACCTTTCGCTCTGCAAATCGAATGATTATGTAATCAACGTAGCTGCTCTGGTATGGAGTTCTAGCGGTCGGTGCGGAATTACTTGTGAGTTGCGTTCAGAACTTTTGTGATTGATATTGAATACAGTCCAAAAATTAAAAACTTTTATTCATTGTAAATATAGAGATATAAAAATGTTTAAAACATTTTTCAAGTGTATTACTATAATAATTGAAGTTATGTTCTCGTATGTAGTATTTAGTTGCATTATACATTATTACTTTATTATTTAATATATTTATTTTAAATTAATTTATTAGATTATATATTCAGCATGTTCATTGATTTTCATTATTAATTAATATATATCTTGATTATTTTACTAAATTAAATAGTATTACCAATGTTTATGTTAATATTGAATAATGTTTATTAATTAACTAATTTTTGTTTGAATAAATTTCAAAGTTAGTTCGGCGTATTACATCGAAATGAAGTATAACTTCAAACGCGCGTACGTAAGTACCTACACACACCTTTTTTACCTAGCTATTGTCATATTGTTTCGTTCTTAAAATAAACATTGTGGAAACAATACTGATCACGTCTGATGATGGTTAGTAAACATAATCACTTCCATAAAAATAAAATCATTTAAAACTGTTTCCCAATGCAAACACTACAATTCAATTAATGTTTTAAGCGTCTGAACTGATAAAAATAATCTTGCGTGTACTTACGTAGGAACACGTTTCTGTTTTATGCATTTAGTTGAATGCAACATTTTAGTTTGAAAAATAGTGAAAAGACATAAGAATGTTATAGATATCCAACAAAATGTTCAATATCTTTGACGCCACGACTGTTTGGACACAATTTTCTTGGTTAACATTATTAATTTACTTATATTCGACGTTGCGATTATGTGTTGATATGACAATTCAGGTTTGTACAGTATATTTCAGGATAGTTTCACTATCAGAGAGATTCATTTGGCACACCACTACGCTAAGTTCATCCTCCAATTTTCACGAAAAAGAATATATACGGGTGCATACTGCCACACGCGTATTCGCCATCTAGACGACTATACAGAAACACGTATGCGCATTGGACTTTCAACATCGTGCGATGCGCGCGCATTTCATCGCATTTCCACTGCACATCAAAAATTTCACCCTCGACGCGCAAAGAAGTAAAACCTCAACAACAGCTTCACCCGATCACCATGTAATCGTGCACAGAAAATAATTTACGTTACTTTTACAAAAAGGTTTCCTTCGGAAAGCAGTTTGTAAATACAAGAAAACATTTTTGTAACTTGAAACAACACATAGCAATGGTAATTTTAGAATAAAACGAGGTTTTTTTTCTCGAGGTAATACATTATGTTTAATTAATGTTCGAATCAAGAATAGATTATTTTTTTAAAAAAAAAACCATAGAAAAGATAGTCGAATATTTGATGCTCATTAATGTGCGCAGTTAATACTAAAAAGCTATACAGGGAACGGTTAACAAATAACTTTGAATTTTGAAGGTACTGTCCCACCACAAAGCATAAATGGCCTGGTAAGAATACGTACACCAAAAAAAAAACTGGCGGCGCTTCCCCCTCTACCGCGCGCGATGCGTCCTAGTCCTCGCTTAGCGTAACGAATTCTTTGATCCTTTAAATATCCAGCGGTGTAATTAAAATTTTGGACGGAGATTATAGATATGTAGCTGCAACACCAAACTGTATCCCCCGATTTTGTTATCATTGGTTTTTTTTTAAATTGCCTCCCACGATGAAAGCAATTTTAAAGACGTCTTCACTTAAAAAAAAAATTGGTTGTCTGTAAAGTCGGTTTACGGACGATAGTTTAACGTGACAACGTCATAACAAAACATTGATGAAATGATTGCATACTTTTATGAATAAAATTGAATCATTTTTATTTTGGTAATAAAAGAATAAATACTTGAAATTATACTAGTAATCAGATTTTTAAAATGCAAGAATAATTAACCTTTATTGCCGAAATTGTTGTTGTAATAAGCAATGAAAACCACATTAACTTTTCACTTCACTTTATAAACAGTCGACGAAACAGTTCACGTGTAGATGACTTGTAATCAATTAAAAAAAAAAAACTGGCGTTTGGATACAGAGTTTGAAATATAATTTATTATGAACAAGTTTTCACATAAATAAAGTGTAATCAAATTATTATATGAATCACCATAATTTTTTTAGTCAATTGTAACATTACTGCACTCGTTGACAGCGTAACGGAACACAGCGTAACGGGACAATGTGCGTAACGGGACACAGCGTAACGGGACAATGCGCGTAACGGGACACTTTTTTCGTGCGTGCAGCCGGCGTTCAACGATTTATTAGACGTGTTCACGTCAAATGAAAAGTGGTGTGTGTGTGTGTAGACATCTGGTGACGGGGGTACTGACCTGCTGGCTTGTTTGTTCGCCCCGGGCGGCGGCAGGTACGTGACGGCGGGCGGCGCGCGCTCCTCCTACTCCTTCACCATCCCGCTGAAGGGCTGCGGCTCGGAGCCCGCCTGCGCCGCCTGCGGGACCGTCGACAACACCATCATCATCCAGACCGACGACACCGTCCAGGTGAGCGGCGCGGCCTCGCTCCAGTTGCTCCGCCAATCCCGGGCGCGTGTTGCCCCGCGGAGCAACCCCCTCCCCCCGACCGGGGCTGACCGGTCCGCCCGCAACACCCCCCCCCCACCCCTCCCTCTCTCTATCGGCACACTCGCCGGAGGTGCGCGAACATCCGACCCTGGTCGTGTTCTCACGTCGCAAACACACTCGCAACAAAGAAACTCGGACAAGAAATTTTTTTTTTCCTGAAACTCTTCGGCATGGTGCCGGGTGCGATATTAAAACATACACGCGACTTGGGGTTCGATGAGATCTTAATTAAAAGAGACTTGAAATTTTTAATTGAATCGCTGCTCATGTCGTTAAAAATAAATAAATAATGTTTTCATTAAACAGTTACCTACTACTAAAAAAAAGAAATTACCTTTGGCTTTGTGAACTTTTGTTCACGTGAATTCGCCAGCAGATTCTAGCGCCGCGGGTTACACATTTCCGCCCGCCAAAAAGCTGAGATGTTGCACGTTAAAAATTCTAATCGCTCATTAAGAACCAGCTTGAAATTGAATGTGCTGACTGTTTTTTTTTCCTTCCCATGCGCGCGCGCAGGAGATATGGGACGCGGCGCGCAAGATCACGTGCGCGTCCACCGGAAGGGAGAAGACCATCCACTTCCGGCCGTTCGTGGTGGACATGCTGGAGGTGGTGTCCGTGCCCGTCAGCAAGGGCGTCATCGACTGCTGGATGGACATCCAGCGAGGGAAGTTCCCCAACGTGAGTGCCCCTCCTCCCCGTCAGACGCGAATACCTTTGTTCCCTCCTTTATTTCCTGAGTTTCACTTACCTATATGGCTGAACGTTTGCTTATATTTGTATCAGCTTTTCTAGCCTGCTTTTATAAACGACTGAAGTTGTGCTGTTCGGAAGTGAATTACATCAAAATACAGGTTGTCCGAAAAGTCTTTCCCTGATTACAAAAATTAATAACATCGGATAGAAGTAACTTAAAAATATGAAACTGGTGACAAAATGTTGAGAAACTATCCAAATTTTTTCAATCATCAATACACTTCCACATGAGCACCTTTGGTAGCACGTAGCACATCTAGTCGATATTCAATTTCCGTCCACACATTAGCCAACATCATTGGAGGGATCGATGCAATGACTCTGGTTATCCGTTGTCGAAGGGTTGCAATATCTGGTTCATATGTTCGGTAGACCTCGTCCTTGACATAACCCCATAAAAAGAAGTCTAATGGGGTTATATCAGGAGAGCGTGGAGGCCGAACCGTTGGGCCATCACGACCGATCCATCGTCCAGGAAAGGTCATATCAAGATAGGCACGGACCTCCAAACCCCAATGAGGTGGTGCACCGTCTTGTTGAAACATGACAGCGGGGTGATACTCAAGCAGCTGAGGAACAGCATAAATTTTTAACCTGTCCAAATACACTGGAGATGTGATGGTTCCCTCAGCGAAGAAGAATGACCCGATAATTCTGTCATGCAATAGCGCGCACCAAACATTCACTTTTGGACTTCCTCTGGTACACTCCATCACCTTGCCAGGGGGCTGTGAACCCCAAATGCGCACGTTATGGCGATTCACTACTCCACTGACAAAAAATGTCGCCTCGTCAGAAAAGGCAATTCGTTGGAGATAGCCATTATCGTCTTCCATACGTGAAAACATTTCGGCCGCAAATTCATATCGACGTGTACTGTCATTGGGCAACAGAGCCTGAAAAATTTGCACTTTGTATGCATGAAACATTAAACGTTTGTGCAAGATATCGTGGAGAGACCTGTTTGGCATCTGTAATTCACGTGAGGCCCTTCGCACAGATTTCTTCGGACTTCGCAGAAAAGACTGCCTCACAGCTTCCACCCTTTCAGCTGAGGTTGATGGTCGACCAGACTTAGGAAGGTCAGCAACCGATCCTATGGTCTTGAACTTTCCATACACATTCTTAATGCTCTTGACATCAGGGGGAATGTTTCCATATGTGATCTGGAAGTGTCTCTGCACTGTTATTGGTGATCGTGTCTCTTGGTACCACAGGACACACTGCGCTTTCTCCTGATTGGTAATCATGTCCGGATTCCTGGGCACTACGCCTCAGACACTGCACACCTACTGCGGACCTCTAACCAAAAAAACTTGAGTTATGACCTAACATTTTGACACCACTTTCATATTTTTATCGTACGTCAAGCCGAAGTTATAAATTTGTGTATTCAGGGAAAGACTTTTCGGACATCCTGTATTACTGGTTAATATGTTTACACACATATATATATATACATATTAAAAGTCCAAAACGAATCTTCATAATACAAAATTTAATGATAAGAGTTGACAATTTTTTTTCCTCCTATTTAACTTTCAATACAGGTACCTACAGCTGATACATTTGTAAACAAACGGCCGCCATATTGGTTCGTGTAGTACACTGAAATCCCTCATCCCCTTTTGGTTCACCCCTCTAGTCTATAATCGGACCTTATGCTATATTTGTATACTTCCATAATCTCTGTTTTAACCCCTCTCCCCCGATGCTCTTTGTAACCACAGCTTCAGGGCCGTAGCTAGGATTTTTTGAAGGATGGGGCCCGTCCAGTAAAACCATTATATTATTTTTATTAGTTTTCTTTATAATTAAATGAAAAAAAGTTGGTTGTCGAATCAGGGAATAGTAAACTTTTATAGCTCCGTTTACAGAAAATTATTTTTAATTAACTTGTTCTGAAGTCGATTGTTCGATGATTTTGAAAAAAATAAATAAACAAGACGAAAATAATTAGATTAATGTTTTTAAATACGTGAAAACATGTAAAGTTTTTTATGAAAGACATGCTCACAGTAACAAGTGTGAAAACCGGCATTAAAAATAGACTATGTACTAAAAAAAAGCAATAATTCCTGCATTTCTATGTATGAGTCATGTTGGGCTATAATGGCGAGGAAATGCGTTATTGTAACCCACTAAGGATAAAAACCCTTCCAAAATAATCCCTCTCGAAATTGCTGAAAATTTCTTATTCAGTATTTGCTTTTTCTTAATCCTGGACAGGCTAAGTCCATGTTGTAGCCGCGTCGGCGGCGACGGTACCCCAGTGGGGAGGACATGCGCCAGGCCTGGTTAGGTATCAAACCAAGGACCCTGGACTCATTAGCTGGAAGGTCTAGCCGCTGATCCACCACGGCTGTCGTTCACAACAGCTACAATGAACCTGCATTGCATTCAAGATAGTCTTGTATGGCATCGAGCATTTAAGGTCTTCTTATATTTAAGTTCAACTTCTGTTGAAGATCGCCTTATATTTTGGACGTTTGCTCCCTTAAATCTTCTATAAATTTAGTGGACGAACTAAGAGTATTCTGTTCTATGCGAGGGAAAAAAAAACTAGCCATACATGAGTTTTACGGGTATTGCCTTTCAACTGCTAGAATGTTAGTAGAGGGAATAAGGGTGTTCTGGCCCATTCAAAAAAAATAAAGTTTTATGTGTATGAGTTTGAGTGGTATTCCATGCAGCTGCAGGTTTTGTGTTTGGACCAAAAATAAATAAATGTCAGTCCGTGCGTGAGTTGTCGTGGCGTCGCCGCTCAGCTGTTGTCGTGGCGTCGCCGCTTAGCTGTTGTAGTGGCGTCGCCGCTCAGCTGTTGTAGTGGCGTCGCCGCTCAGTTGTTGTCGTGGTGTCGCCGCTCAGCTGTTGTCGTGGCGTCGCCGCTCAGCTGTTGCGAGGTGTCGGAGAGGGAGTGACGGTGGTTTCTCGGCGCGCGCCGTTCCGCAGACGTCCCCGATACAAGACATCATCAAGATCGGCGAGCCGCTGACGGTGCTGGTGTACATCAAGGACGAGCGCAACCAGTTCGACATCCGCGTGCGCGACTGCTGGGCCTACGACGGCGAGGACTACGAGTCGCGCGACACGCACAAGCTGCAGCTCACCGATAAGGACGGCTGCCCCAAGTAACTATCCGTAGTTTGTAACGAATTAGCTCGGCTTCTGGGTGGTAGCCGTGTCCTCGGCGAATAATTCACCGACTTTTCCAGTCGCCATCTTCAGGGAACAGTTGCCTACAGTAGTCACCTTCAGTAGGTTAACTGCTCCCTGAAGATGGCGACTGCAATTCCAACCGAAACGTCGGTGAATTATTCGCCAAGGACACGGCTACAACCCAGAAGCCGAGCTACTTCAGATAATGGCCGTGAAAGCCTGCGAACGTCATAGGAAGATATTGTAACTATTATCTGCAAGTGGTTGTGGTACACGCAAAATGTTTTTATATAAATAAAACTGGGTGTTTTTTTTGAAAATATGGGCACAATTTTATATTTTAATTGATGTTTCATCAGCATATTTTTTTAAAAACAATGAAAATGATAATAGAATATTCAATAATTGAACTTTATTATGTGTTATTATGCTTGTTAATGTGCCTAGTTAATACTGGAACGCTATTAATGGACGGATTTACAAATAGCTTTAACTATTGGAAGCACTGGGATAACACAAAGCATAAATGCCCCGGTAATAATCCGAACCCAGTATTGCAGCGAACACTGTTTTTTAGTGATACAGGTGTTTTCATGTAAATGTACAAATATACAAATATCTGTAATTTTACGTGAACATTACTTTTTTTATTTACTTTCGCTTTTTTTTTACGTCTGAGCGATACGTGGGTATAAATGGGTTATAACCAATTCTGATCGTTTCAGAAAGAAGAAGCTGATCGGTTACTGGCAACGAACCCAGCAGACTGGTAAAAGTGGAGCCAGTACAATCGCCTACAACAGCTTGTCGGCATTCAAGTTCCCCGACAAAATGCAAGTCTACTTGACCTGCAACATAGAGGTAAGACTTCAATATTATATTTCAAATTTGGGAATGTATCCTGCATATTCGTTTGTAATCTATAGACAGCTTCATATTAAAGTTTACTGTTTAAAACTGTTCCCATCAGAGCATGAATAATACGGTGGCTATTGTCTTGAAATAAATACGTTTTAGCTGCAGTGAATTATTTTATCTGTAACTAAGTAGAAAGTAGATTGACATAGTCTATTTTATCTCTCCCAAAGTACTGTAAAATACACCATTATAATGCCTGTTAGAAATTTATGTAGGTATGCATTGATGGTCTGTAAATTTATTTGTAAAAAAATTATCTAAGCCGGAATACATTTCTCCATAATAATGTATTTCAAGAATGTTATAGAATATATTAAACTTTAAGTCAAATAATATTCTTTTTTAAGATATTATATTTTGAATTTTTTTTAATCGATGAGTTTAAACAAAACTAACATTAAAATTAACAGTACAACCCTTTCAATTTATTAACGGTGTAACTTTATTTCTTACAATGGTAAGTATGTTTGTAACTTACCCAAATAACGTTCAGAAATATCAAAAAAAAAAACCTGGAAACAACAAGTATTCGAAATGGCTAGTATTATAGTTACAATCACAGATAAGTTAAATTATTTATTACATGTGTCTGTTGTTTACATAATTTCGAATAAATCAATTCTTCAGACTCGTAACTTTCGACTTACTTAAGCACTTTTTGACTGCACTAAATAAAGGATAGTATTTTCCATCATTTAAGTACTATTATACGTTTTATATCTACATATAAATATAAAAAATATAAATAGGATGTATGCACCAAAGTATACATGTATAATAAAACTGCTTGAAAATTCTTTACACAAAGTCCATTAGAAATGTATTGAAAGAAAATAAGCATTTTTGGCTATTGTATAAATAAATTTATATATATATATATATATATATATATATATAAATTTGTTGCTGTATCCATCATGTATGAATTATAGACAAACTTTTCAAAAGCAATGAAAAACATATGCTTCTATATATATGCAGTTTCTTATTCGTCAAATATATATTTTAAAAAAACAACTAAATACACTAATTCAGCAAACAGAAAAAATAATCGATACAATTTATTATTCAATGATTTATCAACATGCTATCCTATAAATGACTTATGGCAGTGGCATGCACTGTAACTCATTTTTAAAGTATGCTTATGTTAGTGTGCCCGTTAATGCAGACTTGAGTTACCATTTTTTAAATATTAAATCAAGGTTGTCAAGTGGGTCCAAATGAAATTCCCCAAATGAAATACGTAAAAGTACAAGCGCTATACATAGACAATTTTCGAGAGGATAACAAACAATTTTTTTATAAAAAACATGTATTTTAGTTATAGTTAGAGACAAATTTATGATTTTAAATTTTAGTACAAATTCGTATTTAAAATAGAATATTTATATTTTATTATTATTTTACTCTTTCGTAATTCTTACGTCACTAAAATAGAGTCTTTTTATACTCATTTTACGATAAAATGATTTGCAATGTATTGGTCTAAAACAGATACATTTATAACAATAAAAAAATTTGGCGTGCATTTGTGGTTTAAAAGTGATTCAATAAAAGGTCGAAAATAATTTTCTCGTCTAAGTACGTTGGTAAAATTTATGTCCTTTCATTTCAAACATTAAAAGCATACGTTTTTAATATTTAAAATAGATTTAAAATATCGAATCCGAATACTCATGTTTTCACGGTATTTGTATATCCCTAATTAATAGTGATATGTAATTTGAAAATCAAATGTAAATAAATCAGTCTATAAAAATATTTCTGGATAATCCGGCAAGACTACGTATGGCCTTAAAATTAGCCAATTCTTGATTTTATCACCAATTTTAGTTTTAACTTGTTGCCTCCACCTCCATCGCCCTTCCTTTTGAAGAGAGGAAAACAAGGACTTAAAATTAGGGCGAATTGAGTACTTGGTGCGAGGAAAACAAATTTATTAACATAAATTAATAAGTACATTTAAATGACAAATAAAAAAGTTTGGAAAATACGCAGGGATGCCTCACTGCAATTCTTATTCATTCCTGTAGTGGGGAGTGAAAGCACTGAATAAATTATCGTTAGACACTAGTGTTAACATTAAAAGATGACACTCGTGTTAGCAAAATCACAAGCTTTTACAACGAAAACATTTACAGCCGATCAATTTTACAATCTCGTTAAAATACAATCAAGGCCAGCTTGAATTTACAATTCACAAAGTTCTGATAAAAATTATAAAGCCCATAGAGGAAATTGCAGTATGATAATAAACGTATTTTACAAGAAACACTCAAATACACAAAGAATATTAATGATAACTTTAGCGGCTATACTAAGATGCCGAAAGTATCCGTGGCAGTGGATTCATTAAATGAGTACATAGAAAAAGTTAATTAAACTCCACCGCTAGTTTTCAGAGAAGATCCCTTCCGTAGCTCGCCCGACGAGTACCACTACTCGTCCTGGCGACTCGCTCTGCTGTCGGCCGCCCACTCGCTGGAGCAGACGGGCAGTGACCTCGCGAGGTCCGTCTCCAGAGTGACTCGTTCCCCGAGCCAGTAGCGTGACAGCGCTGTGCGCCAATTCCAGCTGGAATAGTTCCCACAGAACTCGTAACCTCTCAGCAGACGAACAACGTGGGCAACTCGCGTCACTTAGAAATCTTCCGCCGTAGGTTTCTCACCGCCGCCAGGTGAAGTGACAAGTCAGTCCAGTAGCTCGCCTTTAACTCTTCGGAATCAGATCTCCAAGTCCCAGGTTCAAATTTCTGTTGCAAAGTTTCGGTAACGGTGGAAAAAAAAAAACCAACCAAGTCCGTAATCATGAGTCAACACTCACGTGCGCCTCATGAACCGCGAAAGACAACGTCTAAATTCGCCGGTACTTAGAACTCCCCAGTCTTGTACTCGTGGAGCGAGCTTCTTTGGCTACCCGCCTAGCGACTTGTACTCGCGCGAATTTTCACCTTACATCACTCGTCTTCGAATATCGACGAGAGGTTGTCTTTACTTTAAACATCAAAGGAATGCACGGCTTGTCGAAATTGAAGCCCAAGTGCGTAGAGGTGACGTCAGCGGCGTGGTGAGACGGCGACGACAGAGAGGTACCCCTCCCTAGCTTCACTGGAGGGGTGTATGTACCCTTAAAGTCCAACGAAATCGAACACCAAAAAACCTTATTTTTACACCACCAGCGTTTACGTCGCTCGGCTTCCGGCCACGTGGCGGTAAAACCGACCGAGACTTCTTCAAAGCTAACCTCAACCAAAGTTGCAAGCGAGTACATAGCTGTCAGGTATGAAAAAGGCGCTCTAGCTTGATGCGCTGCAGGTGGTGTCCGTACAAGATCAGGCGTATGCATCGCACGTTAAGGGGCCCGCCTCGTCAGGGGTGTATGTTTGTTAGTGAGGCGGGATGATAAGCGCGACTCTCTCTGGTGCTTCTAGCACAGTATCACCTCTAAGCGCAAGGCTCGGAACTGGCGCGCAGTCTTCTCGTCGTCACAGGATAACTGTGAAATTCGAGCGGTGACCGTAACATCATAATGCCGATAAATGAAGATATAGGTTTAATGCAAGTCCCTTAACTGCTTTAAAGACTCTGTACCGGTTGTTTAACGCCTAAAATTTACTCTGAAAACCTTTTTAACCATTTTAACTCTTGTAAAAATACAGTTTAAAAACTTAATCCAAAATCAAAAGTACTTTTTGGCTCTCAGCGAACTCTTAAAAGCTTTTCGTAAACAGAGCCCACCTCGTTATCTTGATTAGTTTTGAAATAGCGTTGTTTTTCCTGAAGCTCTGCACACCGTATGTGTGTCCGGGTAGGCGGAGCCCTTAACGCGCGTATACAATTACAGCGTAACAACTTACACACTTGAAAGATTTTTTTCCCCAGTTCGAATGTGTAGTGACAAGTTCAGTCAGCATTGACCATTAAAAATAACAAATTAACGTTAATGCTTAATGTTCACGGATATAAAACTTACAATATCGTATGCCAATATTTATGTTTGCAATTGCATACGAACAATTTGAGTGCCAGATATTTATGGAATAAAAAAAAATTTCATACTCAGGGAAGAAAGATAGAACTTTTAGATAATCGATAATCAAATACATTTCGCCGATAAGAAATAATGTTATTCAAAGACAAAACTATAACTGCCTAAGCAAAAACCAATGATTTACCAAAATGAAAGAAATACATATTCCTAGGTTTGCAACGAATCAATCTGCTCATTGTTCAACATATTTGATATATTAATTATACTATAACTGTATAAATTTTATTATTCTGACAACAAAATACAAACAATATACAAAAAAAAAATACATATATAGAAAATATAAGTTAACTACAATTTTAAGTCAGGCTAAAAACATATTAAAAAGAACCTAAAATCAATGTTAACACCCTCAACTAATATTATAATATAAAAAGAATATAATACAAAATACACTTTTTTGGAAAACTTAAAACAAATTTAAAAATTCTTAAAATTATGTTTAAAAACCTTTAAAACACATAAAATTTAAATATTCTATAATACAGCACTGTTACTTATGGTTGTTAATAAAATTTAAAAAACCCAAATATTAAAGAAATGGTATATAAAATAGTTAACAATAAAAATAATAATTCTAGTTGTATAAAAAATAAAATTAAAATAAATATCAAACAAAAAATTCAAAAATTAAAGAAAATTTTTAATTAATATATTAAAACATAGGTATTTAAATTACATACTTAAAAATACATATAAGAAAAAAATATAAATAAAGACAATTAAAAAATGTGTGCCCTAATACTGATGAAAATGAATGTTTTCCAGATATGTGAAGGAAAATGTGAAGGCAGATGTCCAGGAGAACCAACAACACCAGGAATCACAACGCAACCAACTATATCGCCACCAATAAGATGCTACCCAGGTTCACCTGACCCAAGATGTCCACAAACTCCACGACCTACCAGGCCACCCACTCCTCCTCCAACTCAACCAGTTCGTTGCTATCCTGGCTCACCTGACCCAAGATGTCCGCAAACTCCACGACCAACCAGGCCACCCACTCCTCCTCCAACTCAACCAGTTCGTTGCTATCCTGGCTCACCTGACCCAAGATGTCCGCAAACTCCACGACCTACCAGGCCACCCACTCCTCCTCCAACTCAACCAGTTCGTTGCTATCCTGGCTCACCTGACCCAAGATGTCCACAAACTCCACAACCTACCAGGCCACCCACTCCTCCTCCAACTCAACCAGTTCGTTGCTATCCTGGCTCACCTGACCCAAGATGTCCACAAACTCAACAACCTACCAGGCCAGCCACTCCTCCTCCAACTCAACCAGTTCGTTGCTATCCTGGCTCACCTGACCCAAGATGTCCACAAACTCCACAACCTACCCGGCCACCCACTCCTCCTCCAACTCAACCAGTTCGTTGCTATCCTGGTTCACCAGACCCAAGATGTCCACAAACTCCACGACCTACCAGGCCACCCACTCCTCCTCCAACTCAACCAGTTCGTTGCTATCCTGGCTCACCTGACCCAAGATGTCCACAAACTCCACAACCTACCAGGCCACCAACTCCTCCTCCAACTCAACCAGTTCGGTGTTACCCAGGTTCACCTGACCCAAGATGTCCGCAAACTCCACGACCTACCAGGCCACCCACTCCTCCTCCAACTCAACCAGTTCGTTGCTATCCTGGCTCACCTGACCCAAGATGTCCACAAACTCCACAACCTACCAGGCCACCCACTCCTCCTCCAACTCAACCAGTTCGTTGCTATCCTGGCTCGCCTGACCCAAGATGTCCACAAACTCCACGACCTACCAGGCCAACCACTCCTCCTCCAACTCAACCAGTTCGTTGCTATCCTGGCTCACCTGACCCAAGATGTCCGCAAACTCCACGACCTACCAGGCCACCCACTCCTCCTCCAACTCAACCAGTTCGTTGCTATCCTGGCTCACCTGACCCAAGATGTCCACAAACTCCACAACCTACCAGGCCACCCACTCCTCCTCCAACTCAACCAGTTCGTTGCTATCCTGGCTCACCTGACCCAAGATGTCCACAAACTCCACAACCTACCAGGCCACCCACTCCTCCTCCAACTCAACCAGTTCGTTGCTATCCTGGTTCACCTGACCCAAGATGTCCACAAACTCCACGACCTACCAGACCACCCACTCCTCCTCCAACTCAACCAGTTCGGTGTTACCCTGGCTCACCTGATCCAAGATGTCCGCAAACTCCACAACCTACCAGGCCACCCACTCCTCCTCCAACTCAACCAGTTCGATGCTATCCTGGTTCACCTGACCCAAGATGTCCACAGACTCCACAACCTACCAGGCCACCCACTCCTCCTCCAACTCAACCAGTTAGGTGTTACCCGGGCTCACCTGATCCAAGATGTCCGCAAACTCTACAACCTACCAGGCCTCCCACTCCACCACCAACTCAACCTGTTCGTTGCTATCCTGGGTCACCAGATCCAAGATGTCCACAACCGACTAAACCTCCTACATTACCTCCAACAAAACCAGTGCGATGTTTCCCAGGTTCAACAGATCCTAGATGTCCTCAAACAACACTAGGACCTACATATTTACCTCCAACGACACCCCAACCTACAACACCTCAACCCATAATATGCTACCCTGGCTCCCCTGATCCAAGATGTCCACAAACACCTCAACCAACAAGACCTACTCCTCCACCAACTCAACCTGTTCGATGCTACCCTGGCTCACCTGATCCTCGGTGTCCACAACCAACTAGACCTCCCACCCCTCCTCCAACACAGCCAGTAAGGTGTTATCCAGGATCTCCTGATCCAAGATGCCCACAAACACCTCAACCAACAAGGCCTACTCCCCCACCAACTCAACCTGTTCGATGCTACCCTGGCTCACCCGATCCTCGGTGTCCACAACCAACTAGACCTCCGACCCCTCCTCCCACACAGCCAGTTAGGTGTTATCCAGGATCTCCTGATCCAAGATGTCCACAAACACCTCAACCAACAAGGCCTACTCCCCCACCAACTCAACCAGTTCGATGCTACCCTGGCTCTCCTGATCCCCGGTGTCCACAACCAACTAGACCTCCCACCCCTCCTCCAACACAGCCAGTAAGGTGTTATCCAGGATCTCCTGATCCAAGATGCCCACAAACTCCTCAACCAACAAGACCTACTCTTCCACCCACTCAACCGGTTCGATGCTACCCTGGCTCACCCGATCCCCGGTGTCCACAACCAACTAGACCTCCCACCCCTCCTCCAACACAGCCAGTAAGGTGTTATCCAGGATCTCCTGATCCAAGATGCCCCCAAACACCTCAACCAACAAGGCCTACTCCTCCACCAACTCAACCTGTCCGATGCTACCCTGGCTCTCCTGATCCCCGGTGTCCACAACCAACTAGACCTCCCACCCCTCCTCCAACACAGCCAGTAAGGTGTTATCCAGGATCTCCTGATCCAAGATGCCCACAAACACCTCAACCATCAAGGCCTACTCCTCCACCAACTCAACCTGTCCGATGCTACCCTGGCTCTCCTGATCCCCGGTGTCCACAACCAACTAGACCTCCCACCCCTCCTCCAACACAGCCAGTAAGGTGTTATCCAGGATCTCCTGATCCAAGATGCCCACAAACACCTCAACCAACAAGGCCTACTCCTCCACCAACTCAACCTGTCCGATGCTACCCTGGCTCACCTGATCCTCGGTGTCCACAACCAACTAGACCTCCCACCCCTCCTCCAACACAGCCAGTAAGGTGTTACCCAGGATCTCCTGATCCAAGATGCCCACAAACACCACAACCAACTAAACCGACATTACCTCCAATTGAGCCTCTTAAATGTGCTCCAGGTTCAAAAGATCCCAGATGTCCCCAAACTACACCAGGACCAACATATTTACCTCCTACTACACCAACACAAACTACACAACCACTCAGATGCTATCCTGGTTCACCTGATCCAAGATGTCCACAAACTCCAAGACCTACCAGACCGCCCACACCCTCCCCTACACAACCACAAAGATGTTATCCTGGATCACCAGATCCAAGATGTCCTCAAGAACAACCGACATTGCCAACTCCTGGACCAACACAGCCAGTTAGATGTTATCCTGGATCACCTGATCCAAGGTGTCCACAAACACCAAGACCTACTAGACCTCCTACACCTCCTCCAACCCAACCACTGAGATGTTATCCTGGGTCACCTGATCCAAGGTGTCCACAAACACCAAGACCTACGAGACCACCTACACCCCCTCCTACACAACCACTTAGATGTTATCCTGGATCACCTGATCCTAGATGTCCTCAAGAACAACCAACAATACCAACTCCTGCACCAACTCAGCCAGTGAGATGTTATCCAGGATCACCTGATCCAAGGTGCCCACAAACACCAAGACCTACTAGACCTCCTACACCTCCTCCAACCCAACCACTGAGATGTTATCCTGGGTCACCTGATCCAAGGTGTCCACAAACACCAAGACCTACGAGACCACCTACACCCCCTCCTACACAACCACTTAGATGTTATCCTGGATCACCTGATCCTAGATGTCCTCAAGAACAACCAACAATACCAACTCCTGCACCAACTCAGCCAGTGAGATGTTATCCAGGATCACCTGATCCAAGGTGCCCACAAACACCAAGACCTACTAGACCACCTACACCTCCTCCAACCCAACCACTGAGATGTTATCCTGGGTCACCTGATCCAAGGTGTCCACAAACTGCAAGACCTACGAGACCACCCACACCCCCTCCTACACAACCACTTAGATGTTATCCTGGATCACCTGATCCTAGATGTCCTCAAGAACAACCAACAATACCAACTCCTGCACCAACTCAGCCAGTGAGATGTTATCCAGGATCACCTGATCCAAGGTGCCCACAAACACCAAGACCTACTAGACCTCCTACACCTCCTCCAACCCAACCACTGAGATGTTATCCTGGGTCACCTGATCCAAGGTGTCCACAAACACCAAGACCTACGAGACCACCTACACCCCCTCCTACACAACCACTTAGATGTTATCCTGGATCACCTGATCCTAGATGTCCTCAAGAACAACCAACAATACCAACTCCTGCACCAACTCAGCCAGTGAGATGTTATCCAGGATCACCTGATCCAAGGTGCCCACAAACACCAAGACCTACTAGACCTCCTACACCTCCTCCAACCCAACCACTGAGATGCTATCCTGGGTCACCTGACCCAAGGTGTCCACAAACTCCAAGGCCCACTACACCTCCCACAATTCCTCCTACACAACCACTGAGATGTTATCCTGGTTCACCTGATCCAAGATGTCCTCAAACTCCAAGACCTACGAGACCACCCACACCCCCTCCTACACAACCCCTGATATGTTATCCAGGCTCACCCGATCCAAGATGTCCTCAAACACAGAGGCCAACTAGACCTCCCACACCACCTCCTACACAACCACTTAGATGTTATCCTGGATCACCTGATCCACTGTGTCCACAAACTCAAAGACCTACTATACCACCCACACCTCCTCCTACACAACCACTGAGATGTTATCCTGGTTCACTTGATCCTCGGTGTCCAACGTCTACAGTTGTTCCGACATACCTGCCGCCCCCTACTACTACTCCCTTTTACTGCCCTTGTTTAACCAATGCTACAACTACACCCAAACCTATTACTCCTCCCATATGCTATCCAGGATCCTTGGATCCTAGGTGCCCTCAGCAACCTTCTACACCTCGTCCTACTCCCTCAACACAGCCTCCTCCTGTGTGTTATCCAGGCTCTAGAGACCCAAGATGTCCTCAACCTCCTCCTACTCCACGACCAACACCATCGACGCAGCCGCCACCACAATGTTATCCAGGTTCTCGCGATCCTAGATGTCCACGTCCTCCCTCTACAACACGTCCTACTCCCTCAACACAGCCTCCTCCTTTGTGTTATCCAGGCTCTAGAGACCCAAGATGTCCTCAACCTCCTCCTACACCTCGTCCTACTCCCTCAACACAGCCGCCACCACAATGTTATCCAGGTTCTCGCGATCCTAGATGTCCACGTCCTCCCTCTACACCACGTCCTACTCCCTCAACACAACCTCCTCCTGTGTGTTATCCAGGCTCTAGAGACCCAAGATGTCCTCAACCTCCTCCTACTCCACGACCAACACCATCGACACAGCCTCCACTACAATGTTATCCAGGTTCTCGCGATCCTAGATGTCCACGTCCTCCCTCTACACCACGTCCTACTCCCTCAACACAACCTCCTCCTGTGTGTTATCCAGGCTCTAGAGACCCAAGATGTCCTCAACCTCCTCCTACTCCACGACCAACACCATCGACACAGCCTCCACTACAATGTTATCCAGGTTCTCGCGATCCTAGATGTCCACGTCCTCCCTCTACACCACGTCCTACTCCCTCAACACAACCTCCTCCTGTGTGTTATCCAGGCTCTAGAGACCCAAGATGTCCTCAACCTCCTCCTACTCCACGACCAACACCATCGACACAGCCTCCACTACAATGTTATCTAGGTTCTCGCGATCCTAGATGTCCACGTCCTCCCTCTACACCACGTCCTACTCCCTCAACACAACCTCCTCCTGTGTGTTATCCAGGCTCTAGAGACCCAAGATGTCCTCAACCTCCTCATACTCCACGACCAACACCATCGACACAGCCGCCACCACAATGTTATCCAGGTTCTCGCGATCCTAGATGTCCACGTCCTCCCTCTACACCACGTCCTACTCCCTCAACACAACCTCCTCCTGTGTGTTATCCAGGCTCTAGAGACCCAAGATGTCCTCAACCTCCTCCTACTCCACGACCAACACCATCGACACAGCCGCCACCACAATGTTATCCAGGTTCTCGCGATCCTAGATGTCCACGTCCTCCCTCTACACCACGTCCTACTCCCTCAACACAACCTCCTCCTGTGTGTTATCCAGGCTCTAGAGACCCAAGATGTCCTCAACCTCCTCATACTCCACGACCAACACCATCGACACAGCCGCCACCACAATGTTATCCAGGTTCTCGCGATCCTAGATGTCCACGTCCTCCCTCTACACCACGTCCTACTCCCTCAACACAACCTCCTCCTGTGTGTTATCCAGGCTCTAGAGACCCAAGATGTCCTCAACCTCCTCCTACTCCACGACCAACACCATCGACACAGCCTCCACTACAATGTTATCCAGGTTCTCGCGATCCTAGATGTCCACGTCCTCCCTCTACACCACGTCCTACTCCCTCAACACAACCTCCTCCTGTGTGTTATCCAGGCTCTAGAGACCCAAGATGTCCTCAACCTCCTCCTACACCTCTTCCTACTCCCTCAACACAGCCGCCACCACAATGTTATCCAGGTTCTCGCGATCCTAGATGTCCACGTCCTCCCTCTACACCACGTCCTACTCCCTCAACACAACCTCCTCCTGTGTGTTATCCAGGCTCTAGAGACCCAAGATGTCCTCAACCTCCTCCTACTCCACGACCAACACCATCGACACAGCCTCCACTACAATGTTATCCAGGTTCTCGCGATCCTAGATGTCCACGTCCTCCCTCTACACCACGTCCTACTCCCTCAACACAACCTCCTCCTGTGTGTTATCCAGGCTCTAGAGACCCAAGATGTCCTCAACCTCCTCCTACTCCACGACCAACACCATCGACACAGCCTCCACCACAATGTTATCCAGGATCCCGGGATCCTAAATGTCCCCAAACATCTATTCCTACTACAACTTTCCTGCCACCAACCTTCACACCTCACTCTCCAATATGTGAGTGTTTAACTACTCCTCCACAGTGCTTCCCAGGTAGCACTGATCCCAGATGTCCTCAGACATCAACCCCCAACCCAGTAACATTCCCCGTCTGCTATCCCGGTTCCCCTGATCCACGGTGCAACAAGCCAACTGGTTCGACAACGTACTTTGCCCCCACATACCTGCCTCCTACATCCCCTGCTGCGGAACTTCCTCCCGGCTGCTACCCGGGGTCGTCGGATAAAAACTGCACCGGTTCAGCGAGCGGAACAGTTATCACGCAAGTGAGGCCACCTAACTGTTTCCCCGGATCGAAGGACCCCGAGTGTGACCAGATATTTGACGATGGTAGTTCGCTACTCCCAGGACAAATAAACACACCAGCGCCACGGCCTAACGTGGTTACGAATGGCGTTACCAAACCGAGGGAGGATGGTGATTTCCATGGGAAGGACCAGGATCCTCGGTACCATGCCTTCCACTCGTGTAAGTGTAACATTCACGAGCATATAAATTTTTTTGTTATGCGTCTGAATCTTCTATGTGTTTAACTTTGAAAAATCGAGGAAATTTGTACAGGGTTAGGTTTATTTTCTGAAAACAATACACTAATAGTTGTATTATGTTTGTCAATTCTTATATAGCACTCTCATTGTTACCAACAAATTTTGTAGGTTTTAAAGTAAATCTTCCTTTTGATAATAGCATACAATGTAAAATATTTTTGTGTTGTATGCCTAGTTTTGGAAGACCTAAATTTAGACAATTTTTAATAATGGTTGTGTTTTATTTTAAGAGGATGCCCAGCAGATTTAATTCAAAATATTTCGACCAGCTATCTTATATAGTATATAAGGAGTAACTATCATCAATTTTCTTGTAAATTTTTTTACAGTTATATATTTATGTGTGTTTATGAGTGTTATGAATGATTAATTCCTCATTTTTCTGTCACGCCGTTAAGTTAAACCGTTTCTAGTTACTTGCATTCATCGGGATTGCTTTTAAAAATAATAAATATAATAATAGATAACTATTTGATATTAGGCTTTATTTGCGGATATTTGTATGGTTCAAAACACAATTGGACGTACAGAATAAATTTGTAATTTGTGGTGAAACAACTCTGACATGAAGTGAACTACAGTGAAGGGTCTTTAATCCGTTTTGTTCGGGACCATGGACTAGCGATTTTTACCAGATTATCAAATCAAAATATTCTTTAAAATAAGAATACCAAATGTACTACCTTGGAAATTTGAAATGTACTGAAATGAAAACCGACTGTAACAATAATGCTAAAGCAATTTATAATGTCGGCAGCAAAGTGATGCGACCTGTTGACCAAAGTCAATCTCATTGTGATCGGTTGGATTGGTGTCTGAATAAAAGATTAGAAGAATCCACAGAATACCAGATTAAAGACCTTAAACTGTGTTATCAATATATAAGTCCTATGTTAGATACAATTGTAGCAGTAAATGAAACAAGTAACAGCATAACTGGAATAAATTACCTTCGCGCAAATAACTTTCAAGTAACTCCAACATGTTTGCTCAGTGGTTAGAGTATTGGATTGGTAAGTGGATGGATCCGAGGTCAGGTTGGGATGATTTTTTTCTTTTGTGGAAAGTTTCCTTCCCGTTTCCAAGATCAACACTATGGCAAAACGCCATGGCTTCAGCTCACCTAGTATCTCCCAGTCAACGTTATGATCATTTCTTCGTAGCTGATCACTAGAGACCCGGAAAATTCGCGGGTTCATTTCGTGTTATGCTAAATTTCAAATAATTATACCTTAGTGCTGCTTCTGTCATTGGTTCACTGTTAATCTGGAGGACTGAGGGCCAATAATTAGAGACCCTCACTCATAGAAGTGTCGAATCACAGGCCACCCAGTCGAGACGACTCACGAGTCAGCAGCCAATGAACAGGTGGCCATTTGCCCGAGTGTGTAAGAGGATTTTGGAGTCTATCCTGGAGGTCATTGAACCCGCGAATTTTCCGGGTCTCTACTGATCACCCCATACAAATCATCGTTATATGACTCGATGTAATTGTGGTCTTAGACCCTCAGTTCCTTAACCACCGATGTCCTCTTGAGAGAATCTGGTGGACGCAGGGTTGTACGAGCCGCGGAAGACGTCTCGCCGGCGGCAGTACGGGAAGAGGGACGTGGACGAGGTCCTGGCCCGGGCGAAGCAGCAGCAGCAGCAGCAGGAGGCAGCAACCCACCGGGTCGAGAAGAGGGACGTCGGAGCCGAAGCCAAGCAGGTGGTGTCCATCACCCTGGGAGTGCGCGGCCTGATGGTGGGCTCGGACCGCGACCTGCTGCGGCACCACGTCAGCAGGCGCGGCGCCGTCGAGAGCGTCGCCGTCGACGACGCTGACCTCCGAGGTCACCGCCGCGTCGTCAAGAGGGCAGCAGCAGCCGCAGCCGCCGCCCCCGCTGGTTCCGCCCACTCGACGACGAACCTGGCGATCGGCGCGTCAGCGCTGGTCGTCTTCCTCGCCTTCGTCGCCGTCGTCGCCATCTCACGCAGGCGCGCGAGGTCCGCGGCGGACAGAGTCATCACCGTCGAGGCCCTGCCGAGACGACCGTAGACCGCGCGTGGAACGAGCCCCGTAGACTAACGATGAGGTAGACCACGCGGCCCCCCAACCTTTAACAGCTCGTACACCAACAGATGTACGTAATTTTGGACGCAGTCAGAGGTTATGAAAACCTTTGTAGCAGTTTGTATGTTGGGATTTAAATTCAGTTTTTTTTTTCTTTCGCTATTTGGTGAATAGTGCCTTCAAAATGATGTGTCAAAACAAAACTTACAACTTAAAAAAAAAGTCTTTCGGAATGCGACAGCATTTTTTGACCGTTCTTTTCGGTAAAATTTGAGCCGATGTTGGGGCCATGCGTAGTAGACAAGAATATATCTGCATCATCATTAGTCTACGGAACATGTGGATACACAGAAGCGGCTGTAAAAAAAATGACCATGACCACGGCCCCTTCGATGACTTCCTACTGTTGAGGTGTTCCGTTTCTGGCGAGATTGCCCCCGGACTATAACTGGCGATTCTCCAGGTACAAGAAATCCTGCTGATGTATACGTATATTTAAATTTTGACCAAGTCACTTCTTTCAGTTACTAAAAAAGTTAGAGCACGAAACGTTCTGTCGAAAATTGCATTGTAATTTGGAACAAGCGTGATGGAGGTTACGTTTATTTTAAATAAAAGGATGCCTGCCAGGAGTTTATTATAAAATGGTCAGTTTTTTTTAGCTGGAACGCACTTTAGCACGTGGTTCTCTTTTGTATACTTGGTTATTCTTTTGGCAAAGTTGTGCATCGCGTAAACGTTTATCGCAGATTACATTACGTTTGCAAGAAAAAAGAATTACGTATTTATTTTGCTCAAAAAATGTGAAATTTTTAAACATACTTCTAACAGTCAATTTTTTTAAAAGAAATTGCATAAAAACTGGTTTAACGTAATTAAAATTTCAGAAATTAAACTTCTACGGATTTGCAAAATTTACTGTTAAATTTAGTTATTTATTTAAAAATGTAATTTTTTCTTAAAATATTTCGACAAATTAAGAGAATATCCCTTAACGTTTCTGGTCATATAGTACATATAGGTTATAGCAAATAAAAAATTGTAAGACTTTGTACAGTTTTATAATTGTGTTTAGTACTTAATGTAAATATTTTGTATGAGTCTTAAATTCTGTTTTGTGTATTCCATTTTGGAAAATTAATAAACTTATTTTTTAAACGAGATTAAGTTTTTGTTTTGTTTTAGATTAGCTGTAATATAAGTAAGTTTACATAAAATTGTATTTATTACCAAACCTTATACTATGGTAAATACTTGTAAATATATCCCAAAAAAAGAATGGCGTTTAATATTTAATCACATAGCTGGCATAAAACTGACAGGCATTTTACATTCGCTATTAAGAGCATATAATTGATATAAATAAAAGTTTTAAACCTCATGTTCTATAGTAACTTCTTAATTATGTTAAAACCTGTCATTTTCTGCACATTAATATTCAAGGTGCTTTACATTATAAGTAAATTTAACATTTAACATGTATGCCTTGTGTTTATAAATGTAAATAACTATTATGTAGCCTACCCCTAATTTAAGTAAAAAAAAGATTTCACTATAATTGAATTTCATATGAAAAACTTTGGTTGATTACTAATTATATTTATGTTACGATTTTTTGTTGTGAGTTAATTGTGAAATATGCAATTTAAACATGGGCCTGACAAATTACAGACTTTTAATTGAAATGTCTACTTATGCATTTAATCGCGTATGATTAATAAAACAAACAAAAACCATTCAATTGATTATTAAAAAGTTAACATCTTATATTTTAAGCACATCGATATATTTTAAAAGATAAGAAACGTCCTCTGATTTATTGCTCTTAACCAAGAACAAGTCAACAGCATTGACGTATTTAAGCTGCATTATTGTAATTCCGTTTTGATATAAATCATAAATCGCTTTTTATAAGTACAAACACAATTATTTCTTAAATTAAATGGGTAGCACAGTAGATTTGAGGCATATATACATCTAATTCACTTTGATGTTTGGACTTCAGCGCTCTTGATCTGTCCCTTATTTCCCTTAGAAGTATTGGTTACCCTATCACCAAAGTATGAGACCTAATGATTGACCAATAAGAATTTTAAAAAAGGGCTTGGTTATTTACAGGCAAGTTGAATATTGGTTGAAGTTTTTAAAATTTAGGAAATAATCATGGTTTCATGCATGCAGAAATTTTACGGGAACTTAACACATTCCAAAGACGAGCGCATGGAATTCATATTCGATTAGTCACTTGAAATTTTCCACAGTGGCGAAATGAGGAAAAGATTAAATAAAAAAATTCTTCGGTACAGTCTTCACATGCAGGTCTATTTATAAGTTTCTATTTCGTCTTGAACGTTCTGGAAACTTCTTTAATATTCTATAAACCTCTGTAACCAACTGATAACTTAATGTACATAACATTCTATATGTTCTCTAATATTCCAAAACGGTCGATTTAAGATTTTCTCATATTACATGCAGCAAAAAATGTTTCGAATGATTTTAATTCAATGCATACAACATTCAATAACTTAGCACTTAGTAAGGTGGAAATCAATTGTTTAATTGTTATTCCTTAAGCTAATAAGTGGTCGAATAAAAATTTGTTTTGTACCAAGATTTAAGATTACATTTAGAAGGTTTACAATAAGTTTGAAAGAATTTTATAGTGTCCATAGTAAATAATTTTTTTTTTAAATTCAATCCCTGGTTATTGAAATATTTGTATTAAGTTTTTCTCATCAAAAAAGGTTTCAGCCAGAATTTTAAGTTAACAATTCGGCATTTTTTTTCAACAAATTGTAATGGATTTGATAATGTACCTACTACAGGAATTAAAAGTTATTTTTTGTCGTTCAACCATAGTTATTTCCTTCATTATAGTAATGGTTGGTTGAATGAAATTTTTTAATTTAATTTTTAAATGTTTCTTTCAACACAATATACCTGGCTAATAACTGATAGGTATTTTTTAAGATGCGATTCATTCTTGTTATGACAATTCAAGTTTACAAAGTGTATTCCAGGATAGTTTCACTACCATAAACTTTTCTTTGGTATACCAATACGCTTAGTGTATCCTCCGATGTTAGCGAAAATTAATATATACGGGTGCATGTTGCCACATTGATCACTGCCATCTTGACAACTTCGGCTCTCAGCTATAGCAGTTTCTGCATGCGTGCGCATTGGAATTTCAGACTGTCAAATTTCCGTTGTGTAATGCGCGCACATTATAAGCATTTCTGGTGCATAGTAAAATTTCACCCTCAACGCGTCTAAAGAAATACAACCTCAAAAACGCAAGCGGTGATAATTTCGGTCTAGGGGGAAATGTCACTGGTTCAATATTGAAGGCACTATATGCTATGAAGACATATGTATGAACTGTGTTTCTCGTGCTTTTGCTTGCACATTAATTACGTGTATGGAGACTGTTACCGCTATGCCTATGCTATGACTGGATGTCAGATGTATGCAGGAACATAAACACAGACCTTATGTAACAATTTATCATTGTATCATATACATATACCACTACACTTAATTGTGTACTGAGAATTGGCTGAATGTTACTGGGGTTTCAGATCAACACAATAAAGAGAGTAAGTGTGAAATTAATAAGCAAGAAATTTTATAGATTATTTGCAAGCTGTTGATACAAATAGCTACGCACTTTGCATAACTCACTAAAAACATGTACAATTACACATCAAGGAAGTCTCTTTGACAAAAACACATGAAAAGTACTTATAGTACTCAACAGTACGCTATGTCAATAATAAGGTATCTAGACTTACTAATAAACTGGATTTTGCGTTGAGCACGTTCACATACGTACAACAAACAGCCTTTAACGGTATGCTCCAGTACAAAACTTGTTGCACGGTACAATTAAGTACATAAAAGCTTTAAATTTGATGTTTCTTTGTTTGTCCGGGTTAGTCCATCTAAGTCAAGAGGTCTTAATCGTCAAGACCACTGGGGTGTGAGTGTTCGACGGTTTACTTACGTTCAGTTTATATAAAAAAAAATTGTTGTCTGTAAAGTCGGTTTACGGACGATAGTTTAACGTGACAACGTCATAACAAAACATTGATGAAATGGTTGCATACTTTATGAATAAAATTGAATCATTTTTATTTTAATAATTAAAGAATAAATACATGAAATTATACTAGTAATCAGATTTTGAAAATGCAAGAATAATTAACCTTTTTTGCTGAAATTGTTGTTGTAATAAGCAATGAAAACCACATTAACTTTTCACTTCACTTTATAAACAGTCGAGTGGAAGAGAGATAGATGCGGCGCAAGCGTACAATGAGCGTAACGGAACAATGTGCGTAACGGGACACTTTCGTGCGTGCAGCTGGCGTTCATCGATTTATTAGACGTTGTCACGTCAAAATATTTCACTCACTATAAAACAAATAACTCTGTTACTTAGCTTAACCTGTCAGGTTTCAAAATATGTTCAGTTTATTTCAGTATCGCAAATAGTTTTTGTCTTACGTCATTGGCGTCGATTTGGTATAGGCCCTATACTGGATAGTGTACGGGCAATAGTAGGGACTCACTGCGGGCATTTCGTCTTCGATTTCACACTAATAACAGTTTTGTAGGGTACTGTCTTATCTATCTAGTCTAACTAGACTTAACACCTTCCCTTAGACATAAATAAACTCAGGGATGCTACAATTTACTAAATAAAACCACTGAATTTAATGCTATTTCTTCAGATACTTCTTTTAGTAGTGTTTGCTAGACATAAAAGAACGTTTCATACTTAAAATGTTTAAAGTAACTCAAGATTTGAAATCAGCGTTCTAATTGGTGCTTGGCGTCACGTCGCCAGCCGCGGCAGACACAAAAAAAATATAAACATTAAAAACAAAATATAAGTAAATCAGTTTTTTTAAAAAACAAATATTTGAGAATTCTTCTGTCTTTTATAAATTCTTCATTATTACAAACGTGACACTACCCATTGCTCCTTAGAGGGGTGTCATCAGTTGAGTTAGCACGGCTGATCTGGAAGCATACAGTCTAAAAACCCGCTGACGCTTTTTTGTTTGTCCTTCAAACCTTGTTGTTTCCACCCTTTGAAAAAATGTTTGGTTGTATTAAATTTACTTTTAGACAAACGATTTTTATAATAAAAGAAGGTTTAAAATAAATAAGAGTGTATTCGATAAGTAGTGTACACGGTACGGAATTAACGATTATTTTTTTGTCATTCATCACTTGTTATTTTCTCCCGTTGGTCTTATCAAAATTGATGTAAGACAAAAGACAATATTAATAAGAATGGATTCGATACTGTACATATATGAAAGTTATGAGGGTTTATTTTTGGATTTTAACCCCAATTTTTTCATACCCATTTAGAAATTGTTGGCCTTATCAAAAATTGTTTCAGACAAAAGTTTCAGATAATATTTTAAAAGTTTACAAACTATACACTCGAATTTGATGGCGATCTTACTAAGGGAGTTATGAATTTGTTTGTCTTCCAACCCCTGTTTTTTTTCCATCCCATGCAGTTATGGTTGATCATATCAGAAATTATTTTTCACATGCGTGTTTTGTATTACACTAATGAAGTATAATAATTTCATAATAATGCGGTATTTGTCATAATAAGGGAATTATTTAGATTTTTTTTTTAATCTTCCCCATTTCTATCCAATTTTGTCGGATTTTACCTTTGAACGGATTCGATAGAGATTTCCTATTACTTTACTTTATGTATAAGTTTGAAAGTAATTCATATAAAATTACGGTAGTAAACGGGTCCATAAAAAGTTAGATATATAATTGATATGTCTATGGTTTTGAGTTCAGTGGACCATTAAATGAAGAGATATATAAAAAAATTCCGGATGTCGCATATCAGTAAAGGTAGTCTTTCTTCGAAATATGCCTAATTTATACATATGTAACGTTAGTAAATATTATACTGTTTCATGTCCTTATACAGACAGGATAAGGAGCTGTGCACAATTTAACTTTTTAAATTTCCTCAATGTAGAATATTAAAGGCCTTCATTAATCCTACATTTTTTTAATTCGTCATTAGTTACCTACGAAAATTAGTTTCGATGTAATTTTTCTAACATTATCTTTCTGTATCCCAGAGCTCTCTGATATGTTTGGCATTGCTCTTAATTTATTTATATTAATGCTAATATGATTGAACATAATATAATAATATTATATTTTATTCATAAAAGAGTAACAATATCCAGATATCTTAATAATATTAAACAATAAGATATAATGTACTCGATTGTAGTTTCGTAAGACAATATCAGAATTACTTTAGTGTGAAAGTGAATTTTGGGAGAAAAATAGACCCTGAGAAGTTACAATCAAGGCTGGAAAAAATCTCATTTAGGCAAAACGCAGTTTGGAACAACAGAGTAACACTTGTTAGATAAAACACAATTAGGCCATACGATTTTAGGTACAAAGAGTCCGGACAAAATATGTTAGATGGAGAAACGAAGTGGTTGTGGTGGTGGTAGTGAGAAATCTGTAGATAGGTTCAATAAATAATTTTGTAGGCCTACGTACCTACATATTAAAAAAATTTCAAACAATTATTATAAAGTGCAATAATTATGAAATATAAATTCCTTACTAGCCTAAAGTATGCCTTCGTACTGTACTCGTGCAGTGAATGACGTAACAACTTAGTAACGAGATTTTAGATGCCTTGTAAGCATACGTCTGCGTTTTTTCTTATCTCTGTACGCAATCTCCAAGTAAAATTTGATTTTAAAACAAAATTTTCACGGAAAACATTTATTGAAAATTTGGATAGTGTTCATCCTATACAAATTAAATTTGGATTACATATATACTGTCTGTTGCATTTCCGCTATGTTAGTACAACAACAATAAATTCTATGCGTTATTAGCGATAAAAATATTTTGCTTATAAATATATAACCACTTTTTAATGCCGATAACTATGACGTAACAAAGAGTTGAATATAGAAAAAACATTAGTTAATGCTTTCATTTTTTGACTATAAGCAATTTTATAAAGGTTAAGAAAAAAAGAAGAAAAGGATTTATATTATTCAATATTTTTATTGGCAATCAACTATTTAAACTTAATTCAAAAATTAATATATACATTATTTAAACTCGATAAATGGAAGGCAAACAACGCCGAAGACGACAGTCGACAGAGTAGAAGAAGTACTTCAAAAGCTTCACAGATGGCAGGCAAACCTCACTATTGTGGGCACGATCGAAGCAATAGTCTTACGTTCACGCGATAGGTGGCAGTACAATCACAAGCCCACTTCTAGACTAAGTTATCAGTTCGCCGATAGATGGCAGGTCAACCAACTTGGAATGCCCGAAAAAAGGCGGGGTCATTATGATTGGTTGGTAGTAAACTTCCCATAGATGGTAGCATAGTTATCTTTTTCAACTACCAGTTCGCCCTCATTTTTTTTCCCTTACCGTTTAGTAAAACTGAGGTCAAGCACTCATTTGCAGCACGTTGTCACGTTTTAATGTTTTATTTCAAGACACTCCACTCTCGTTGAATAAGCAAAGTACATCAGTAAAGATGATCAAACGATGTAGGTACTCGAATCCCAACTTTGTGATGGACGCAATGTCACAGAAAAATATCACGTTATTATGAAAATGCAGTTGATACATATAATTGAATAATGATTTCGAAATATTTTAGGTTGCTGGTATCAGTGGCGTAGCCAGGATTTGTGTATGGGGGGTGTTACGAAGCATGCCCCCCCCCCCCCCCCCCCCCCCCCGTATTAAAGCGGGTGGTCCGGGGGTCCTCCCTCGGGAAAATTTGGATTTTAAGGTGTAAAATAGTGTTATTTTAGCAGTTTTCGGTTCTTAAATTTAAATATTGTAATGGTAAAAATTTTATTAATTTTAATATGAAATTTGTTTGAGTGATGAATAAGAAATTAATTAAAGATTTGGTGCCAAGGAGGGGGGGGGGGGGGTTTATGATCCATAGACTCCAAAACCATAGTCAATTCAAAAGTTTATATGTATGAGTGTGTGTTTGTGTCACATTTTTATTGACACGATAACTGCCGTAATTTTGTACAAATACCTTCAAACATGATATAGTACTATATAGAATATAGTAATACCATTTGGATTTGTCACTCACCTTCGGTCGGAGCTATGATGATTAGGTGACCAGTAAAAAAAATATCCTACCAGTTGCTTATAAATTGTTTATATTACTACCAAAAAATTATTGTAAATTGCTATGGTTATGTTTGCATACATAATAGGTTTTAAGGGGGGGGGGGGGGGAAAACTTAATATTTCTTGTCACGCTTACCAAAATTCGCACATAAATTCTATTTTTATTGTTGATTCATACAAGCCTTTTTTTAACAATTGAAAAGATAAAAAGAATATAAAAAATTGGACTTAATTTTGTTTATAATGCTTATTAATGCACGCAGTTAATACTGGAAAGCTATTCAGGGAAATGTTTAGAAATAACTTTAGCCAGTGTAGGTGCATTGGGACAAGCAAAGCATAAATTCCTTGGCAAGTATCCAAACACAATATTATTACGAATATATTTTTTTTCTGTAGAGATACGGTTTCTTTTATGTAAATGTAGTCATCCACAAGCAGGGGCGCAACAACTAAATTTCCAAAAGGGAGGGGGGGGGGGGGGCAATATACCTTTTTATAAAGAATGATCGATCCTCCTATTGAAGAGGGGTACGGGGGTCCTCCCCCGGGAAAATTTGTATTTCAAGGTGGAAAATGGTGCTATTTAAGCAGTTTTATTATCTAAAAATTGATTACACATCACTTTCTTTGCCCCCGTTTGCCCCCACTTCAAGGTTTCAGAGGGGGGGGGGGGGCAAAGTACCCTTGCCACCCCCCTGTTGTTGCGCCCCTGTCAACAAGTATATGTATTCTTGCATGATTATTGCAGTTCCATTTAAAAAACAAAATTACAGTGTAGTTGCAGACTGGGCGATATGATCCGACATTGGTATCGCTATTGCCTTCCGCAATATCGAGGTAAATGGACAATACCACATCCATGCATAGTCCTGAAAACCACCTCGCACGTTGAAATTTCCTCTACCCGCCTGTGGCTGTCCAGACAGTCGGACTTTGGAACTGAACTGGAGAAAGTCCTTGATACTGTGAATCTTTGCCTTAGGTAAATTGCGTACATTTTTGTGAACATCAAAATCTACAATTTAACTCGAAAAAAATGAACTTCGGTAGTGAGACACTGGCTGTTTCCGGTTACCTACTCAGAGGACCCTCTAGCTTAAGGGATCCTTGGAAATTTAATTTTAATGTCTGTCAGCCATTCTCGAAGACATTCCGAATAGTTCCAAGGATCCTTGCAGAATCCTTTCGTGAAAGGACGAATAGCTCGCCTCCTTACATGCATCATTGTGGCAAACTCTTTAGTAGATACGTTCTTTAAATGATTCGCGCATTGGGGAATTTTGATTAAATGCAGTTTTTTTTGGACATACGCCATTGCAGTTTTGCACTGTTTTGCATAGAAAAATTCCAAAAATAAAAAATAAATAAAAATATGACGATAAAAATTCACAGGAGACAAGACTGAATTAGCTGATGTCGGACAAGTAGGACCAACTGTGAACTGATGAATATGGATTGAAAAAGGTTTAGAAGTAGATCGCGAAGAATCTTAATGAACAAAAAAATTATATTTCTTTTTTGATACCCCATTTTTAGTTAATAGTTTAAAAATTCATTCATCTTTAAACGACTAGTTTCTCACTGAATGCAGCCGTTACTTATATTAAAGTATTCTTTGGTTATGGCTGCAGAAGTGAAGGACGCATACATAACAATTCGGAAAGAGCAATACTTCTTCTATTAATCTGAGCACTAAAAAAAATTTATGTACTTTTACAAAAGTAACTTTGCAAACAATAATGCAAGAAATAGTTAGTAATACTCCAAGAAATATATTGTAACTTCGTACAGCACATTGACCATGGGCGTCGCAAGGATATATTTTTTGGGGGGGATTTCAATTGATTTAGTTGTTGAAGAATATCCATCCCCTGGAAAAAAAAGCGGGGGGTCCGGGGGTCCTCCCCCGGGAAAATTTGGGGTTTGAAGGTGCAGAAAGGTGGTTTTTAGGCATTTTTCTTTCCTAAATATTCTAATTATAGTTGGTTGCACTATATAATTTATTTTTTATAAAAAATATTTTCAGAGAACAAATTTGTAAAAACACAGTTAACATATCTGCTGGTGCTATATCCACACAAAATCATTAATTTAAACATCAGGAGAAACTACGAAACTACGAAACTACGAAACTAAATACCTATATTATTGGTGGGGACGATATTGAAGACTTTTATTATTGGGGGGGGGGGGGGGACGTGTCCCCCCGTCCCCCCCGGTTGCGACGCCCATGCATTGACTATGGTTATGTTTGCATGTATGGAATACGTTTTACGAGATAATACTGAGTAATTGTTACGAAAAATTGGCACAATTCTTTAAAATTTATTTGATGTTTCATTCAAGTTCATTATTTTTGAACAGTGGAAAATATAAACCAATACGACTAAGGGCGTAGCCAGAAGGGGGGTTAGGGGTTCTAAACCCCCCCCCCCCCACCCCCTAGCCCCAATTAATTTTTCTTAACCGAAAGCAGGTTAGCTAAAAGCCTGGGTGTCTTACTGCTATCACCGGCCGCTGCACTGGAGGGGAAGAGTAAGCGAGCCCTACCGATTCTCCTTCCCTTCCCCTACCCCTGTCGCGAGCAGAAGCTATAAGGTTGTGACGCCGTGACGGGTCCCAAGCTTTCAAATATCTTACACCTACTGTATTTAACCAGCGCGGTAATTATAAGCAGATGGTGACTGGGCTTCCAAAAGTGTAAGGATCGCTGTGTGTGTATAGAATTGAAACGACATGGTGTCATGTAACTCTTCAAGCTAAAGCTAATTGTTTCCAGGAATAGATCAGTTCTGCCGAAACCCAACCCTTTTTTATTCCTTTTTTTTTGTATTGTCGAGCTTCGAGCATGATTTATGATTTGGAGTGGACGTAAACAAGGCACTTGGATTGATAAAAATAACTTTAATTAATTTCTTTCTTACTTCATCACTCAAACAATTTTTTAATAAAAAATTAATAATTTTTTTACCATTACAATATTTAAAGTTAAGTACCGAAAACTGCTAAAATAGCACTATTTTACACCATAAAATCCACCCCCCCCCCCCCCCCCCCCCCGCTTTAATAGGGGGGGGGGAGACCGTGCTTCTTAACCCCCCCCCCCCCCCCACACACACACACACCACCAAACACAAATCCTGGCTACGCCACTGACTGAGACAAACACAATGTATACTTTCTCGGGTAATAATCCGAACCCAGTATTGCGGCGAACACTAGTGTGTAGTGTTGTTTTAGTGTAAAAGTACAAATTTTCAAACATTTATAATTTTATATGAATACTTCTATTCCATTTAACTATATATATATATATATATATATATATATATATATAGGGGCGCAACAACTAAATTTTCAAAAGGGGGGGGGGGGCAATATACCTTTTTATAAAAGATCATCGATCCCCCCTATTGAAGCGGAGGGTCCGGGGGTCCTCCCCCTGGAAAATTTGTATTTGAAGGTGGAAAATGGTGCTATTTAAGCAGTTTTATTATCTAAAAATTGATTACACAGCACTTTCTTTGCCCCCGTTTGCCCCCACTTCAAGGTTTCAGAGGGGGGGCAAAATTACCTTGCGCCCCCCCCCCTTGTTGTTGCGCCCCTGTATCTGTGTGTATATATATATACTTTTATATATATTGTTATATATATATCCTGTTGTATATATATTACAGTATATTACCGAACTTTATAATAATCTCGGAATTCCTGCAAGTATATTTTTCCTGATGATTCAGCCGGTAAGAAGGGGGGGGGGGGGGATGTTGTGTTCGTCCGACGACGAGACGAGGAAACAGTGACGACCGGAACAGGCGAGTGTGGACGGTAACGAGATACAGGAAACTTGTCACGTCTCGTGCTGATCCCGCCACAGCCCCGCGCCGACACCAGCCACTGCTGACAACGTATCGCAGAAAAAATGCACAGCAAAGCTCGAACCGGTCGCCTTATAAAGTTTACAGACGTAATAACCGCAACCACCCTTGGTCATCAGAAGATAGAAGGGGATTGAAAAGTAGGAGAAACCAGTCTGGTGAGTAGGCCTAAACCAATAAACTGACAATAAAAATATTTTTTTTTAAATAAATAACATTACTTGATTGAAAAAGGGACAAAAACTTTTTTTTTCTGAGTCAACAATAATATTACCGCCATACAGAGTAAGTCAGAAGTAGTAATAATAAAATTCGGCGTAAGTTCATCGTAAAAAATTGACAATGCGTCAGAAAAAAAATGTATGTAAAATAAAGGAATATCTATAATTATTTGAAATACTTTATCTATCATTTGTAATAGAATATTTGTTTTCAGTTACAACT